>NC_079347.1:4501217-4846571 GCF_029582105.1 Oenanthe melanoleuca
AAAAGCTCTTTGCATTTTCAGTGGGCAGGCCCTGACCTGCTCAGCCAGGGACTTTTGGGATTGCTCCCCCTTTGATATTGACTGGAGATTTGGGCATTCTTGAAAATCCTGTAGCATCAAGAAATGCTCATTACCCATGCACTGGCTATGTAAAGCATGTGCAGTGTTTCATTCTGAGCCTGGCAATACCTCTCCTTTAAAACAAAGAGAACAGGGGGCTGGCAGCAGGATCAGGTTCCCCACAGCTTTCCTTAGCAGAGGGTGTTATCTCAACTTGCAGGGATGTCCTGCAGGGTGAGCTTGGCTGGCTGCCTGCAGGGATGTGTTTGTGTGAATGCTGGACCAGAGCAGCTCTCCAGGCTCAGTCCCTGAGGAATCCCAGGGCTCTTTGTGTCCCTTTAAGTCTCCACTTGGCAGCAGAGCTGCAGCCCTTCCTACTTGGCCTCCTGCTCCTGGAGCTTTGTACCAAACTTCCCCCAGAAGTTCTTGAACTTTGTTTGCAGCTCTCGGACACAGCCAAGGGAAAACCCAGGAAAACAAAGTGATCCCAAACTTTGCTGAAGGGCTGGCCAGCATCCCAGGGGAACAGCAATCCTCTCCCTTCCTCCTTGCCCCAGCTGCAGGAACAAAAATCCCAATCCCTCCCTGGGACACGGGAGCTGCTGCAGGATCGGCCCCACTGGGAAAACCAGTGTGGGGGTGGGGTTTGCTGGACTGGTTTCCAAATTCCCACCAGTCCAGAATTGGGGCAGAACTGCAAAACACCCCCAGGAGCTTCAGCAGGGTGGGTGGGAGAGGAGCAGGTGTGGGCAGGGATCAGCAGGACAGGGCAGTGCCTGGCCCTGGGGCTGGGGATGCAGCAAGGACACCACAGGGTCCTCAGGGGCAGCTCCTCGTCTTGGCCACAGCTGCAGAGTGGAAAAAGTGATGCAGCCCAGGGGTTTGGGCACTTTGCTGCATGCCCAGGGTCAGCAGCTTGCTGTTCAGAGCAGCATGACTGAAGTGGGTGGTCACTTCTGCTCCAGCCTGGGGACAGTGTCCCTGCCAGCTGGGATGCTGTGATCAGATGTCTGGGTGACATCCTCAGTCCCTTTACCCTGTCTGGGTGACATCCTCAGTCCCTTTACCCTGTCTGGGTGACATCCTCCGTCCCTTTCCTCTGCCTGGGTGACATCCTCTGTCCCCTCTCCCTGCCTGGGTGACATCCTCCATCCCTTCTCCCTGCCTGGGTGACATCCTCTGTCCCCTCTCCCTGCCTGGGTGACATCCTCCATCCCTTCTCCCTGCCTGGGTGACATCCTCCATCCCTTCTCCCTGCCTGGGTGACATCCTCTGTCCCTTTACTCTGCCTGGGTGACATCCTCAGTCCCTTCTCCCTGCCTGGGTGACATCCTCTGACCCTTTACTCTGCCTGGGTGACATCCTCAGTCCCTTCTCCCTCCCTGGGTGACATCCTCCATCCCTTCTCCCTGGCCATTCCCAGAGACCTGGAGGTTTAAATCCTCTCCTGGCAATATGGGCAGCAGGTTCCACGAGCCCTCTCTGTGCTGTGAGCTTTGGCATTCAGCCTCTTGGCAAGACACTCTAAACCCTATTTTGGGTAAAACTGGGGGGTTTTCCCTTAAAACAGAGGGGAACAGAATGATTTTTTTAGCAACCCTCGAAATGATTTATGTGTCAGGCAAATTGCCAGAGCCCAGCTGAGTTCAGGAGTGCTCCTGCAGGTACCAACACGACAGCCCAAAGGGGAACAGAAACCTTTGTCTGCCACCCTTTGCACAGGATAACGTTGCATGAAGAGGTTATTGAAGCTGTGATAATTCCCTGTGATTGCTCAGCCTTGTCATCTGAACACCCTGCCATGCCTTATAAAAGACCTGGTGTCATTATCCTGGCTCTGAGAGGCCAGGCACAGACAGGGATTTGCCTAAAGTTTCCCCAGGGGTAAAATGGCACTTGGGAATTGGGTGCTGAGTCCCAGTCCAGGGTTAGAACATGAGGCCAGAGTTTCATGAAAAGAAAAGCAGAGCAGACAAGAAGCCTCATAGGCAAATCAGTTTTCAAAGCACTTGAAAACTTTGTTTAGGACTGAATTGCAATGAGCCACGTTCCCACTTGGCTGGATCTCCAAGGGAATGCTAAGGAGCAGTGTTTGCATAGAAAGGAATATTTATGGACTCCCCATGGAGAGGAGACAGTGCCTTAAAAACCCAGCTGCAGTGAGGGATAGCTTGCAGGTTTAAACTTCATCTGGTTCAGATGGAGCCTGAAAGTTGTCACTGGAGGGAGGGAGGGAGATCCTTTAGCAGTGCTCATGGCCTGGAGTGATCCCTGACCTCAAACCCTCCCTGAGCTGCTCAGCAGCACCCAGGCTGTGGGATGGAATTTGGGGTGGTGGGCATGAGTGGTTCTTTCTAGGGAGATGAAGGCAGGAGTGGGAAACTCGCCCTTCACTGCACTGTGCTCGTGGCCAGGCCAGGCTTTGGGGCTGGGCTGGAACTGCTGACTCCAGAAATCCAGCAGGAAACTTGTGCTGGGTCAAACTCCAGCTCTCCCAGTGAGCTTTGCCCTTCTGAGATGCATCATCTCTTCTGGGTGCTGACACACACTCGGGGCATTTGAGGTTGGGGAATCTTCCCACTGGAGCAGCAGCTTCTCCCTTTTTGCTATTTATATTTGAAATGATTCTTGGAGTTTTGCTTCCCATCCTGTAACAAAAAGTGAACTCAGTGACCTCCCAGTGCTGATAACTGGTGAGAAAAGGGATCCCACTCACAGCAAAAGATGCTTTTTGCAACATCAAAACTGTTTGGTTGAACTCAAAGGAGTTTTAGTTTCTGCCAAAATTGCACTAGGGATGGGAATATTTCTGCCAGCCCTGGGGGACAGTCCAAGGAAATATTTTGTCATCTTGCAGTGATTTAAATGTGAAGAACTTGTCCCCAGTTTCCTTCAGATCAGCAGGGAGCTCTGCACTTTGCCAGGAGTATTGACTTGCTCCTCCATAAAGTTTTCTTGCTCTGAAACTCCCTAAACTTTGTGTTCCTTGTTTCCTGCCCTGCATCCTCCTCCCCCCACCCCTTATGGCCACAGCCTTTTTTTCATTTCTGACTTCAAATATTTTTCTCTGTAGGTTATTTTGTCCAGAAAATGAGGCAGAAAAGGTTTATTATATTTAAAGTCTCTGAATGGTGTCCTTGTCCGTGAGGGAAAGTTGGCAAGCTTCACAGAGAGGGAATTATTCACTTCCACCTACAGCATATTTGCCATGTCAGGCCAGCTTTTGACATTTGTGCTGCTCTGGGAGGCTTTTGGTGGCTTCTGGGCTGTTCTGTGCCCTCTCTGGTGGCTGCTGAGTGGCTTTTGCAGCTCCCTGGCTGTCCCTTTAGTCGTGGTGGGGCTCTAGGAGTGGGGCTGGGGAGGATTTTGTGCTCAGCCCCCAGCACAGAGCAGCAGCAGCTCTGGGGCAGCCCAGGGTGGGTTCTGAGCAAGGCTGGCACAGTGTGCTCCCTGTTTTCTGCCTGTGTGGGTGAAGGTGCCAGGTGGTGGGTGTAGGAATGTGAGCCTGGTGTAAACTGAGTCCTTGGGCTTGGGTGGGAGCAGGGCAGGCTGGGGAGATGAAGGGGAGGCTCAGGCAGAGCTGGGGGGGCAGAGGAGTCTGACCAGAGGGGCTTCAAAAGCCAAAGTGCTGCTCCCCAAATCCTCACCTGGTCCTGCACTCCCCAGTGCTCTGAGGGGAGAGGGGAGCAGCTCCCAAAAGGTCTGAGCCAGTTCTGATCTGCTCCTGGAGGTTCTGATCTGCTCCTGGAGGTTCTGATCCAGCTCTGATCTGCTCCTGGAGGTTCTGATCTGCTCCTGGAGGTTCTGATCCGGTTCTGATCTGCTCCTGGAGGTTCTGATCTGCTCCTGGAGGTTCTGATCCGGTTCTGATCTGCTCCTGGAGGTTCTGATCTGCTCCTGGAGGTTCTGATCCAGCTCTGATCTGCTCCTGGAGGTTCTGATCCAGCTCTGATCCCATGTCCCTTATCCTGCCTCCTCCTGCAGCCAGCAGGGCAGCACAGCCTCACTGTTACCCACCAGAGCTGGGGTTCAGATGTCACTCAGATCAAGGACGTGCCTCCTGACCCTCACTCACTGTGGCTCCTGTGCCTAAACACACCCCTGTACTCCCAGCAGAGAGGAATGGCTGTGGCTGTGTCCCCCAGAAGCTTCTCCTGGGGGTGGCTCTGATGGCAGCAGAGCCCTGCTGGGCACCCCTGGTCCTTCCTCTGCCTCCCACCCCATCCCAGCTCAGCCCAGGGACCAGCTGCAGGAGCAGGGCTGGGCTGACACACCCTCTCCAAACCCAGATGGAAGTTTCTGAGCCCCAGGAGCTTTGTGCCAGCTCCAAGGGGTGACCAGCTGTGCTGGGTGGCACGGAGGGAACCTGGCAGCGTTTCCACCCAGCTCTCTCTGCAGGTGCAGAGTTTCCTTTATCACGTTTGTTTTTCTTCTCTCTGCAGCCCCTCTGTGGCTGTGCTGGGGGGGTTCTTTCCTCTGTGGGTGACAAGGACAGCACAGAGCAGCCCCAGAGGTGGCTGTGGCAGCAGGATGCTGTGGTTCACACAGACTCAGCTGGGTTCTGCTGCAGTTCTGACCCTGCAGGGGGATCTGAGGTGCTGGGGGCACAGACAGGGCCCTGTGCCTGCTGGGGGATGCTGTTCTGGTCTCAGAATCACAGAATATCCCACAAGGACCATCACAGTGCAGCTCCTGATCCTGCACTGGAGCCCCCAAGTTAAAATTAATTTATCAACACAGTTAAAACCCAAAATCTGAGATGTCCCCAGAGGCAGCCTGGACAATCCCAGCTCCTGCAATCTCCCCCTGTGTGCCATGTGCTCCAACTCTCCCCCTCAGTGATGGACAGAGGAGTCTAAACCCTTTCTCAGTGAGACTCCCCATTGCTGACATCCATCATATTTCACTATAACCACACCTGTGCCTACAGAGTTCAGCAGGAAACAAACCCCAGCAGGAATCCCTGGCAGCTCTGGAGCCCCTCTGTGGCCCCACCAGCAGCAAAGTCCCAGGAGAAGCTGCAGGCTGCCCTCACCTCCAGTGCCCTGCTCTGTCCTGGGGGCCCTGGAGGTGCCTGGCACCCAGGGCCAGCCCTGCAGGAGCTTTCCCAGCTCATGGCTCTGTTTTCTTGTCCCTTCCTGCCTGCCAGAGGCTTTTCTGCCCTGCTGCCCTCTGAGTGCCAGCCAGGTGAGTAAGAGCCAAATCCTGCTCAGGGCCACCAGCTGGTAACCACCCTTGGGACTGGGCAGTGTTTGGTGAAATTATCTTTGGAGATAAGCTTTTTGTGGGTGGTTTTTGTTTGGGCTGGTACAGAAAGTTCCAGGCATTCAGGCACACCCAGGAGCTGGGTCTGGCTGCCAACGTGGGTACCTGGGCAGGAGAGGCTGGTCCTGGTTTGTCACACCCCAGATGCCTCCAGATCCTGCTGTGGTTAGCACAGGATTAAGATGAGCCATGGGGAAAATCGAGGTGACCAGCAAAGCCCCTCAACTTGAGTGGACTTCTGAATTTAAATGTGATGTTGCCTCGTTGCAAAGGATTTTTGAAAAAAGATTTTTGTGGTGTCTGCATGCAGATCTCTGCACTTTTGTTTTATTAAACATGTAGGAGAAAATGACTCTTTTTATTTAAACTGTCACAAAGGTTTTCAGAGGTGGTGAGAGCAAGTTCCTTTCTCTTTGAACCCAGCTGCCCAAATTCCCTGTGTGTGAGCAGCCAGAGCATCCCTTGGAGCTGGGATTGCTGTGAGTCCCCTGGCTGGGGGCTGGGCTGTGATTTGGGGCTGGGGGCTCTGCCTGTGGCTCTCACTCTGTTATATTGCTCAAAGAACCCACAAATGGAGCTGGCAGTGAGTTTTGGGCTGGCTGTAGTGGACTGAAATGTCAATAGTGGATTTGTGGGAGCTCTGATGGGGCACAGGAGCCCTGTGTCCCCCCAGCTGCCTCGGGTGAGGAAATTCCTGGGATTTTTTTGTGCAGAGGAGATCATGAAACAGGAGGTTTGAGCCCCCAGGGCTCCCCAAGCAGCACAGAGGAGCTGTGGGTGCTCCCAGCTCACACACAGATGTTGATCCCTCCAGATGTTGATGCCTCCCCTCTGCCTCCATGGCAAACTCTCCAGGCTGGCCCTGCCCCTGGAAGGAAGTGTTCTTGGAGCATGATCTGGGAGATTGCCAGCTGTGTTTGTTTAAATTGGATTTTTTTTATTTTTTTTTGGGCTGAAACGAGCTCGTTATTTTTTTAGCTGCTTGGACCATCAGGCCACACCCAGAATTATTCTCTGTGCTTGTTGAAAATGCACATTTGGAAGTTTTCTGTGCTTCCCAAAGCACCCAGCTGCAGCCTGCTGTGCCTGGATGAACACACAGGGTCTGTTTGAGGGACTGGCTCTCCTCATCCTCTCATTGCCTGGCTGGAATTTTGGGGGGTTTGCTCTGAGGAGCCCAGGAAGGGCTGGTGGCCACTGCTGGTTTTAGTCTGCTCTGATGGATGTGATGGGGAACACAAAAATAAAGGGTTGGAATGACTCCTGCAGCTGTTTGGGGTGACAGTGGTGATTTCCCAAAATAAGAGTGCTGGTCTAACTCTCTCACTTTAATTTAAAGTTACAAAGTGTGTGTTTATTCAGTGAGGTAATCCTCTAATACACACTGCAAATTCACAGGTGATCACAGAATCTATTTATTGACAAAGGATTCAAACAAATCCATATTCATAATAACAGCCCCTCCCATCCTTCCTGTGGTAATTAGCTTGAATGGCTATTGAGCATTGATTGACTTCTTAAATTAAGTCTGGGGTCATTTTTGTGGGGAGGGGTCTTAAAAGGTGGAAGTAAGGTGAGTCTTCTTCACTCTTAACTCCTGACTTTTTCTATCAATGGCAATATAAATGATTTCTGGGGATAGTTCAGTTTTTCAAAGAATAGGTTTCTGGTTGCTTTGTCCATGTTCCTTTGGATCTGCTCACCAGTTTCATCTTTTCTCATTGTAAGCACAGCTGAGCAAACATGAAATGAGAGACAATCAATTATTCAAGTTTCAGATAACTACCTCCTTCTATTCTAACCTTTAATTATTTTCAGCTAGGTAACTAAAATCCTAATTTTCTAAGATTAGTGTTTCAGTGGGTGCAGGGCAGTTCTCTGCCTGGGGGACCATGGCAGGAGACAATTCCTTTCTTTCCATTTGCTGATGCTCTGCTTCAAGGCATTCAACAACAAAATAAAAGTGTTGATGTGTCCCCTTAATGCTGTGCTGGCCCCATCCCTTGGGCATTGATTCTGGTTTGGGGATGGTTCAGTTGTCTTCCCAACTGCTTCTCTCCACCTGCCTGTTTCAAATTCTCCTCTGATGGTGCCTCTGTCACACCTGCGTGTGTTTGTCACCTGCTTGTCCCCTCTCTGGCTCCTTGCACCTGGGCTGATCCCCACAGAGCAGTTCCAGCTTTGCTGCATCCCTGCTCCCCAGAACAGAGCAGCTGTCCCCACCAGGTGATGGCTGCACTTCCCCTGCCCCTGCAGAGCACCCGGAGGGTGGGATGTGCCTTTCCTGGAGCTGCAGAGCACCTGGAGGGTGGGCTGTGCCTTTCCTGGAGGGTGGGATGTGCCTTTCCTGGAGGGTGGGCTGTGCCTTTCCTGGAGCTGCAGAGCACCTGGAGGGTGGGCTGTGCCTTTCCTGGAGGGTGGGATGTGCCTTTCCTGGAGCTGCAGAGCACCTGGAGGGTGGGATGTGCCTTTCCTGGAGGGTGGGCTGTGCCTTTCCTGGAGGGTGGGATGTGCCTTTCCTGGAGGGTGGGCTGTGCCTTTCCTGGAGGGTGGGCTGTGCCTTTCCTGGAGCTGCAGGATCGAGCAGGGAGTTTGACCCTTCTCTGCTCAGCTCCTGGAGCTGCTCTGGGCAACGTGACCCTCTCTGGATGGGTTTGGTAAACAGTGCTCAGGGCTGTCCTCAGAGTCACCTCTGGCATCTCACCACTCTGGAATGCTGCCCTGGGCCACCTCCGCGAGAAGAGCTGCTTGGAGAGGTGAAGCACCTCTTGTCCCTCGTAATCCCTGGCTGCTCGAAATTGTAATCAGTTTATGTGAGCAGCCCCAGAGGGGAGAGGGGAACTGGGGGCAGCTGGGTCTGTGAGAGGTGAGGAGGGAGGATCTGCATCCCTGAGGCGCTGGGAGGGGTGGCAGGGACAGGGCAGGCAGCAACATCTGGGCAACATCTGGGCAACGCGCTCACCCTCGTCACTGGCACAGCTTCAAACCGAGAGAGCAACGACCTGCTGAGCAATGTGGGGGGATGAAAACAATAAAAACAATAAAAACCTGCCCTAAGGACAGCAGAGCCCTCCCCACGGCTCGTTAGGCAGGGCAGCCCGGCTGTGCCATGCAGGAATCGAACCCTTTCCTGTCCCTTTGCCTTCCTTTCACCAGCGGGACACGGCCTGGCTTAATTCTCTCTTTGTTCCCCAGATCATGATCGAGTTCTGCCCTGGTGGGGCCGTGGATGCCACGATGCTGGGTGAGTGCAACTCTGCCCGGGGTGATGCCACCAGGACATTTCCAGCTCCCCCAGGACATTTCCAGCTCCCCCAGGGCATTTCCAGCTCCTGGCAGGACCCTCAGACAAATGGCAGGCATGGGTACCACAGCTGCCCTTCCTCTCCCAGGAGTTTGCCTATTTTCATGCCCTGAGCAGAAGGTGTGGCAGCCCTGGGGGAGTTCTGGAGCTGCTTTAAGGTCCTTTTGTGGTGTAGGTGCTGCTGGGATCAGCAGATCACAAGGCATGGGGAGAAGGGAGAGTCTGGCTGCAGGGCAAAGCTGAATTTAAATATTTGTCTGCTGGGAGCACTGGGATCCCACAGCAGGCCTGGGATGTTTGAGCTGGGTGCCTGTCAAGATGAATTTCCCCAGATCTTTTTGCTGACTTCTCCATATGGTATCAGTCATTTGGCAGATAAGCTGAGCCTTGCAGCAGCCTCCCCTTTTTTAACTCCTCCTTCCCACACAGACAGAGCTGCTGGGAGCAGGGGTGGGTGGCTTCACCCCAAAAGAGCCTGGGGGTGGCACTGGGGGTGACACTGCACAGCAGAGGTGACATCAGCCTGCCTGGAGCCCTGGGACACAGCCACATCTCCCTGGGGGTTATTCCTTGTCAGCCCTCATCTTTCCTTGCTTTCTTTTTATTTCCAAGAACCAAAATTATAATCTTTAACTCAGCCCTTAAACCTTGTCCCTGCTTTAGGGAACTTTTTTAAAGTGGCTCCAAATCTCTGCAGGAAAAATTTCCTGGGGTTTTACCCATCTCTTGGGACATAAAAATGCTGCTGAGCATTCGTGGCTCCTTTCTGGAGAACAGCATAAAAACCATGAGAGAATGGCCTGGCTGCAGCTCTGTGACCCCTGAGGGAGGCTGAGGAGGAGCTGGAGCTCAGGGATCTCCCAGAATTAATAAATTCAGAGTTGGTAAATCCCAGAATTTCAGAAATGCTCAATGCTGCCTGTTCCACCTCCCCATCCCCACCAGCAGCTGGGGGTTGCCCTTCAAAATCTTCTGTACAAAACCAGGTGCTCCGTGGAGGGTGAAAATAATCAGATTTTCCCAGAGCAGGGAGATGTTGGTGAGGAAAGGAGGAACAAGGTGACTGAGGCAGCACCCCCAGGTTAAGATCCTTGCTGTGGACATCTGTCCCAGTGTTGGGGTGTCTCCATGAGCCCCCTGAGGTGCAGGGCTGTCACTCTGGGCTGCTGGAGGAGGCCAGCAGAGCTCAGCAGGGAGGTCACACCAGCACCAGAAATAGGATCCCAGAACCACAGAACATCCTGAGCTGGGAGGGACACACAAAATCAGCTCCTGACCCTGCTCAGGGCAGCCTCAGGAATCCCATCACGTGCCTGAGGGTGTCCAAACACTCCCTGAGCTCTGGGAATGGTGCTACCCAAAACAGCAGCTCAGGGATAACCCTGCTGAGCATTTCAGTCTTGTTCCTTTGGTGTGATGTTTAGGGGCTAGGGATAATTCCCCAATTCCCTGGGGAAGGAATGTTCATGGCTGTGTTTGACCCTGCTGTCCTGCAGCCCATTTCACCTCTCTCCTCTCACAGCACCTTGTGTCTCCCCAGATTTGCAGTTCAGACCCCATCCCAAACATTTCTGCTGAGCATTCATTCCCGGGGGGGAGCTGTGAGCCAGCAGCTCCAGGAGGTGGAAATTCTGCTGCAAGTGCTGCCTTAGGGGATAAATCACCTCAACGAGCTGATTTCCACCACCACAGCAGCTCTGCTGTGCCCTCCCTGCTGCCCAGCTGAGCATCCCTTTGTCCCTGTGCTGTTTGTCCCTCCCTGCAGAGCTGGACAGGGCCCTGACTGAGCCCCAGATCCAGGTGATCTGCCGCCAGATGTTGGAAGCTCTGCACTACCTGCACAGCAAGAGGATCATCCACAGGGACCTGAAGGCTGGGAACGTTCTGCTCACCCAGGATGGGGACATCAAGCTGGGTGAGCCCCACTCCACACCCAGCAGGACAGCTGGGGTGTCCCTGCCTGGGTTGGCACGGGGGGAATTACCCAAGAAGGGTTTGCTGCACGGAAATGGAGCAGCACAAATGGAGCCTCAGGCCACAGCCAGGCTCAGCCCCTTGGTGGATTTTCCTTCCCTGGGTTTGTGTAACTCTCTGAACCTGATTTCTGTGCGTTTTTGGCCTGCTGAGCATCCTGTGCAGGGTGCCAGTTGGCAGGGCTGGAAGAATTTGGAAGAATTTCTCTGTTCTTCACAGCAGGTTTGGTGGTGACAGCATTGCCAAAGGGTTCCTTCACCAGCTCACTCTGATTTTTTAAATCTGATTTATCTGGATTTATCTGACACACTGAGCTCAGGCTGTGACCTGCTGGTGACAGCAGGATTTCCTGGAGAGCAAAACCCACCTGGAGTGGGCTCAGTGCCCTCTGCAGCTCTGACCAGCTGAATTCTGTTCATTCAGCTCAGAAGGGATGAGGTCAGGGAGAGGCACCTTGCAGTGGATGGAGGGGAGAGAAGGAACAGAACAGAAATTTGGTTTTTCTGCTCTAAAATCAGGGGTTTTGCTAGGAAATAAATCCTGAAATCTGCTCTGAATGAATGTAACAGCAATTTGGTTTTTCTGCTTTAAAATTGGGGGTTTTGCTAGGAAATAAGTGCTGAAATCTGCTGTGGAGGGATGTAACAACACATGGATTTTTCTGAAGTGTTGTTTTGGGTGATTCCTGGGGTGGTTTTTTGGGTAATTCCTGAAGTGTTTTTTGAGTGATTCCTGAATTGTTTTGGGTGATTCCCGAGGTGTTTTTTGGGTGATTCCCGAGGTGCTTTGTGTGATTCTTGGGGTGTTTTGGGTGATTCCTGAGCACCTTTTTGGTGATTCTTGAGGTGCTCTTGGGTGATTTTTCAGTTTTCCTCCATCCTCTAACACTCCTGCCCTTTGCAGCTGACTTTGGGGTGTCTGCCAAGAACATGAAAACCTTGCAGAAGCGAGATTCCTTCATTGGGACCCCTTACTGGTGAGTCCCTGCTTGCTGAGAAACCCTCTGCTCACAAAAGGCTTGGCTCCCAAAAACCAGGTTTGCTCTGGAGCTGGCTCTGGTGGCTTTGGGGTGTGCTGGACCGTGGTGCTTTAGGGTGGGAGGATTTTAATGAGGATTTTTGGCTGTTTTCTGCACATTCCAGTGCCTGAGCAGAGCCCCAGTGGGGTGGGAGCTCAGAGGGGTCAAAGAGCTCCAGGCTTGGGGTGGCTTTGAAGCAACTCCAAGCACAAGGGAACGAGTCCCTGCCCCAGGAACATCAGCCTCTAAATCAGTTTGCTGAAGGGGTGGAATTGCAGGGATTAATTGCTCTGCAGCAACATCTGTGCCAGATGTCAATGGCCTGGGGGTCTGCAGGGGCTGCTCTGAGGAGGAGGGAGGGCTTGCACCCCGTGGAAAAGATGCTGCTGCTGCTGAAACCAGGAGCTGGGAGGGAAAATCTGAGTTTTCTGCAGCGCTGGGGAGGATTTGGGGTTTAAGTGCTGGTGGCAGGCTCGTGCTGTGTCACCCCAGCCCGGCTGTGCCCTTGCAGGATGGCCCCGGAGGTGGTGATGTGTGAGACCATGAAGGACACTCCCTACGACTACAAGGCTGACATCTGGTCCCTGGGCATCACCCTGATCGAGATGGCCCAGATTGAGCCACCCCACCACGAGCTGAACCCCATGAGGGTCCTGCTGAAGATTGCCAAGTCAGAGCCACCCACACTCAGCTGTCCTTCTAAATGGTGAGGGGACAGCACAGGGGTGTCCTGGTTTGGGGGACAGGTGTCTGCCCATAAAGGCAGGAGCTTCTCTTTGAAATGGAGAATGGAAACCCCCTCCCTCCTAATTATAATTTTGAAATGAAGGGGCTCTCAGGTAAAGATATGGGAATAGGAATAACAGTTCTTCACTAGGAAAATGAAAATAGAAATGCAGTATTACAGAGAACAATCCCAGCCCTGCCAGAGTCAGAATCCAAGCTGACACCCGTCAGTCAGTCAGGGTGTTGGCACAGTCCCATTCAATGGTGGCTGCATCCTCCTGCAGGGGCAGATGTGGTTCAGCTGGAGCAGTGCTCCTGGAGAAGGTGCAGTTTCCTCTGAAGCTCCAGGGATGATGTGGAAAGGTCTGGTTTTCCTCTGGAATCCAGTGGGAAGAAGGTTCCTTGGTGTCCAAAATCTCAGTTTTTATCTGGGTAGGAAAGGCTTGGCTCCTCCCCTGGCTGGAGCATCTCCCAGTGGGATGATGGAATTTTATCAGTCATGCCCTGGGACTCACTGGCCATGAACAGGAGATATCTCCTGGAGGGAGGATGGGCTGTGGGAAGATAAAGATGATTGCCCAGCTGGTTTAAAGATGGCCCATGAGCAGATAATGTGTGCCAGGAGATCAGGGGCACTGCCCCACCCAGATGGGACAGAATTCACATTTCTGTCACATCCTGTATTGCAACCCAAGACAAGGGGGCGCCTCCCAGCTCACACACACGGAGAACCAGCCCTTTTCTGCATTTTCTTTCATTTGGGTCAGGTCTGAGCCGTGTTCCAGGCCCAGCTGTGTGCAAGGGGCTGGGCAGGCGCTGCTGGCTGAGGGCAGGATGCTCACACTGTGCTCACAGGCAGCACTGGGACAGCTGCTCCTCACCCACTGACCCCCAAATCCAGGAGTTCTGACAACCAGAACCTTGGCTGTTCTCAGAACAACCCATGCGGATGAAAGGCAGATTTTTCTCTAAAGCTGAGATGGCCAAGAGCTGCAGAATTGTTTTCCCTGAAATCTAGAAAGCCACTTCTGCATGTAAAAGAAAACCAGCCAGTTTATGTTTATATATATATATATAAATATATGTGTGTGTGTGTATATATATGTATATATATTTATTTCTATCTCTATTATATTTCTATTTATATTTATTTATATTTATATTTATATTTATATTTATATTTATATTTATATTTATATTTATATTTATATTTATATTTATATTTATATTTATATTTATATTTATATTTATATTTATATTTATTTCTGTAAGGCATAAAAGCTGCTGCAGGTCAGCCAGCAGCAGCTTGCTGTCAGAGCACTGAGTCACGGCGTTGTCCCAGCAGTCGGTGTCATTGTCACAGCAGGGTGGAGCCAGCAGTGGCACAGCTCTGGAGCTCTGAGCTGCTCTCTGCGGGCTGAGGCTGCCCTCCCACGGGGCTGCTGCTCCTTCACAGCCCCCCTTTCCCTCCGGGGCTCTGGGGTGGCTCCCTGTCCCCCAGCAGCTCCTGCCTCCCTCTGCTGTGTCCCCACCTCCTGCTGCCAGCACAGGTGACAAATCCTGGTCCCTGAGCCAGCCCTGTAGCTGTCTCTCATGGGAATAATCAGAATTTCTGAGCACAGGGTTCCATGGGAGCCGATGCTGACTGTGGCCAGTTGCAGGCTGGCCAGAAGCTGCTGGGGGACCAGGCTGGTCCCTCTGCCATGTGGGTTTCTCAGCCCCAGCTGTTTCCAGGTCCCCGGAGTTCCGAGATTTCCTGAAGAAGGCGCTGGACAAGAGCCCGGAGAGCCGGCCCAGCGCTGCCCAGCTGCTGCAGGTAGGCAGCACTGCCGGGACCCCTGCTGCTTGAGGGCTGTTCCTCTCCTCTTTAGAAAGCTCAGAGCACTTGTCAGCCACCAAGATGCCCCACAAAGGACCAGCAATGTTTTTCCTTGTGGAGCGAGCTGCAGAGCCCCTCTGGGCAGCATCTGGAAGAGAACAGCTCCTGCTGCCTGGAATGCCCACGTGGCAGCCAGCTGGGGCTGTGCCTGCTCAGCCCCCATGGAAACTCAATTCCTCTCCTCCTGTCCCTTCCCAACTCCCAGCCAGCCTGGAAGCTGCTGTTCCCTGCTGGCTGCTCAGACCCTGCACTCCCCAGCCTTCTGCTGCAGCTCAGCAAGTGACCCCACACCCTGTGAGCACTGATTCCATCCCATCCAACTCAGCTTCCCCCAGGGCTCCTGCAGACTGCTCCTGCTGACATTCTGTGGGCACACCTCCCCTTCTTTTAGTGCTGTGCTGCATTTTATTTTATTTTACCTTATTTTATTTTATTTTATTTTATTTATTTTATTTTATTTTATTTTATTTTATTTTATTTTATTTTATTTTATTTATTTTATTTTACTTTACCTTATTTTATTTTATTTTATTTCATTTCATTTTTATTTTTATATCTTATTTTATTTTATTTATTTCATTTTATTTTATCTTACTTTACCTTATTTTATTTTATTTTATTTTTATATTTTATTTTACTTTTATATTATATTTTATATTTTTAATTTTTTATATTACATTTTATATTTTATTTTATTTTATTTTATTTTATTTTATTTTATTTTATTTTATTTTATTTTATTTTATTTTATTTTATTTTATTTTATTTTATTTTATTTTATTTCATTTCATTTTATTTCATTTATTTAATTTCATTTTGCTTTATTTTGCTTTATTTCCTTTTATTTTACTTTATTTTATTTCATTTCATTTCATTTTTTGGGGGGGGTTCTGCTACCATAAAGCATCTCTGAGGAGCATCTCTGTGCTGAGCATGGCCTGAACCTCAGCCTGTGAATTCTGTGAATTCTGTGAATTCCTCTGGGGGTAAATCCCCGTGGGGCTGGACTCAACCCCCTCAGTCTGTGCAAGGCTCCGGTGTGACCGTGCTGTCCCCGTGTCTGTTTGCAGCACCCCTTTGTCAGCAGGGCCAGCAGCAACAGGGCCCTGCGGGAGCTGGTGGCCGAGGCCAAGGCCGAGGTGATGGAGGAGATCGAGGAGAGCCGGGAGGAGGCAGAGGAGGATCCCGGGCCTGCCTCGGTGGGTGAGCAGCTGTGCTGGGGAAAGGGCCTGCCAGGCTTTCCAAAACCTCTCCTGGGCCGCATCAGGGGGAGGGGAGGTGGCTGCTTCAGGGGCTGGATTTTGGTGGTGTGCAGAAATGATGGTGCTGGGGGTGGCCCAGTGCTCAGTCATAGGAGGGGCGTGTGAAAAGTGGTTAAAAAATAAACCCTGATGCAGCTGGAGTGGCAGCATGTGGAGGGACCAGCAGCCCAAGGAGGAGCTGGGCAGATCTTCTTGGCTCTTTGAACATCTCAGAGCTGGGGCTGGGGAAAGAGCCTGGCAGGTTTTCCTGCCTCCAAAAACTCTCCTGGGCCACATCACCTCAGGGGACGTGGCTGCTTGGCCAGGCAGGGGCTGGATTTTGGTGGATGCCAAGGATGTGGAGAAATGATGGTGCTGGAGGTGGCCCAGTGCTCTCTCATAGGAGGGGTGTGTGAAAAGTGGTTAAAAAACAAAAGGAAAAGGAGGAAAAAAAGGGAAAATAAACCCTGATGCAGCTGGAGTGGCAGCATGTGGAGGGACCAGCAGCCCAAGGAGGAGCTGGGCAGATCTTCTTGGCTCTTTGAACATCTCAGAGCTGCCTGGGGACGTGTCTACACCTCCCTCCTCTGCCACAAAGGGCAGAAGGAGTTTGGTGTGCAAATTCCTCATCTGCCTCCTGGGGATGTGCAGCTCCTCTCATTGTTCCCTCCTTCCACCCAGGATCTGTCGTCCTTGGGGCCACAAACCTGGGGAAAGATGGAAGCATCTGTCCTAAAGGGAAATAAATAAATCTTTAGCTGAGGGTGACTTTGCTGTGAAGAGGGGCCCTGCAGTTGTTTGAGTGCTGGGCAGACCCCAACATCCTCCCTGTCTCTGCAGCCCCCTGGGAAGCACAAGAGGGACCCCTCCGAGGCGAGCCAGCTGAGCTTTGATGGCGAGAAACCTCCAGACTCCTCCTTGCCCAAGGCTGTGAACGGCTCCCTGGGGACTGGCAAGGACACCACAGGTGGCCAGAGCCACAGAGAGACCTGCAGTGACAAACTGGAGAGCAAGCACTCCACAAAACCCACCCAGGACAAGCCAGACATCATCCTGCAGCCAGGACATTTGGGGAACTCAACGGAGGGGAACAAGGAGCTGGGCAGGGAGGAGAGGAAGAGCATGGAGGAGAGGAAGAGCATGGAGGAGAGGAAGAACATGGAGGAGAGGAATAACATGGAGGAGAAGAAGAGCATGGAGGAGAAGAAGAGCATGGAGGAGAAGAAGAGCATGGAGGAGAAAAAGAGCATGGAGGAGAGGAAGAGCATGGAGGAGAGGAAGAGCATGGTGGAGATGAAGAGCATGGAGGACAGGAAGAGCATGGTGGACAGGAAGAGCATAGTAGAACGACCAGAAAGTGTTCTCCTGGAGAATCTGAGTGAGGAGAAGCTGCCTAATGGAACCCTGGAGCCCCTGGGACCCTTCCCTGGCCACTCCAAGAGGGACTCAGATTCTGGCAGCACTTCAGCCTCTGAGAGCCTGGACCTGAGCATCTCCCTGTCTGCTGACCTGTCCCTCAACAGGGAGAGCGGCTCCATGTCCCTCAAGGTGAGGAGGAGGAGCCCTTCCCTAGGGAAAGCTCTCCAGGGTTTGTTTTCCAGGTTGTCTGTCCCAGCACAGCATTTCCAGCTGGGTTGAGCTGTGCCAGAGTGTCTTGGTTTGATTTGGGTTTGCCAATTTTAATAGATTCAGTTTCTTTTAGAGATAGGATTTAGGAGCAAAGACAAGGCAGGCTTAAAATTTAAAAGGGTATAAAGAAGGGATTTATTTATAACACAAAAAAAAATTGAGAAATTCAGAATAAGATTTCCAGGTCATTCCCTCTTCCCCCCCACCTATATTTCTTAACAGCAACATACAGAGAACACTTCAGTCAGTTTTCCACTTAAATAATCATTTCAGTTCACTCTAGAGGGAAAAGTTTCTGTTTTGGTGCAGCACATAGAAAAAGCTCCCCAGTAGAAACAGCCCTCCTCTTGCCCTGTGCTCCTCCTCTCAGACCCACCCCCAAGTAAAACCAGCACACAGGGGATGTGGCATGTCCTGTGGTGAGGGAGAAGCTCTTGGAGGAGCTGCTGTGTCCTTTTCTGTGCACTGAAATCCAGGGAAATCTGATGTCTTGTGTCCATTTTGTGTGAAACCACACTTGAGCCTCACTTGTCCTTGCTCAGGTGTAAAACCCCAAATGGGATTTCCTAAATTTATCCACAGCCCATCACTCTGCTGCTCTTCCCCAGAACATCTGGCCACAGGAAAACATTCATCTGGGCTTGTGCCTCTCAGTTTTCCCAGCCTGCCCTGCATGTCTCTGGTCTGTGTCAGCAGGGGCTGCACAAAGACCTCCCAGGCCTCTTGGCTTTTGCTAAACTTCCTGGAGGCTGGGAATGCTTGACCTGGAGCTGCCCAGGTCAGCAAGGCTTAGAGGAAGAGGCAAAATGACTGGAATGGTACTGGCTGAGCTCCAGGAGAAGCAATGCTGTGAGCTGAGGGGGCAGAGGGATGTGTTGCACAAGATCTTTGTCACGTTGCCTGCATGAGTGAGAACTTCCCAGCACACAAACCTGCCTAAAAACCTTTCCTGGCAAAACTTTCCCCTCCTCCTGCTGGGAGCTGGAGAGCCAGCATCCCCCAGAGGAGGGATCCTAATCCCTAATGGATCCTAATCCCTAGGGATCCTGCAGTCCCTAATGATGGGAAACGTGATGCTCCTGCACAGGAATTTCCTCCTCCTCACAACCTTTCCCAGGACACCTGGTCTCCTTGAGGAGCAGGAACATGATGCCACACGTAGATTTGCTCTCTGAGTTGGCCCTTTAGAAGGGAAAAGGAGTTTTTTTGGGGGTTTTTTTAGGGAGTAAGCAATGTGAGGTCATGGTGAGGAAGGGTCTGAGGGAGGTGGGTCAGGTTCCTTGCCTTGCCTTGCTTCTCGTCTCTTTCTCTTCTCTTTCCCTTCTCTCTCTTCCCTTCCCTTCCCTTCCCTTCCCTTCCCTTCCCTTCCCTTCCCTTCCCTTCCCTTCCCTTCCCTTCCCTTCCCTTCCCTTCCCTTCCCTTCCCTTCCCTTCCCTTCCCTTCCCTTCCCTTCCCTTCCCTTCCCTTCCCTTCCCTTCCCTTCCCTTCCCTTCCCTTCCCTTCCCTTCCCTTCCCTTCCCTTCCCTTCCCTTCTCTTTTTTCCCTTTCCTTTCCCACTGCTCCATGCTTCGGCAGCCAGGCTGGATCTCCAAATTCACTGACGGTTTTTGCTCGGTGTGGATCCATTGTGCACATTCCCCACGAGCAGCATCATTCCCGTTGCTCTGAGGGCTGCAGTCCCGCTGTGGCAGCCCTGGGGAGCTGCCTCACAATCCCCTCTCCCCTCCCCTGCCCCCAGGACTCCCAGGTGCACAAGAAGACCCTGAAGCGCACCCGCAAGTTCGTGGTGGACGGCGTGGAGGTGAGCGTCACCACCTCCAAGATCATCAGCGAGGACGAGAAGAAGGATGAGGAAATGAGGTTCCTCAGGCAAGTGGGGGCACTGGGATGGAGGGAGGGAGGGCAGGGATTTCCCCTCTGGCACCTGGAGTCCTCTTGTCCCCCTGGACAGGGGGAGGAGGGATTCAGCTCAAGGCTGTGGCTGGCTCTGTCCTCTGGGGATGTCTCAATGTGTCCCCAGGGCTGCAGGTGCCTGTGAAAATGTGGAAAGGAGCTCAGAAATCTTCTCAAGTTGTTCCTCTCCCTTTTGTTCTCGGATCTCCTCAAACTTCATTAACAGAAAGGAGTTGCAAACTCCTGGAGCATTATTTAACATTCATGGGTGCATCCTCCCTCCTTGATGACTCCTCTGCAGATCTCACAACTTTCAAACCTCCCTGCCTTATTCTCAGAAACAGGAGCTGCTGTTTCTAGCACTGAAATGAAAAGGCCCTTTAAATAATTAAAATACAAATTGTTTCATTTGATGCCCAATTCCAGGCTCCCTCGGGGATTCCCTGAGAGGATAATTTCTCCTAAACACTTTGTGTCCCTGCCTTATTCCTCAGCCTGAATATCTGATTTTGTAAAAGCTCATTAGCACAGCTCATTTACTGGTGAGCTGGATGCAAGGTCCTCAGAGGTGGGTCAGAATTTGGGAAAACTGCTCTTTTTGCCACCCAGCTGTGAATAAGAATGGACACAGAGCAGAGAGGCCAGGCCAGAGCAGCCCAGCTTGGGATTTGAGGACCAGGAGCACTAACCCAGCTGGCACAGGGGGAATTTGGGGTGTTTGTTTGAGAAGCTGGGCCTTACCTGTGGGAGCTGATGGTTTTCCAGCTGATGGTTCAGTTTAGGTTTGCCAATTTAAATTCAATTAAATTAATTTAATTTAATTTAAAAAAATTACTCAGTTTCTGGTGTGAGATAGGATTTAGGAGCAAAAACAAGGCAGGCTTAAAACTTTAAAGGATATAAAGAAAAACTTTATTAACAACACAGATAAATTCAGGATAAGATTTCCAGACTCCTCCCTCCCACCTCTCACACTTTAACAACCACATACAGAGACACTTCAGACAATCCTTCACTTGAATAATTGTTTCAGTTTACTGTAGGGAGAGGAGATTCTTCTTGTTTGGCTATAGGGATTTCTTCCCAGAGAAAAATAAAGTTCTCTTGTGTCTTCACTTTCATGAATTGCATCCACCTGGGAAAACCTGCAAATTGTGAAACCCTTCCCACCTTCACAGCCCTCCCAGAGCTGTTTGTGGGCCATGCCAAACTCAGGGGGTATTGCTTTTAGGGGTAAGCTGTTCAAAGGCAAAAGTTCTCACCATCTCTTTCTCCTCAAATTCCTCTGCTCATACTTCATTCTCAGGAACAGAGGGAGGCAAAGGAAAAACCATCAGCTGGAAAAAAGGAGCTTCCTGCAGTGTCCCAGAGCCTGGAGCACATCAGGGAGCTGGGAGTGGATCTGTGGGATGATGGAGGTGCAGCCCCACAGTGTCCCAGAGCCTGGAGCACATCAGGGACATGGGATGGGATCTCTGGGATGGTGGAGGTGCAGCCCCACAGTGTCCCAGAGCCTGGAGCACATCAGGGACATGGGATGGGATCTCTGGGGTGATGGAGATGCAGCCCCATGGTGTCCCAGAGCCTGGAGCACATCAGGGACATGGGATGGGATCTCTGGGATGGTGGAGGTGCAGCCCCACGGTGTCCCAGAGCCTGGAGCACATCAGGGACATGGGATGGGATCTCTGGGATGATGGGTGCAGCCCCCCCTCCCTGCTGCCAAGCCCTGCTCGTGGATGTGACCATCTCTGGCCAGCCTGACCCTGGTTTCTGCTCCCCTGCCCCTCCCTGCCCCTCTGCAGGCGCCAGGAGCTGCGGGAGCTGCGGCTGCTGCAGAAGGAGGAGCACAGGAACCAGGCCCAGCTGAACAGCAAGCACCAGCTGCAGCTGGAGCAGATGCTGCGGCGCTTCGAGCAGGAGATGATGGTAGGAGGGCAGGGAGAGCCCCTGGGAATCCCTGGGAATCCAGCTCCTCTGCAGCTGCCCCACGTGGGGATGCTCTGCAGGCTGCAACAATCCCAAATCCTTTGGGATTTGAAGCGTGGGTGGAGGATGGAGGTTCTGTGGGCATTGAGCTCCCTGCAGCTTGGGAAGCACTGGCTGCACAGGGAAAGGGTTGGTCTGGACTTTCTCTCTTTAATGATCTCTTCTATGTCTGTTCATGGCCACTGTGAGTTTATAGTGATGCTGTAATTCACAGAAAAAAACCAACAAACCAACCCTTTCAATGAAGCAGCAAGGCCTGAGTGCGACAGCAGGGAACCTGGCAAGGCTTTGAGTGTAAATTGAATAAACTGGGCTCACACACTTGCTCCCTTCTGTTGGAGTAAAATAATATTGTAGTTAATGACAGAATGGTTTGGGTTGGAAGGGACCTTAAAGTTCTTCTCCTTCCATGGCACTGTTGGAGCACAGAGCTTCAAACTTTGCGAGACATTGGTTGGAAATTTTCCCTCTCTGTAAAGAGATTCTATCCAAGCAGAAACAACCCTCTACCCCTTTTCTTTTCCTTTTTTTTTCCTCTTTTCACTTTTCTTTTTGAACTTTCGAGAGGCTGCAAAGCAGAGAATGGTTTGAGTTGGAAAGGACCTTAAAGGTCTTCTTCTTTCATGGCCTGTTGGAGCACAGAGCTTCAAACTTTGTGAGGTGTTGACTAGAAGTTTCCCTCCTCTGAAAAGAGGCTCAATCCAAGCAGGAACAATCCTTTTCCTTCTCTTTCTCTCTTTCTTTTTCTCTTTCTCTTTTAACTTCTCTTTCTCTTTTTACTTCCTTCTCTTCTCTCTTCTCTTCTCTTCTCTTCTCTTCTCTTCTCTTCTCTTCTCTTCTCTTCTCTTCTCTTCTCTTCTCTTCTCTTCTCTTCTCTTCTCTTCTCTTCTCTTCTCTTCTCTTCTCTTCTCTTCTCTTCTCTTCTCTTCTCTTCTCTTCTCTTCTCTTCTCTTCTCTTCTCTTCTCTTCTCTTCCCTTTCCCTTTCCCTTTCCCTTTCCCTTTCCCTTTCCCTTTCCCTTTCCCTTTCCCTTTCCCTTTCCCTCTCTTTCCCCTTCCCCTCTAAGCTCCGTGCAGGCAGCCGAGCGATGCTGAGCCGTTTGCCGTTGCAGGCCAAGAAGAAGTTCTACGAGGCGGAGCTGGAGAGCCTGGAGCGGGGTCAGAAGCAGCAGATCGAGCGGCTGGAGCAGGAGCACGCCCTGCGCCGGCGGCAGGAGGCCAAGCGCATCCAGCTGGAGCAGGAGCGCCAGCACGGCCGCTTCCTGGAGCAGCTCCGCCACATGAAGAGGGAGGTAAACGAGGGGCTGGCTGCAAGGGAGGGGTTCATCCCACAAAGAGGGGCTGGCTGCAAGGGAGGGGGTTCATCCCCCCGAGAGGGAGGTAAAAGAGGGGCTGGCTCCCAGGAAAGGGGTTCATCCCACCGAGAGGGAGGTAAAAGAGGGGCTGGCTGCAAGGGAGGGGTTCATCCCACCAAGAGGAGGTAAAAGAGGGGCTGCCTCCCAGGGAGGGGGTTAATCCCACAAAGAGGGGCTGGCTGCACGGGAGGGGTTCATCTCACCAAGAGGAGGTAAAAGAGGGGCTGGCTGCAAGGGAGGGGTTCATCCCACCAAGAGGGAGGTAAAAGAGGGGCTGGCTGCACGGGAGGGGTTCATCCCCCCAAGAGGGAGGTAAAAGAGGGGCTGCCTCCCAGGGAGGGGGTTAATCCCACAAAGAGGGGCTGGCTCCAAGGAAAGGGGTTCCTCTCACCAAGAGGGAGGTAAAAGAGGGGCTGGCTGCAAGGGAGGGGGTTAATCCCACAAAGAGGGGCTGGCTCCAAGGAAAGGGGTTCATCCCACCGAGAGGGAGGTAAAAGAGGGGCTGCCTCCCAGGAAAGGGGTTCATCTCACCAAGAGGGAGGTAAAAGTGGGGCTGGCTGCACGGGAGGGGTTCATCCCCCCAAGAGGGAGGTAAAAGTGGGGCTGGCTGCAAGGAAAGGGGTTCCTCTCACCAAGAGGGAGGTAAAAGAGGGGCTGGCTCCCAAGGGAGGGGGTTCAACCCACCAAGAGGGAGGTAAAAGAGGGGCTGCCTCCCAGGAAAGGGGTTCATCCCCCCAAGAGGGAGGTAAAAGAGGGGCTGGCTGCAAGGGAGGGGTTCATCCCACCAAGAGGGAGGTAAAAGAGGGGCTGCCTCCCAGGGAGGGGTTAATCCCACAAAGAGGGGCTGGCTCCAAGGAAAGGGGTTCATCCCACCGAGAGGGAGGTAAAAGTGGGGCTGGCTCCCAAAGGAGGGGGTTCATCCCACAAAGAGGGGCTGGCTGCAAGGGAGGGGGTTCATCCCCCCGAGAGGGAGGTAAAAGAGGGGCTGGCTGCAAGGGAGGGGGTTAATCCCACAAACAGGGGCTGGCTCCAAGGAAAGGGGTTCCTCTCACCAAGAGGGAGGTAAAAGAGGGGCTGCCTCCCAGGGAGGGGGTTCCTCTCACCTCTTCAGCCGGGGGAGTTTCGGGGTTTCTCGGCGGGAGAGCTCTGGGAGGAAAGAGGTTGGGGTTGTGTGCGGGAAGGCGAGATCTTGGGGGGGCTGCTTGGGTGGTTCCTGAGGTGGTTTGGGTCATTCCTGAGGTGGTTTGGGTTCCTGGGGTGTTTTGGGTGGTTCCTGAGGTGTTTTTTGGGCGATTCCTGAGGTAGTTTTTGGGCGATTCCTGAGGTGTTTTTTTTTTGGGCGATTCCTGAGGTGGTTTTTTTTGGGCGATTCCTGAAACCCTTTTGCTAATTCCTGAGGTGTTTTTTTTTGGGCGATTCCTGAGGTGGTTTTTTTTGGGCGATTCCTGAGGTGGTTTTTTTTGGGCGATTCCTGAGGTGGTTTTTTTTGGGCGATTCCTGAGGTGGTTTTTTTTGGGCGATTCCTGAACACCCTTTTGCTAATTCCTGAGGTGTTTTTTTGGGTGATTCCTGAGGTGGTTTTTTTTGGGTGATTCCTGAGGTGGTTTTTTTGGGTGATTCCTGAGGTGGTTTTTTTTTTGGGTGATTCCTGAGGTGGTTTTTTTTTTGGGTGATTCCTGATGTGGTTTTTTTTTTGGGTGATTCCTGATGTGTTTTTTTTTTTGGGTGATTCCTGATGTGTTTTTTTTTTTTGGGTGATTCCTGAGGTGGTTTTTTTTGGGTGATTCCTGCGGTGTTTTTTTTGGGTGATTCCTGCGGTGTTTTTTTGGGTGATTCCTGCGGTGGTTTCTGGGGTTTTCTGAATTGTTTTCAGTGATTCCTGAGCACCCTTTTGATAATTCCTGAGGTGTTCTTTGGGTGATTCCTGAGCACCTTTTTGGTAATCCCTGAGGTTTTTATGGGTGATTCCTGATGTTCTTTTGGGTAATTCCTTACGTGTTCTGAGCGATTCCTAAGCTGTTCAGTGACTCGAGGTGGGGCTGTTCCTGTCCCTAAGTGACCTGCAGAGAAATTTAATTTCCTCCCCACAGGTCAAGAACGAGGTGGAGAAGCTGCCACGGCAACAGCGCAAAGGGAACCTGAAGACGAAGATGGACGACTTCACCCAGAAAAAACAAGCCATGGTGAGACCCAGGGATGATCCAAGACTGGGAAATGTGCAGTAGAATAAAGAATCCTTCCTGCTGGCTCTGAAACACCAACTCAGTTCTGAAACTTTGCGAGCTGCAGCAGGAGGAGGGCTCATCACGGTGGTTCTTTAACAGGAGCAGGAATTTTTGGCCAAGCAGAAGGAGGACCTGGAGCAGGCCATGAAGAACATCACTGCCCAGAACAAAAGGGAGATCTGTGACAAGGAGCGTGAGTGCCTCAACAAGAAGCAGCAGCTGATGAGAGGTGGGTGGCAAGGGCTGAGTTCTGTAACCATGGGTTTATCCAGCCCTGGCTCTTCCCACGCAGCAGATGCTGTGACAGAGTTGCAAGCTGGCAGGATGGGATGTGGAAAAAACCAGCCTTGCCAGGTCCTGTCTAAATGTTTAACAATAATAATACTTAGTGCTTTAATCTTCCAAGTGCTTTTACAAATATGAACCAATTAGGCTTCATAATTGCAAGAAATCAGGCTCCAATATGGTTTTGCAACCGATTTCTCTTGGAAAACAGGAGGTGAATGATCACCCCCAACATCTGCTGCAGAGTTTGTGTGCACAGAGCTCTCTGGAGCTTGGGATGCCTGGTGTGAGCAGGATAAGAGGCCAGGGTGGGTGATGTCCTGCTCCTTCTCCTCCCCACAGACAGGGAAGCTTGCATCTGGGATCTGGAAGAGCGGCAGCAGCAGGAGAAACACCAGCTCATCAAGCAGCAGCTGAAGGACCAGTATTTCCTCCAGAGGCACGAGCTGCTCAGGAAGCATGAGAAGGTGAAAGCTTTGCACTTTCCCACTCTGCTGTGGGTCAGAAAAGTGTCCCTGGGTGTTTCCCTTCCAGGCTGAAAGGGTGGAAATCACCAAGGGTGTGTGTGTTCAATCCCTATATGGGCCATTCACTTAAGAGTTAGACTCCATGATCCTTCCAACTCAGAATATTCTGGAATTCTATTAATTCTGTGGTTCTAAGGGTCATTATTAGTGAAAAAGGACCAGGATAAAGCTGGTGTCAAGGAGGCAATAAAGCCTCCTTGCTTGAGATGTGTGCTCCGTGTTGTGTGCAAGAAGTTGGGAATTTTGTGGGGAGGATTTACTGGAAATGTGCCACGCCCAGGAGTTGGCACGGTTGATTCCCAGAGCAATGTGTGACCCCCTGTCACTCCCACCCTCCTTCTCCATGTTCAATCCTTGCCATCCCCTCTGGTCCCTTCAGCACCCCCAGCCCCCGGGCTGCCCTGGGGGCTTTGGGGAGGCGTCCGTGCCGCTCAGAGCCCTTGTTCCTGCAGGAGAGGGAGCAGATGCAGCGCTACAACCAGCGCATGCTGGAGCAGCTGCGGGCGCGGCAGCAGCAGGAGCGGGCGCGGCTGCCCAAGATCCAGCGCAGCGAGGGCAAGACGCGCATGGCCATGTACAAGAAGAGCCTGCACATCCACTGCAGCGGCAGCGCCGCCGAGCACCGCGACAAGGTCAAACAGGTCAGCACCAGCACGGCTCTGGGGCACTCTCTTGGGTTTTTTTTTCGTTTTTTTTTTTTGTTTTTTTTTTGTTTTTTTTTTGTTTTTTTTTTTGTTTGTTTTTGTTTGTTTTTTTTTTTTTTTTTTTTTTGTTCTTCCCAGCCCCAGCGCTATGAAAATGCTGAAGGGTTTTTTTTTTGTGCTGGCAGCCAGGCACAAAATCAGACCCATGCCCAAGTTTCTCACTTTGTTACTTTATTAGAGAGGTTTTTACATCATGCTGGTGGCCCTGAGGATATTTTACAAAATATTAAAAAAAAATATTTAAAAAATATTTAAAAAAAAAACCCTTTTTATTCGAAGCCACATTTTTAAAAATCGTGTCCCTTCCCCTGCTGAAAAGCAAGCTGGGTTTTATCATGGTTCACAGCCCTCTGGCTCTGACAGTCCCTGGACTCAGCACTGGTGAGGCCACACCTCGAGTGCTGTGCCCAGTTCCAGTTTAGTTGAGACACTTGAGCATCCAGAAAAGGGCAGCAAGGCTGGTGAGGGGCTTGGAACACAAACCCTGCGAGGAACAACTGAGGGAGCTGGGGGTGTTTGTCCTGGAGAAAAGGAGACTCAGGGGTGACCTTATCACTCTCTACAGCTCCCTGAAAGGTGGCTGTGCTCAGGTGGGTTGGTCTCTTTCTCCAGGCAGCACTGACACAGCCTCAAGCTGCATTGAAGGAAAATTAGGCTGGATGTTAGGAAGAAGTTTTTCACAGAAAGAGTGATAAAGTACTGGAATTGTCTGCCCAGGGAGGTGCTGCAGTCACCATCCCTGGATGTGTTTAAAAAAGCCTGGATGTGGCACTGGGTGCCATGGTCTAGTTGAGGTATTAGGGATGGATTGGATTTGATGATTTTGAAGGTCTGTTCCAATCTGGTGAATTCTGTGAATTCTGTGGTTTGTGGCATCGTGTGTGGTTTTTGGTGCTGTCTCTATCCTGACTTGCATTGGGAAGCATCCTCAGGGCTTTTGCTCCTTTCCTGTGTACTGATGGAAGCTGGGCTGGTGTCTCAGTGCTGCCTACACCTCCTTTTCCCTGGCAGTTTGCTCTGCAGGAGGAGAAGAGGCAGAAGGCGGAGCGGCTGCAGCAGCAGCAGAAGCACGAGTCGCAGATGAAGGACATGCAGGCGCAGTGTGAGAGCAACACCAGCGAGCTCCAGCACCTCCAGGTACTCAGGGCTTGCTCTCCCAGAGCTGCCTGGGCAGGTGCAGCCTCTGCAGTGGCTGCAGAGAACTGCCAGCAGTTGATGTCCCCCTGCTCTTGCCTTGGGAGGTTTTGTTGCTGTGTCTGAACGTGCAGCTCAGAGCTCTGAATGTCCCTGCCCAAGGCAAATCCTGTTTAACCACTGGATGTACAATTCCAGCTGCTTCATGGCTGTTGTGCTTGGTTGATGTTTTTTTTAGAATGAGAAGTGTCACCTCCTGATTGAGCACGAAACCCAGAAGCTGAAGTCCCTGGATGAGAACCACAACCAGCACATGAAGGAGTGGCGAGACAAGCTGAGACCACGGAAGAAGGTGAGGGCTGCTGGCTGTGAGCAGGGTGTCCTGCTGGCTGCTGGAGGGGACAGTGCCCACAGCTCCAGAACAGCCTCAGACACAGCCCTTGTGTTGTTCTCTTTGCCTAAGGCCCTGGAGGACGAGCTGAACCAGAAGAAGCGTGAGCAGGAGATGTTCTTCAAGCTGAGCGAGGAGGCCGATGGACAGGTGCCAGTGTCCCCAACCAAGCACGCCAAGTTCATCCCCTTCAGCTCCTCAGAGAGCTTGTAACACCTGCCAGGCTGCTACTGGCCATTCCTCCTGGGCTGCAGGGGCCAACTTGGACTTGGAAGAGCCTCTCAGCAGCCCCTTGTCACCCTCCTGTCCTGTCCCCTGCGGGACCTCTGAGCTGAGGGGTGCTGCCTGAGCTTGGGGTGGCTTTCCCAGGAGCCCAGGCTGGGAACTGGGGCAGGACCCTCTCTGGATTGTACTTGCACTGTTGGCTGGGGCTCCCTGGGCGAGCCTGGTGCTCTCTGGGTTTGTCAGCTCGGGCTGGAGCAGCGAGCACTCCCAGCAGGAGCAGCAGCTCCTCAGGGCAGGGCTGTCACCTCCCTGTGCACCCTGTCCCAGCCCTTTGGGAGGTGTGGCTGCTCCTGTCCCAGCCCTTTGGAAGGACTGGCCTGGGGCACAGCAGCTTTGGCATTGTTTCAAACTCACCGTGGCCTTAGACTTATTCCTCTCCACTGTGGTGCTTTTTTGCCACAGAGAGACAGAGATTTGGGTTTTTTCTGTCCTGCTCCCCACACAGACTGTGCAGAAAGGGGCTGGATGTCCTCCCAGAGATGTTTCTGCTCTCCCTCTGCTGTGAGCCCTGGCACCTCAGCCCCTCTGGCACTGAGCTAGCACTGGTACCAGAGGCTGGCTTTGGGCTGGCTGCAGGGTTTGGGTCTGGGGGAGGCTGCAGGGACACAGTGAAGTGTCTGCCACTGTCATGTGCCCTTGGGATGAGTGGGGGTGAAGATCTATCATGATCTCACAAGTGTTTGAGGCTGGATTTGAAATCCTTTCTGTGAGGGGCCACGAGGCTCAGGCAGTGGGCAGTGGCTGCAGAGCATCCTTTGGGAGGGGCAGTGGAACGAGGCAGGAGGAGATGCACAGGGGGCTCTTTGCTCCCAGCTGCTCCTCGCCCACTCGTGTCTCACCTCCTCGTGGTGTGCCACAGCTTTTTGGGTGGCTCTGCTGGCTGGGAGGCGTGGGCAGAGCAGGTCCTCTGTCCTTTCTGTCCCTCCCCTTGGGTGGGACTGGAGCACAGAGCTGGGGAGGGCTCAGGGACCTCCCTGGCAGCACCTTCTTCTTTACACAACCCAAAGATGTAAGGCAGCACTTAACTAAGTTTTTCTCTGGAAAACATTGTTTGTTTTAGACCAGTTTCTTTAGCAAGAAAAAAATATTTCTGCTTAAAAAAAAACCAGAAAAAAAGCTGTTATTTTCAAGTCCCCTCTGTTGATTTACTGGCATTTCAGGGGAAGGTGGTATTGATGTGCCTCACTTCTAGGTACTGGGCTGAAGGAAGCAGCCCCCAGGTCTTTAACTCTGTCTGGGGAGTGCATTTCCTACCCTTTTAGAGCTCCTAATCCATATTTATAAGCTTCCTGCAAGCTAGCAAGATTCTGTCTCTTTGGGCCATTGCAGTTACCTCTGATTTCCCAGCAGTGATGTCTCTGTTAATCAGCACAGGAAGGGCTCCTGCCCCTCTCCAAAAGCAGATTGTGCCTTTCAGCCGTGCTGACACCAGCTGGGAGCTGATGGAAGGTAATCAATGCAAAGGGATGTTCCCAAAAGGGCCAAGGGGCAGATTGGAGCCCTGGAATCAGGCTGGGAATGTGTCACAGCAGCCCCAGTGGTTCTGGTTCTGCTGCTGGGGTCAGGCTGGGGCTGTGCTGTGCCACAGGAGTCAGAGCAGTGCCACTGTCACAGCACTGTCACCTCCCCCAGCCCGGGGGCACCACCCCTCCCTGCACATTCACAAACCATTCCTGGGGCTCCCAGAGCTGCTGCAGTGCCCTGTGGTAAATCAGTTATCCCTTCCTCAGCCCAGCTGCATTTGAGGCACCACAGCCCTGCTAACGAGGTAGGAATGGCTCTGCCCACTCATTTTTGTGTTCTGTGTTCTCTCCTGGGTGTGCCAGGCCCTGTACCTGTCCCTCACCTAGAAGGGGGGCACATCATCTGACTGTCATGTTTACAGCCTGGTTATCAATTTCCCTCCTTTCAAAACAGGAATTTTTTTTCTCTGTTCAGAAGGAACCACGATTAAACCCAGCTTGCTTTTCAGGGGGGGAAGGGACACGATTTTTAAAAATGTGGCTTCGAATAAAAAGGGTTTTTTTAATATTTTGTAAAATATCCTCAGTGGGGCCACCAGCATGATGCAAAAACCTCTCTAATAAAGTAACAAAGTGAGAAACCTGGGCATGGGTCTGATTTTGTGCCTGGCTGCCAGCTGTGACCTCAGCTTTGCTTCTGCTCTGGGTTTTACTGGCTTAGAAAAACTTCTGGCACTTGAACTTTGCCAGGCTGACCCTGCAGTTGTTTAGGAGTGAGCTGGAGCCTCTCCTGCTGCTCAGGGGCAGGGACATCTTTGGCACCCAGCTGAAAGTGGGGTGGAGCTGAGTCAAAAATCTGGCAATCTGGAAACAGCTGCATCTTCCCAAATTCCCTTCTCCCCACACCTGTGGGAGTCCAGGGTGCTCCCCTGGGTACCTCAAAACCCCCCTGGCAGGATCTCAGAGGTCCTGCCATGGTGCTCAGGATTCCTGGGAATTGCATTTAAGTCCCTGGAAAAATTTTCCAGCATCGCAGGAAGAATTACAAGTCCCAAAAAACAAGACCCTGCAGTTCTTTAGGAGCCTCTCCCGCTGCTTGGGGCAGGGACATCTTTGCCCCCAGCTGAAATTGGGGTGGAGCTGAAGCAGAGCAGCCGTTCCTGGGATGAATTCAGGCTGGGATGGTGCAGGGCTGACCCTGCTCGGTGAGCAGTGAGTATTGCACCCTGAGAGCAGAGCTCTGCTGCCTTCTGAATTAATGGCTTTAGCAGCAATCTCAGACAGAGCTTCAGTTCCCGTGTTTTGGTGGCACAGGGACCTAGAGGAGCCTTCCTGTCTCTTCCCATGGTCAGGATGAAAAAAAAAAAAAATTCATGTTTTGCCCTGTGGGTGCAGCAGGAAATCTCTGCCTCACCCCTGGGCTGCTCAGGAAAGCTCCCACCACAATCCCAAATGTTTGTTCCCTGCTCAGAGCTCCTGCCCTGCTGCTGTCATTGATTCCTCTCAAGGACACACCACGTGAAATAAGGGCAGCCTGGGCACCAGCCCACAGAGCTGGTGTGGGTTTACCCTCAGTTTTGGAAGGTTTTTGCCAGAAGCTGCCAATTTAAGCTTGGATTTCACACAGGGAACTGGCACTGCTGGCAGTGTCCCCCCCAGGTAAAAGTGCAGGGTGTGAGTTCAGCTGAGGTGCTGGAAAGGAGATGGAATTGGGAGTGGAAGGTTTAAATGAGCAGGGAGAGAAGGATGAGCAAAGCCTGAGGGTTCCTGTCTCCTTGCTCCACAAGACAGTGTGGACTGGAGTAGCTGAGCACACATAATTAATCATTTTATTTATGTACAGCAGGACTGCACTGTCTCCTGGGACACCCTGGACTCACTCAGTGTATCCCAGGGAAGCAGGAGATCTCCTGGGAATATTTAACTTCATCTGCTTGTCCTTGGCAGTGCCTGAGGGGAGCTTCAACCACGAGGATTTAACATATTTATAAGTATATATACAGTATATATATTCCAGAAATAACTGTTAACTACCATTCTGTCCTGCACTGAAAACAGAGCGACAGTAAAAATATTTTTTTTCTTTTTAAAACCAGAGCTGACAGCCCTGAGGAGTTCCTGGTGCTGCAGCATTCCCTGAGATTTAGGTCCTGTCACATCTGGGCTCCAAACTCCTCTGGGCTGCCCAAGGGCTTTTGCAGATGCTGATGAGGGAATTCCCTGGGGGAAGAAAAGCAGGGCAGGCAGGGAGAGTTTGGAGGTTTTTTGCTTTCCTCCCACGGCTCTGAGCTCCCTTGAGAGTCATCTGCACCCTCTGAAGGGTTTGTTGGTGCCCCTCTCCTGGCTGGGCTGGGGCTGGACTTTGGGAGCACAGTCCCACCCTGGACACTGGATGTGATTTCCAGGCTGGCAGGAGCTGCATGTTTGCTGCTCTTCCTCTGGATTTTGGGGGCACAGTCCCACCTGGACACTCTGGATCTGATTTCCAGGCTGGCAGGAAATGGATGTTTGCTGCTCTTCCTCTGGATTTTGGGGTTACAGTCCCACCTGGACACTCTGGATCTGATTTCCAGACTGGCAGGAGATGGATGTTTGCTGCTCTTCCTCTGGATTTTGGGGTTACAGTCCCACCTGGACACTCTGGATCTGATTTCCAGGCTGGCAGGAGATGGATGTTTGCTGCTCTTCCTCTGGATTTTGGGGTTACAGTCCCACCTGGACACTCTGGATCTGATTTCCAGGCTGGCAGGAGATGGATGTTTGCTGCTCTTCTTCTCCCTCACTAGATGGCAACACACTGGAGCTCCTGAAGGGCTCTCTGGGTTTTTTCCCTGGGTTTGGCACTCTCTGTGGCACCCCTTCCAGCAGATCTCTGCTTCTCTTTGGGGTTTCAGTACTTTTGTTGTCCTCAGGAGTTTCCCAGGGCTCCCCCATTTGAGGGCTGAGCATCCCCTGTGTGGGTTCTGTGCTCCCTGGGCAGGGTGCTGCCAGCCTGGCTGTGATGGGTGGCACCTAAACCCTGCAATTCAGGGGTCACAGCAGTGGAAAATCATTCCTGCTGCCAGCTGAGAATCAGAGAGATCCAGCCCTGGTGGAACGGGAAATCTCTGGCTGCAGGGATTTGTCCTCTCTGGGGGCAGGAGCATCACTTTTGGGTGATTTTTGTGAGGTGGCTCAGGGAAGATGGATGCATTTGTTCTGTGCACAGGGAGGACATTCAGCCCCCTGGCACAATCTCCCAATTCCAGAACTGCAGAGTGAGCAGCACTGGGCTCTCCACGGCAGGATGACTGCAGTGCTCCCTCTGCAGCCAGGGCTGGTGCTGGGCTCTGCTTCCTCATCCCACTCCCTCCCTGACACCAGCAGAGCTCAGGGGCTGCCCAGCTGTGCCCAAACAGCTGGAATCCACCCACAGCCCTGCAGAAACCCATTTGCCCACCTGAGCCTGAGGGATGGTTTCTCAGAAGTCGTTTGCCCTCTTGTTTTAAATTGCTCAGCTGATCCCGGCAGGCACAAGGGAGAGTGCACAAGCCTGACTTGTGTAGGTCCTGACCTCTCCTGTGGAGTTATTTTATCACAGTTATTTTATTTTATTTGGCTTCATGAGGCTTCCCTGCTGGTTAGGGCAGCAGGGGATGAATGTTTATCCTGAAACTCCCCCCAGCCTCACCTGCACCACCCAAGCTTTTTGTGGATTTGCTGCTGCCACATCTCTGCCAGGACTCCCAAACCCCTCATCGGGGCTCCCTGACAAATCCTTGCAGATTCCTGATGAATGACCAGGGCACAGCAGAGCCCCAGGCAGGCTCTGCCTCTCCTCAGCCATTTCTCCCCGGGAGATGATCTGGTCAGCCTGCAAAGATCACTCCCCTCATTAGACTTGTTAATTAACCACAGGAGCCATTTTGCAGCCTGAGCTGTGATTCTCTCCAAGCCCTGCTGGTTCCTGGGTGCTGCAGGGCCCAGGAGTGATGGAATCCCTTCACAGGTCAGGGGGGAAGGCAATGCTGATGCTGAAGTGCTTCTCTACCTTAATTCTTCTTGTTAGCGTGTGAAGACCAGGAATTGTTTCATTCCTCTCCTCATCAGCTTTCTCCCTTGCTCCACATCTCAGTGTACACTCCCTCTCTTACCAGCTGCTTTGGGAATTTTCCTCACCATCCTCTGGAGGATATGTGCACCTCTCAAACTTTTAAACTTCCTCTTCTCCAGCCTGGACACTCCACACAACATCAGGAGCTGCTGTTCCAGATGTTGGTGCCATCCCAGGCTCTCCATGAGCACTTCCAGCATCCCACATGAATGTGACAATGACAGAAGGAAGGGAGGATTCCACAGCTCATCTCCACATCCTCCTGCCTTCAAACCACTGGGTGTGACCTGGGGGTGACATGCAGCTGCTCCAGTAACCCCAGCAGGCACCAGGGAGGTCCCCAGTGCCCTGATGTCCCCTTCAGACAGCCCAGCAACCCTTCTGCAGCCACCCCTGCAGGGGCACTGTGCTCTGGGGCTTTGCTGAGGGGGAGGAGGATGAAGATGAGCCCTTGGGGAGGGGCAATAAAGCACTGGCAAGCTGCCTGCACCTCCATTAATTCTCTGGGGTGGCTGGAGCAAAGTTAATAGTATTAAAAAGGGCCACATTTAAGGAACCGCTAAGGAGTGAGATGAGTTGTTTATGATTAAATTAAATTCGTATGAAAACTAATGACCTGCCAGTGTAAGCCTTGAGTAACTTTATAATGCAATTAAAAGCCCAACGGGGGAGAGAGCTGTGGTTCTGGCACGTGTTGAGCTGCTGGGAGAAGGAGGCCACGGGGAAGGTGCAGAGAGGAGCCTGGGCAGTGCCCTGCCCCTCTGCGGGCACAGCTGGGTGCACTGGCTCAGCTCCTGGCTCACAGGGACACAACCGTGGGCTGGTCCAGCTTGGAAGGGACATTAAAAATCGTCCCGTTCCATGGGCAGGGACACCTTCCACATCCCAGCCTGGCCTTGGACACCTCCAGGGATGGAAGTTCCCTGGATAACCTGTGCCAGAGCCTCAGCACGCTCACGGTGAATTCCTTCCTGCTATCTAATCTTAACCTACTCCCCGTTTGGAGCCGTTCCCCCTCCTCCTGTCACTACACGCCCTTGCAAACAAAGTCTCTCACGCAGGTATGCGGCTGGGCTGCCCTGAGCGGGACAAACCTTTCCCTGCTCGTTTCTGCCTCCTTTGGGGATGGGACAAGAACCGTCCACGCCGGGGTGCAGAACGCGCACGGGGCGAGGGAGCGCACGCACAGGTAAGGGGGCACAGCGGGAGAGGTTAGGGGCGCACCCTGGGAGAGACTGGGGGCGCACCGGGGGAAGGGCTGGGGGCGCACCCTGGGAGAGACTGGGGGCGCACCGGGAGAAAGGCTCGGGGCGCACCGGGGGGAGAGGATCGGGGCGCACCGGGGGAAAAGATCGGGGCGCACCGGGGGAAAAGATCGGGGCGCACCGGGGGAGGTTGGGGCGCACCCGGGCAGGAATGAGGCGCACCGGGAGAGGATCGGGGCGCAGTGGGAGAGGATCGGGGCGCAGTGGGAGAGGGGATCGGGGAGCACCGGGGGAAGGGCTGGGGGCGCACCAGGGGAAAAGATCGGGGCGCATCGGGAGAGGTTAGGGGCGCACCCGGGTGCACCGGGCGGAGAAGCTCGGGGCGCACCGGGAGAAGTTAGGGGCGCACCGGGGCAGGAATGAGGCGCGCCGGGAGAAGCTCGGGCCGGCCGCCCCTTTAAGCCAGCGGCGCTGGGGCCGTCCCTCCGGCCGGGATAGGCCGGGCCGGGGCCGCCTCCCGCCCCCGGAGCGGGCGGCGCGGGGAGGTTCGGCCGCGCTGCAGCCTCCGGTCCCGGCGGCGAGCGCCAGAGCGTCCCCGCTCCCCGAGGGGCTCGGCAGCGGCGATGCCCAGGCGGAGCATCGCCGAGGTGAAGGTGCTGGACGTGCAGAAGCGGCGCATCCCCAACAAGCACTATGTGAGTGGCCGAGCCCGGCCCTGGGCGAACAAAGGCCGGGCGCTGCCGGCCCCGCTCCGCGCAGAGCTCCGGGAAGGGAGGACGGAGGAGGAGGAGGGCGGCAGCGCTGCTGGGGTGCCGCTCAGGGGTGTCCCGAGGGGGTCCCACCGTGCCCATGCCAGCGTGGGGATGCTCCGGGGATGCCCGCGGCCGGGGGATGCCCGGGGGATGCCCGAGGGATGCCCGGGGGATGCGGGCGGGGGTTGCGCACCCCGGTGACGCGTCCCCGCTTCTGCAGCTTTGGCACCGGGGCCGTGGGACCTGTTGGTCGCGGAGTCCCGGGGCAGAGGGACCACCCGGCTCCTGCTTTCTGCTCCCTGGATAGTGCTGGGTCCCTAGGAAAGATCCCTGTGTCCCCTGCATCCTGCGTGCTCCGCGGCATCTTCCAAACTCTTGTGGGTTTGTCTGTTTTTGAAAGTGGTTTTCTTTCTTTTCTTTTCTTTTCTTTCCTTTTTTTTTTTTTTATTTTTATTTTTTTTTATTTTTTTTTTTTTAAGATTTCAACTTCGGTGTGTTTCCAGGCACCCGTGGAGAGCTTGCGGGTGAACCCTGGCAACAGCCATAAAACAAAGACCGAAATTTCCTCCCTCCCGTTCTGCCGGGGTGACCCAGTGACACACTGCTCGTGGCACATTCGCACATGGGGGTTGTGCAGATGTGGTGTTTGCTCTGGCTGGGACCAGCTGTCAGCAGAGCCAAGGTTTCAGAGCTCTTGGGCGATCAAGGGCTTCTCCAGGTGCCCTCGGCTGGTTTGTGGCGTTGAGCAACAATTGGAGGAAAGCTGGGGGCAGGAGGGGAGGGCAGAGGGGTCTCCCCTCGCATCGGGGATGTGGCGTGGCTGCTGCCGCCACCCCTTTATCCCCCCTCCTTCCTGCTGCCTTTCCTGGAGCTTCCCCAGCCCTGGCTGAGCCCCAGATGTGCCCGTTCCGTGCCGTGCCCGTTTCTGTGCCGTGTCCCCGCGTACGTGCGGAGCTCGGTGCGCTGCTGTTTGTCTTGGATCCGCGCTTTCCCCGCCGGGCTGGGATGGGCTGGGATGGGCTGGGATGGGCTGGGATGGGCTGTGGGGCTGCTCTGCTCCCCTGCAGCCCCTCTGTGCCCGCAGGACCCGCACCCCCCGACCCGCTTTGTGCGCTCGCCGCGGAGAGCCGGGTGGAGTTGGGCACAGCGCAAATAATCCCTGTGAGGCTGCAAAACTGGGGCAGCGCTGTTTTCTGAGCGGGGTGGCGGGGCAGAGGGTGGGGACAGCGAGCAGGAGCTCCGGGAGCGCTGGCAGAGGCGCTGGGTGACAGCTGTGCAGCTGCTCCGCGGATCCCGCTGCTCCAGCCTTGCCCTGGGCTTGTCCTGGACCCAAATCCAGCTGCAGGAGCCAGCGTGGCTCGCTGAGCCCAGGGAGGGGCCGGCAGCTCGCAGGCAGCGCTGGAGTCAATGGGAGGAATCAATAGAGCCAGGCAGATCCACAAAGCCAGTTAATTATATGAAACCAAACCTTTTTTTTTTTTTTTTTTTTTTTTTCCTTCCCCTCCTCCTGCAAAGAGAGGGAGAGGCAGCAAATCATGGCTGAATCATTTGTGGCTGCTGGCACAGCACGAATCCGTGTAAAACCTTTGCCCTCTGCCTTGTCCCATCACACAGATGTGCCCTGCTCCATCCTGGGGCAGCACTCCTGTCCCTGGGGAGCTGCAGGACCAGCCTGGCTTTTCCTCCTCTTGCCTCTGTGATGCCCTGCCCTGCATCAGCCACAGGCTTCTCTGTGCTGAACAAAGCTGTGGTTGTGTTGCTCCTCAAGTTATGAATTCCACTTTCCCAGCAAAGTGAGATCAGTGTTTCAAAGTCCTCGTTTCACCTGCAGTGATGGGACCTGGCTCTATTCAGGCTGCTGGGGTTTGCTTTTCACCTGGGTAAATGATACAACAAAAATTGCATTGCCTGAGACAAAAAGTTGTTTGTTTTGCAGCTGTGCTGTGAAGCAGGAGGCACAATATCTCCCCAAACTGCAGGACAAGGACCCAGCAAGGTTTGGTGGCTGGCACAGGTGCTGAGCTGAGTGTTGGGGTTCAGCCCTCAAACTCCACTTGTGTTTTTAATCTTTTTTCCATGGGCATTACCTGGCAGGGGCATTGAGGGATGATCCTTGTGCAGCCTGTTATCCAAGAGAAAAGGGGGCTCCATCCTGCAGGCAGTGGCTGAGGTGACATTTGCAGTGCCATTTCCCCAAAATATCCCAAATCCTACGTGAAGTGATCACAGCTCAGCTGCCAGCGAGGGCTCCGGGGCCATCCTGCAAATCTGAGAGGGAAAAGCCCAAGAGTAAAGTTTAAAAATAATCATTGTGAGAGACAGAGTAGCAGACTGTCATTTTTCTGGTCTGGCCAAGTCTCTGATAAATGAATGTTTATTCAGAAAAGACCCAAAACAAAGCCATAGTTGAAACAGACTGGATTTGCCTTTAAAGGGCTTCAAGCAGGACCTTTTTATAGTATTGTGTTTGTTTTTCTCGAGTAGAAGCCCTAAAATAAAGCTTTTTCCTACTAAATCCAGATTTGGTTTTCTTTCCTTTGGGCATTTCATTTTGTTACAGCTGCAGTGTGTGTGTTTTCTATGTGTTAATAGCAATGCCATTGAATCCCATCTCCATTTCTGCCTAGCAGGAACATTTCCATAGTTATATAGGTTTAAACAGTTGTTCTGGAGCACCATCCAAAATTATATATATCCATTCAACAGCATGTTTGGGTGGGTTACATTTTTGGGAAAGCTGGATTATGTTCTCACAGGACTTCCATTCAAAGCATGGAAATGGGAAATATCCATGAAAAAGGGAAATTTAAACAAAGTGTGCAGCACACATTTATTTTGCAAGGCCGGTGAACAAGATGGCAAAACTTTAAACAAGGTGAAGATCTCATTTGTGGCAGCTGGGTTGTGAAAGTAATTAATGAACAGTGTGTGGTGGGATCTGGCTGATGAGATCTACAGCTATTTTAGAACAAATGTTTTTAAACCATGTTCAAAAAGTGAAGGTGTTACATATTTTTGATGTGGAATTTGTGATGGATTGGTGTGCGTGTCTCCTCTGCTCTTGTCCTGGTGAGGCCATTTGAGGTTTCATTCTCCTGTAGCCCAGCCCCAGCTTATCTGGAGCTGATTATGGAGTGTTTGAATGACAAGAGCTGCCAATCTGCAGCTCCAGTGGCTCTTTAGTGCCTTTTATTTCCAGAGCTGAGGTATTTCTGAGGCAATGCCCCATGGACTGTGTGTTGTGGGTGCCCAGAGCTCGGTGTCCCCTCGTACAGCTGAGTTCCTCCTGTGGATTTTCGGTGTTATTCCTACCCTGGTGAATCACTGTGGTTGTTTGGCTTCCAGAGGGGGCCAGGGGATGACTTGTCACCCCTGGGAAGGGTGACCATGCCCTTGGAATGTCCTGTGGGCTGCTGAGGAAGGAGGAGGCTGGCAGGAGTGTGAGGTCTGTGCTCTGTGCTGTCCCCACATCACCAGACTGGGAGTGACAGCGAGCCAGGGGAAGCTGCACTGTGACTCCTGCTGGCCCTGGAGGTTTGAGGCCTTTCTCAGCATCCTCAGTGCTGCATCCTGTGCCTTGTCTCATCCCATTTCCTGGCAGCTGCATGATGCTGTCCCAACAGGCAGGGTGTTTTTAGGAATTTTTTGCCTTATCCTTGCTCTGCTCCCCACACTCACCAGTCTTTCCTCCTCACCTCTCAGCAGAGTGAGGGTTCACTGGAGCACTCTTAGCTTGGTGGATTAAAACCAGCACTCAAACTCAAACTCTGCTTTGCTTTTCCTCCCAAACCAAATTTCTCAAGGCTGTTGAAAAGCTGGAATGTGGAAAGGCCAAATCCTGCCTGGCCCTTGGCTGCTGAGGCAGGAGCTGTGAGTGGGAGCTGATGCTGGGAGCAGTGATGGTTCCAGCAGTGATGATGGTTCCAGCTGTGATGGTTCCAGCTGTGATGGTGGTTCCAGCTGTGATGGTGGTTCTATCAGTGATGGTTCCAGCTGTGATGGTTCCAGCTGTGATGATGGTTCCAGCTGTGATGATGGTTCCAGCTGTGATGATGGTTCCAGCTGTGATGGTTCCAGCTGTGATGGTTCTATCAGTGATGATGGTTCTATCAGTGATGATGGTTCCAGCAGTGATGGTTCCAGCTGTGATGGTTCTATCAGTGATGATGGTTCTATCAGTGATGATGGTTCCAGCTGTGATGATGGTTCCAGCAGTGATGGTTCTATCACTGATGGTTCCAGCAGTGATGGTTCCAGCTGTGATGGTTCCAGCTGTGATGGTTCTATCACTGATGGTTCCAGCTGTGATGATGGTTCTATCAGTGATGATGGTTCCAGCTGTGATGATGGTTCCAGCTGTGATGATGGTTCCAGCTGTGATGGTTCCAGCAGTGATGGTTCTATCAGTGATGATGGTTCCAGCAGTGATGGTTCCAGCTGTGATGATGGTTCCAGCTGTGATGGTTCTATCAGTGATGGTTCCAGCTGTGATGGTTCCAGCTGTGATGGTTCCAGCTGTGATGGTTCCAGCAGTGATGGTTCTATCAGTGATGATGGTTCCAGCAGTGATGGTTCCAGCTGTGATGATGGTTCCAGCTGTGATGGTTCCATCAGTGATGATGGTTCCAGCTGTGATGGTTCCAGCTGTGAGCTGCAGCTCTGGGCCCCCCCTGCCCTCTGCCTGCCCCAGCTCTGTGACCTTCATCCCCCCAGCTTTGCTCTGGAGGGTGTCTCTGTCTCCCAGCCCCGTGGTGTCACGGTGGGAAACAGGAACCAGGAGAACCCACAAGTGTGGCCCTCGTGTGACTGGGTCTGTGTTGGTGGCTGAGGGGTCTGAGCAGGCTCTGCTGGGGTGTCCAGCCCTGTGTGGGTGCCCTTGGCACCCCAGCAGTGCAGTGGGGTGCAGGTCAGAGGATGAGCTGGAGCTGCTGCTCTGCAGTGCTGAGGATTCTCCTGCCCTGTTGCCCAGCTCCCTGCAGCCCTGCCTGCCTGTTCTGCCTCTCTCTGCCATCCCTGCTGCCCTGCAGCTGCTGCTGGAATCCTCTGTGCAGCAGGAGCCTCCTCCCAGCTGCCCAGCCCCAGAGCAGGAGGGAGGGGGTCCCACAAGCTCTCTGCTCCCTCTCCTGCCCCCAGCTTTGCCATCCCATGGCACAGCAGCCCCATCTCCCTCCCAGCCCTGCATGCCTGCAGCAGCCAGGGCTGGTGGAGAGGGGCCAAGCACAGCAGCTTGGTGCCAAGAACTTTCTTTGTTTCCAGCCACCTCCCTCTTTTTCTTTTTCTTTTTTTCTTTTTTTTTTTTTTTTTTTTTCTTTTCCTCTTACAATTTCCCCACTCCCTTCTCTGTATTCAACCCCCTCTGCCTTGGCTGGGTCACTCACTCCTTGGCTTTCTCTGCCCTTTGTGTTTCTCCTGTGGTGGCCACAGGGAGGGTCAGGCTCTCCCATCTCCCCTCGTCTCAGGGTCGGGCCAGCGTGGCTGAAATCAAAAGTCTGATGCTTGTGACTGAAGCTTTTCCTCTGGTGAAAGATGCTTTAAATATGTGGAGTTTTCCACAGAGAAGTTTATTGTGGACCCAGGACCACACAGGCTTTGGGAGGAGCTCTGCAGGACTCTGGAGACTGTTCTGTCTGGAGCTGGGGACCTTCTCTGCTGTCCCTTCCCAGTGACCATGGTGTTTTCCCCCTGCCCATGTCAGTGTGGGCACAGGGAGGCTCTGGATGCCTCAGAGGCACCAGGGAAGGCTGTGCCGTGCCAGGAGAGCTGATTTTGGGATGGCTGAGCTGCTGCTGGGCTCCAGCTGGCACAGCTGGATGCTGCCCAGCCTGGGATGGACTTGCTGCCAGGCAGAGTTCCCTCTCCACATCCTTTCCTGTGGGATTTTTGTGTTCCCCCACAGCCAGCATGCCGTGAAATCTCCATAAAAAACTTTGCTAAACTCCTGCAGGAGGAGAGAAACCCAAACTGCAGCTCTAGGCTTTCCTCACCTTCCCTCTGCCTTTTTCCTGCTCACATTTGAGCAGCCCAGGCTGCTTCCCAGTTGTGCTGGTGTGTTTATGCAAGGAGCCCAGAGTGATTCTTCTGTGAGGTCACACAGCCTCGTGTTTAAGAACGGGAAACTGGTTCTGTTATTTTGGTTTGGTTTTTTTATTTTTTTTTTTAATTTTTTTTTTCCAGTATCTGTTCTTAATTTCCTTGCCTCGAGTCAGCAGTTTGAATCAGCTCCTCTCTCTGTTCTGTGGGACTTTGTGCCTTTTTGGGAAGGGCAAAACCTGGATTTGGGAATGGCTCTGGTGCCCTCTGAGTGGAATCCACCAGGATCCACTGCTGTGTGCAGCCCCAGGGATTTCCAGCAGCCCTGGGTGGCTGGCTGCTCCCAGGGCTTGCTGCTTCAAGAGGAAAAGAAAGAAAGAAAAAAAAAAAAAAAAAAAAAAAAAAGAAATCTCTGGCTGCCCTTTTCAGATTCTCTCTGGCTTCTCCTCCCCTCTGTCCCCGTGACTCCCGTGGCTCTGGATGTGTCTGAGCTGGCTCCTGCAGCCTCCCAGAGCTCTCATCCTGCCCAGGAGGGATGTCCTGGATCTGCCTCTGCCCTCTCCTGTCACGAGTGTCAGGATCCCTCTCAGCTCAGCTCTGCCTGGCTTGGCCAGGTGCTGTTTGCATTGCTGACAGTTCAGTTCTCAGCCCCGTGCTGGGACAGACCAGGCTCTGGGATGGTTCTGACCCTTGGGGCTGTTGGAAGATCCACAAGCAGAGAGGAAATTGGATTTCTTTAGGTTTTCCAGATCCCCAACTCCCGTGGGTTTCCCCATTTCTCTCCTCTCCAGGAGCAGGTTGAGGAGATGCCCTGGAGACCTTCCTGCCCTTGGGAAGGGATGTGCTGGCCCCTGGGGATGTGCATTTCAGATGAGCCCTGAGCCCATCCCTGAGTGCAGCCCTGCTGTGCCTCCAGCTCCTGCCTCCCTTACCCTGAAGAGCTCAGAGTTATTTTGGCTGGAGAATATCCCCATCCTGATTAAAAATCCCAGTCTAATGAGCTGTTGACTCCAAATAAAGGCAGGGTAGGAATAAACAGTGAGGAGAAGTTGGCTCCTGCTGCTGCCCCAGTGCAAGGCTCTGTCCAGGCAGGCAGCCAGCAGTGATATAACCCCAGCAGAGCTGGATGTGCAGAAAACTGGGAGATCAGAGCTCCCAGCCCCCATGAGCTCATGCTGGCACGTCCTGGGGAGAGGGTGAAGGAGTTTGGACCTGTGCTAACACCAGGTTAACCCTTGGTTTGCTGGAGGGGCGCTGCACAGCTCCACAGCTGCAGCAGATGTTGGCTTGGAGAACCCATCTGTCCCTTGTGAAATCTCAGGTTCTTCGTCTCAAATGAAGAGTTTGTGAATGGAAGCAGAGCAGGGAATGGCTGCAGACTGAGGAAGCAGGTTTGGGTGGGATTTTGGGAGGGGATTCTCCCCTGGAGGTGCCCAAGGCCAGGTGTTTGATCACCCTGGGACAGTGGAAGGTGTCCCTGCCCGTGGGAGGGGGTGGCACTGGACCTTGAAGGTCCCTTCCAACCCAAGTTCAACAAAAGTGGAGCTTGAATTACAGGTTTGAACACAGGGAAGTTATTTTAGCCATAAGAACTCGATCCCTCTTGCTGCCTCATTTTCTGTCTGAATTTGGGAGGATTCCAGTGGGAAGAGTTTGTCACCCTCAGGCTGGTGGCTCAGGCTCTGAGCAGCAGAGTGAGATCTGGGGTAGATTTTCAGGGCAGGATTTGAGTAGGTTTGATAAACTCAAATAAATGAGTGTTGCTCTGTCCTGGTGTTTGAGCTTGGACACTGGTTTGGGATGTTGGTCACGTTCCAGAATCTGGAAAAAGTGGGAAAAACCTTGTGAAACTCCTGAGGGATTCTGTTTTAAATACCAAAACATCAGCTTGTATGATGCTTGATCCTTCATGCTTGATTTTGCTGGCAGAAATTCTGGCAGGTGCCTTCAGCTGGGCTTCTGAACATCTTGGTCCTTCTTCAAGGAACTGATATTGAATTTCTGGTGGAAATAAGGACTTGAGTTAGGAGAAAATAAAAAAAATAAATTCTTGATTCTGCTCAGTCAGTCTGTTGTCAATTTGAGATTTGTATCACTTGGGTGTTCCACTGGCACCTCATCAAGGGTTATCTCTGCTTTCTGTGAAAAACAAGATCAGGAATTGCCTCATTCTGTGATTTGCTTATTGTCCTTTGCAGAATTAATGATGAAATGGGCTGGGTTTGGTGTTTTGCTTTGCATTCATCACCAGTCAAAGCCTGCTCAGGAGGTCTGTGGATAACCTGCAGTGGCTGAGGATGATTTTGTGGCATTTTGAGGATCAGGATGCTGATTTCCACCCCAGCAAGTGTTAGAATCCCAGACAGGGGGAGTTTCAGACCTTTCCAAGGGCCAGGCTGGTGCAGGTGCTGCCCTTGGATCTCAACACCCAATTTGGTGCTGCAGCTGTGAATGGGGTGGCCAAGGTTCAGTTGTTAACTCCTGTGTCTGGAGGGATTTGTGCTGAGTTTTTACACAGAGCTGTCACTTCACATTCAATGTGTGCCCCTTTCAGGGCCACAGAGCTCAGTTCAGCACTGCAAATAAACACTTGGTTAAGCTGTGGGGCTCAATAATTCAGATTTTGGTGATGCTGAAGAGATCTGAAGCGTCCCCCTGGTTGTCACCCAGCTGTGGGGAGCTGCACTGGCAGCTTTTTTGGGTTGTGCTGGGGATTTTTTGGGCTCCCATCTCTGATTTCTGCCTCTGTTCCCTGCAGGTTTACATCATCAAGGTCAGCTGGTCCAATGGAGCCACAGAGGTCATTTACCGGCGGTACAGCAAGTTCTTCGACCTGCAGGTGGGGAATCTGCCTGGCAGGGGGGAGCTGAGCTCACCTGAGCTCACCTGAGCTCACCTGAGCTCCTGCTTTATCTCTGCAGCTGCTGGGGGCTTATTGAGGGGGGGTTGCTTGCTTTGGGGGAGGATTTTGTTGGAGTTAGGTCCAAATTCCATTCCTGGCTCTCCCAACTGCTGCCACTGGGAAACAATTGGATTCCCTGGAGCAGCTTCCCCACCCCCTGCCAGCCCAGAGGGCAGCAGCTGCTTTGGTACCTGAAGGGAACCAACAGGAGTGATGGAAAGAGACTTTTTACAAAAGCATGAAGTGACAGTGATGCCCTGAGCTTTAGCTTTTATACACAGGACAACAGGAATGGCTTCAAACTGGGAGAGTGGGTGGAGATCAGATATCAGGAGAGAATTCCAGGCCCTGGCACAGGTGCCCAGAGAAGCTGTGGCTGCCCCTGCATCCCTGGAAGTGCCCAAGAAGAATTGGATGGAGCTCTGGGCAAGCTGGGGTGTAAAAGATGTCCCTGCCCATGGCAGGGTGTTGGAACTAAATCATTTTTAAGGTCCCTTCCAACCCAGCCATTCCATGATTGTGATTTCATTCTCTCTGGTGCAGGAGGGAGCCAGGAGGAAGGTGGAAGTGGAGGGAGGAGGCTGGAGAGGCAGCTGGGACAGGCTGGGCTGCAGAAACCCCAGCCCTGCTCTGGGTGAGCAGCAGAGGGTGTTTTCCACCTCCTCCTTGGTGGAGATGAGCCAAGGGGTCTGGCTGGGCTTGTGAGCCAAAACCCAAACTGAGCTGCTGGAACAGAGAGCAGAGGAGAAAAAAAATGCACAAAGGGATCTCTGGGCTGGCAGCAGCTGCCAGAGGGGCTCTGGATGCCCTCCTGGGCTGTTTGGGTACCAGGGCAGGAATTTGGCACCCCAGACCCTCCCAGTGGGGCTGAGCATCCCTGGGGCTGTTGCAGAGGGGAAGGAGGAGCCAGGCACAAACTCTGCTGCAGTTCCAGCCTCCCTGGCAGTGCTGCTGGCTCTCCCAGCTCTGGGATGGGCACAGATGCTGCTCTCCTGTCCCCAGCCCCAGGAGTGCAGGGGTTAAAGCTGGGAGCAGCTGCTTGTGTAACCAAGGAAATATGAAAGTAAATAAACAAGGAGCAGCTGTTGGGCAGCAGCCAGGGCTGGAAGGAAATGGAGTTTGAGCTTCCTTCTCTGCAGCATCTCATCTCATGGTGCTCCACGGTGGTGGCCCAGCTCTCTGCTGCAAGGGGGGCAGTTTTGGGGTGCTTGGGGTGTTTTTTGGGGTGCTTTGGGTGTTTTCTGGGTGCCTCCAGCTGTGCTGTTTGCCTGGGCTGTCCTGCCTCCCCTCCATCCTGGCTGGAGCTGTGCATGTTCCTGAGGTGGGAAACATCATCACAGGAGCCAGACACTGCAAAAAACACCTTTAGAAACAGAGATAATTTATAAATGCATCTATCTGTATGTCATGGTGGAGGAGGGAAAGTTTAAAGCAGACATCTCCCCCCTTCGCTGTTCCCTGCAGCTTTTTCTTGAAAAAAAATGAAAAAAAAAAACCCAAAAAATTCTAACAACCACTCCTTTCTGGCTCTGTTGAAAGAATGAAAGGAGCTGTGGTTTCCCCCTTCCTTCCCCCTTATCACACATGCTTCCTGGTGTCCTTGTTTTAAACTTGTGCTGCAGGACAGTGGAAATTGGATGGAGAGGAGAGGAGTGAAACAGATCCTGTGAGCACAGTGGAAAAAAATGCTCTGGGTAGGATTGGTAGCAGTGACTGCTGCCATTGCTGGAGGCCTTTCTTGTGTGACTCTTGGATGATTCTATGCCAATTTTAGCTCTTCAGGCAGAAGTTTTCCATGCTGGAAATTATTCATGCCTCTGGTTATAAAAAAAAAAAAAAAAAAAGAAAAATTCCACACAGTCCCCCCCAGAAGATAAGTGTGGGACTGAAATGGTTCAGCTGCTTCTGCAAACAGCAAGAGGGGAAAATATTTTTTCCTAGGTCCAGTTCTGATGATCTTTTTGATGTGCTGGAGGAAGAATTGGAAATTTGAGTCGCAGGTGATGTCTGTGTCAAGAATCTGTCTGTTGTGTTATCCAGGGAAAATCCATCCAGGTTTATCCATCCTCCCAGCCTTGAGCAATCCCAGCACATGCATGTTTGGGTCAGATATTTGTTCATTTACTATCAGTGTTCCCAGTGGCTCTGGCTGCATTTCCATGCTCCTGTCAGAGGCTGAGCAGGGTTTGTTGTTTCCAAGCTTGGAGGGAAGGTTGGTGCACCCTCCTTGGCAGGGACCTGGAAACTTCTGGATCCAAGGGGGAGAGAGGAGCTTGGTGGGGCTGAGGAGATGCTGAAGTTCACTGTGAGTGGCTGGGGAGTTTCTCCTGATATTCCCAGAGGGGCCACAGCTGAATCATCTGTCACCTTCCATTGTGGGTAAACAATTATTGCAGGAGCAGGGCCAAGGAAAACAGGAGCAGATAAGTGCTGACAGCAGAGCCAGGGGGCAAAGTGTCCTCCCCTCCCAGGCAGGCAGGAAGGACACTGCAAACAGCCTGAGCCAGGAGTGGAGCCTGCAGTCTGATTCCAGAGAATCCCTGAGGATGGCAGAGAGCTCCAGGATCAGACCAAGCTGTGCCTGATCCTTGTCCCCAGCCCAGAGCTCTGAGTGTCACCTCCAGGAATTCCTGGGACACTCCAACCCTCCCTGGGCAGTTCCATCCCTGAGCTCCCTTTCCATGCAGAAATTCCTGCTGTTCCCTCTGCTCCTGTCCCTGTTCCCTGGGAGCACAGCCCCATCCCCCTGGATGTTTGGGACAGGTTTCCCCAAGGCTTTTCCCCTTGCAGATAAAATCCTTTCCTTCATTCCTTGTCCCAGCTGGGGCTGCAGCAGAGGGTGATGTTCTGTGGCTGCTTTTCTGCACAGAGGTTTCATTTTGAGGCCAGGGTTGGAGCAGAAATGTGCTCACTGCACAATTCAGGGACAGAAAAACTGGGAATTTGAAGCAACATTAGAATTAGCTCTGGCTCTCCCTCCCATTCCTGTCTGTCTGTGCATCCAGTGTGTTTCCCAGTCCCCTTGTTTTTCCATATGTTTAACAACTCCTTGCTGGAAACTCTCAGCTTTGACCCACCTGGAGCTGTGTCATCTTGGAGAGAGTCCTGCAGCCCTGGGGCCAGCAGCTTTGTGTGGAGCACCAGAGAATAAATAGCCTGTTGAAGTGGTGCCTGCTTGCATGGGAGAATTGGCAGCAGGCAGTGCTCTGTGCCTGCCATGTCCATGAGGAGCAGGGCCTGGCCCTTCTGGAGGGGTTCCTCACCTGCAGAGAGCACACAGGCTCCAGGGAGAGTCCCAGGGAACCAGAGGGGTTTGAAATAATCCATAATAATAATAATAATAATAATGGGCTCTGAAGACTGGAGCTGGCACACAAAGAGGAATTGTTCTCATCAGCTTGTTGCAGGCTTGAAAAATTAAAATGAGCCTCTTGCTTCCATTACTGTCATCTCAGAGCTTGCCTTCCTCTGTCTCCTTCCCTTCCTCCTCCACTTTTTTTCCTCCTCCTCCTGCATTACTTGACCCAGACTCCTGGCAGGAGTTTTCCAAGGTGAAGTGAGTGTTATCTTAATCTGGAGAGCAGAGAACAGCTGAGCAATGTGTCCCCAGCAGCACAGGGCTCCTGCAGGTGGGAATGGCAGCCTGGATTCCCTCTCCTGGTTCCTGGCAGCCTCTCTGATGGCCAAGCCCTGGGGCAGCTCAGCCAGGCTGTGGCTGCAGGGGCTGCATGGTTTTGTGTGTCCAGGGATGGTAAACACGGCTCTCTCTGGAGTTCTTTCGTAACAGGAATCTTATTTCAACACTTTGGGGTTTTTTTTTTCTTTTTTTTTTTTTTTCCTCCAGGGTTTATGGAGTTCAGCAAAATTCTGAGCAGTTGTGTGTGCAATGAGCTTTGTGGTTTCACCCTGCCACAAAAATAATTCAGCAGGGTCTTGCTCTCAGGCAGCTGGATCAGGAAGGGCAGGCCCTGTGTGACTGAGCACAGGGAGAAACCCACAGCTTCCTCCAGCCAGGGTCCTGCAGAGTGCACCCAGAGCCAGAGCTCCAACACCACAAGGGTAGGAACAGTGAATCCTGGAACTCCAGAGGAGAACAGTTTCTATTAACAGTTTCCATTAAATAAGGGCTTTTCTGTTTGCAGAAGGAAAAACCAATCTTTTTCCAGCAGGGTATCACAGACCTTCACTCTCCTCCTCTCTCTCAAAGAACATGCACAGCCCCAAGCACTTCAGCCCAGTTCAGAGCTGGCTGCTCCTTGGTTTCTCTCTCCAAATGTCTCCCATTTATAGCACTCAGCCTTTGGCAGCAGAGCTGGTGCATTCCCCAGCTGAGCCTCCCCCTGTGCCTGGCAGCCAGAGCTGTGCCTGCCCTGGCCAGAGCAGCTGGATTCCCTGAGCCAGGACACACAGCAGTGCTGCCAGTGAGCCTGCAGAGAAATCACCTTCAGTTCCTGCACCAAACCTGTGTCCAGCCCTGCTGGGAGCAGCAGCCATGGCTTGTTCCAGGCTGGGAACAGCAATTCTTGGTTCTTGGTTTATTCCAGGCTGGGAACAGCAATTCTTGGTTTATTCCAGCCTGGAATAGCACTCTATGGCTGTTGGTTCATTCCAGACTGGGATCAGCCCTCCATGGTTCATTCCAGGCTGGGATCAGCTCTCCATGGTTCATTCCAGACTGGGATCAGCTCTCCATGGTTTATTCCAGGCTGGGATCAGCTCTCCATGGTTCATTCCAGACTGGGATCAGCTCTCCATGGTTTATTCCAGTTTGGGACCAGCTCTCCATGGGTCATTCCAGTTTGGGATCAGCTCTCCATGGGTCATTCCAGTTTGGGATCAGCTCTCCATGGTTCATTCCAGGCTGGGATCAGCTCTCCTTGGCTCCTGGTTCATTCCAGACTGGGATCAGCTCTCCTTGGCTCCTGGTTCATTCCAGACTGGGATCAGCCCTCCATGGTTTATTCCAGACTGGGATCAGCCCTCCATGGTTCATTCCAGACTGGGATCAGCTCTCCATGGTTTATTCCAGGCTGGGATCAGCTCTCCATGGGTCATTCCAGACTGGGATCAGCTCTCCATGGCTCCTGGTTTATTCCAAGCTCCCCTCCCTCTCCTTTTGCTCCAAGTGCTGCTCAGTTTGTTGTGAGTCCATCTCTGCCAGTTCCCTGTGGATGTTTCCTTGTTCCCAGCTGCACCCAGGGCAAAGCAGGGCTGGCTCCTGAGCCTTTCTCTGTTCCTGCATCCCTCCCTGCTCTCCCAGCCCTGTGGGCAGCACATCCCAGGGGAAACAGCCCAGGGCTGGGCTGGGAGGGAGCCTGAGTGAAACCCATGGAGCCAAAGAGATGGGAGGGATAAAAGCCCTGAGGAGCTTTAGAGCTGGGGTGCTGACAATCCAGTGTGGATGTTTTGGATAGTGCAATGGTTAAAGGTTTTCCTGTTCCCTCTCTCCCTGAGCCAGCCATGAGCTGATGCCCTCCCACTCCCCAGCTATTTATTACTGCAAAATCTCTGGAGATTCAGCCCCTCCTTCCTCCCTGCCCTGGTGGCCCCTCTCCTGCCCCTGCCAGGCTCTGTCCCTGGGGTTCCCTCTGTCCCTGGGGTTCCCTCTGTCCCTGCCTGTGCCCTGGGGTTTTGGGGAGCTTTGGTGGCTCTGGGCTGAGGTGAGCCCCAGCCTGTCTGTGCTTTTAATCTTTTAATCAATCTAACACTTGGCTGGTGGAAAGACCTGCAGTTCATATCATGTGGATCCACAATGAGCCAGTTTCAGGCTGGTTGATGCTGCCTGGGGAGAAGCTGAGGATGGAGAGCAGTAAATCAGTGTGGAGGAGAGCTGTGGCTCAGAGGGGGGGATTTTCAGTGGAATTTCCAGGACCTGTTTCTGTTGTTAAATCCTCCTGGGACAGCTCAGGCTGCTCTGAGCACCCACCTGGGCTGGGAGACAGAAATAAGAGCTGAGCTCATTGCAGGGGGAGGTGATGGAGCTGGAGGAGTTTCCCCACACTCCTGATTCCCTCCTTTCCCATCCCTTCCAGGGGTGACATCAGGCTCTCATTTTGAGGAATACCTCTCTCAGAGAGGAGTTTGGGTGTGAAAAAGAGGATTTGAGACCCTTCTGGGGCTGATCCCCTGCCCCAAAGTGGCAGAAAAACAGTTTGGAATTCCTGGAGAGGCAGGAAGGAGGAGAAGGAGGTGAGATCTTTGTGCTGAAGGTTCAGTTCAGGTTCTTCAACTCTTCTTCACTCTTGCCCTGGGCACTGCAGAGCATCCTTGGTCTGAGGTGTCCAGCCTTGCACAGTGCAGCTGCCAGTTTGATTTGGGTATTTTTTTAGGGAATGATATTGCTGGAAAACGGAGGAAATGATTTTTAGAAAATTAAATGGTGGTTCTCCCTCCCTGTGTGGGGATTTCTGCTGGCAGCAGGCATTGCCCCTCTGCTGCCCTGGGCTGGAAACTGCCAGGGGATCCAAGATCTCAGAGTTCTCAGCCAACAGAACTTTGCAATCCCATATTTTTTTCACTGCCCTAAAGAAGTTTCTGTGCTCAGCCACATAAAGAGCTAAACCAGCTGGGAAGCTCCTCAAAAGGGGAGGAGAGTTTAAATTTGAGAAAAGAAGCTCAGTTCAGCCTGTATAAAATATTCTCTTGGTGGTTTTTTTTTTTCACTATTAATATTCTTAAGAAAAGCTTTCTCCTTGATGAGTCACTTAAAACATTAAAAAAAAAAAAGCCTTTTAATTTCAGCAGTTCAGATTGAAGCATTAATTGTAATGAATCCTCACCTGCTGATCTTTCTTCTTGGCAAATCAGCATTTTCCAGTTCTCCTCCCACCTGCCCGAAATAAAAAAAGTCCCTTGGAAGGTTCCCAGGAGCTCTGAGGTTTCCATCTGGGGGGTGACAGCTTTGCACCTGCCCACAGGTTTTTAGCAGGCAGTGAATTTGGCCAGAGGCTCCCCAGAATTTCTCTTTTTGTGTCCCTGGGGTGAGGTGACACTTGGAGGGGGACAGAAGGGGAAATAGATGGGGAAAAAAGGAAAATAGATGGGGAAAAAAGGAAAATAGATGGGGAAAAAAGAGAAATAGATGGGAAATAAGGGGAACAAGGGGAAATAATAGATTGGAAAGAAGGGGAACAGAAAGGGAAAATAGATGGGATAGAAGGGGGTCAGAAGGGGAAATAGATGTGAAAAAAAGGGGATAGAAGGGGAAATAGATGTGAAAAAAGGGAAATAGATGGGAAAGAAGGGGAACAGAAGGGGAAATAAATGGGAGAAAAGGGGACAGAAGGGAAATAGATGGTCTGCAAGAAGAGGATGGTGAGGCTGCTGTTGCTGAGCTTTTGCTCAGCTCAGACTCTGCCTCCTCCTCTGTCTCACCGTGTCTGGGCCTGCCCAGGTTTAGAGGTTGGCATTAATTCCAGGGAAGGAATGCACACTCCTCATCCTGAGCTGGGCTCAGGTCATTCTGGGCTTTTGGGGTCTCTGTGTGACCCTGAGGTGTTTCAGGGGGCTGGCTCTGGGTGTGAGGTGTGAAACTGGGTCTGCTGGGAGATGAGAGCACAGCCCTGCCCCTGCCCCCCATGAACTGGGGCAGATTTGCTGCTGCTCCTCCACTCTGTTTTCATTTCCACAACAGAAACTAAAATCTTGCATTCCCAACCTTCCTGGCCTTTGGGAAGATGCTGGTTTGGGATGTTTTGGGATGTTTTTGGGTGACCCATCTGTGCAGGTTTCCTGCTGGCTGTGACATCCCCAGCCATGGCTCTGGTGGTGGCTCTGTGGATTTTGGCACCAGGGCTGATGCAGAGGTGCATCCTGTGTGACACAGCCCCAGCTGTGCTGCAGGGATGTTCCCATGGCTCAGAGCAGCAGAGCCCCAGAGCTGCTGCTGTGTCACTGGGGTCATTCCCACAGCTGGGTTATGGTGCAGGTCCATGCTCTGCTCCTTTCTGGGACCCCAGTGCCAAACAGAGGCTGCAGTTATCAGAAATTAAATAGGAAATGGATTAGGGAAGAAGTGTAATGAGCAGAGTGACTTCCAGGGCTCAGCACCAATGGAGTGGCTTCAAACTGACAGGGAGCAGCTTTAGATGGGATTTTGGGAAGGAATTGCTCCCTGGGAGGGTGACAGGGGTGCCCAGAGCAGCTGTGGCTCTGGCAGTGCCCAGGGCCAGGCTGGAGCAGCCTGGGACGGTGGAAGGGGAGGAACTGGATGGGTTTTAAGGTCCCTTCAACCCAGACCAGTCTGGGATCCTGTGGAGCACTCAGAGCTCTCCTGCCTGGCCAGAGGATCCCCTTCCTGCCCAGTTGGGTTTGGGCTCAGTTTTCCTCAGCCCAGACCTGCAGGTGTGAAGCTGCCACGTCCCCAGAGCCCCCCCAGCTCCCTGGGCAGGTCCCAGTCCAGCTGGGGTGTCCCTGGAGTGTCCTGGGGTGCCCCTGGTCAGTCCTGGGGTGTCTCTGGAGTGTCCTGGGGTGTTCCTGGAGTGTCCTGGGGTGCCCCTGGAGTGTCCTGCCCCCCTGCAGGAGCTGTCCCAGGCACCAGTGTGTGCCTGATCACTTCACAGGAAATTTCTCCTGCACTGGCAGCTGCTGACAAGCTGTGTGGCCCTTTTTTTTTTTTAATCCCCACCAACCTCAGTTATTTCTTTTTTTTTTTTTTTTTTTTTGTTGATTGCTGAGCAATGCTTCAAGTTTTCCATGAGGATTTTCCCATTCCAGCCAGTGTGATGCCATTTCCTGGTGCTGGGAATTGCCTGAAATGCCCTGGAACTGCTCACACTGCTCAGCTGTGTCACTCCTGCTGCTCTGGGCACCCCTTGGCCATGGGATGGGATGTGACACCCCCACATTTGGGATCTGAGCCTGCTCCTTGTCAATCTTCTCTCCTTGGCTGCTCTGGGGTGTTTCACCCCCTGTTTGTTCAGCAGCCCTTGAGGATGGAGGGGAGACTGAGCACCAGGAGCCTGTGAGTGCTGCCAGAGCTCTCCTCTTCCTCTCCTCCCCTCTCCCTCTCCTCTCTCCTTTGTCCCTCCTGTCCCCAGGGGCTGCCACCCTGCAGGACCTGTGTCCCTGTCCCACCTCACTGGGATCTGTGGGACACTGGTGAGCCCAGTTTGGGCACTGGTGAGCCCAGTTTGGACCCTGGCACCACAGGGATGGCTGTGGGGAGCTGGGCAGTGTGGGTGAGCGTTCATCTCTCCCCATGGCTGTCTGTCTGTCTGTCTGTCTGTGCTTCCCCAGCCCTCCTGCTGCTCTCCTCACAGAGTCCCTGTGATTGTGCCAGACTGGGAAGCCTTTTGTTCAGCTCCTTTTCCCTTCCCCTTGGCTGCTCTGCTCTGGATGGCTGGCCTGGCTGTCAGGGGTTAGGGCAGCTCTCCATTGCTGGAGCACAGAGGAGCAGTGTGGTTTAGGCTGAGCCTCTGCCAGTCAGGCAGAGCAAACCCCAGAATCCAGGGTGGGTCAGGCTGGAAGGGACCTCAGAGGGTCCCTGGTGCCACCTCCTGCTGCAGCAGGGCCATCCCAGAGCTCAGGGCACACACATCTGGAGTATCAGGGGAGGAGAGTCCATCCCCTCTGTGCTGTCTGCTCAGGGCTGGGCACTCTCCAGGGAAATTCATCCTTCCTGAGCACCAGCTCCTGCCCATTTCTCTTGTCTCATGCCACAAATCCTCTTGGAAAGGAGAAAAATCTCTTCCCCTGGCCTGTGGAAATCAGAGCACAGCACAGCTCATCACCTGCTGCCACTGCCCTTGAGGCTGGGGGTTTGGGCAGGGATTTCTCCAGCTGGGAAATGACATGTCCTGCTCCAGGCTGGGACCCTGGGGCTCACCCTGCCTGCGTGGGGAGCTGTAAAACCCCCAGCACTGCTCCTCCAGCTCAATTTTGGGCAAAACCTTCTGCCTGCCAGCAATCCTGCTGGGCAGGGCCATTCCCCTCTCCCTGGGATCCCCTGCAGCACTCCTAATTGCTCTAATTAGGACATTATCTCAGGAGCAGCTCTCTGCCAGGGCTGTTGGTACAAAGCTGCTTTTCAGAGGCTGCCCATCCCTGGGGTTTGTTTTTCCTGTATTTTCCTGTTTAATGGGCAGGGAGTTCTCACACTCTGCCTCACTCCAGACATTCCTGGGTAAGGAGAACAGCTCACTGATAAGAGAAGATAAGATAAGATAAGATAAATGTGGATGGATGTGCCCTGGGCTGGATGCCCCACTCCTGGCTCCAGGGTGTGGGAAGCTCTCCCTGCTGCAAAGGGCTCAGTAAAAACTGGGGTACAACAACTTCCCACGCCATAAAACACCCCAAAATCCTTCAAACTCATCCACTCCAACCTTTTTATTTTTCCTTCTCTGTCACAAACACTTAAAAATAATCTTGGAAGGGGAGAAACAATAGATTAATTGTTGCTGGGGTGGTTTGTTTTTTGTTTTTTTTTTTCCCCTTCATTTTTCTGCCTGGGCTGGCTGAGAGCAGCTCTGCCATGTTTTGTGTGTGTCTGCAGCTCTCCTGGCCTGTCTGCCCATCTCCCCAGGATTCTGGCTGTTCTGTTTGGAGGGTTTGTGGAGCCTCCCCATGCCAGGACCCTCTTCTGCTGCCTCCTCCTGGGGTTTGCCACTTTCCCCATCCCTTCTCCAGAGCTGGGGCTGCTCTCCTTGGCTCCCCTTGGCTCTCCTTGGCTCCCCTTGGCTCCCCTTGGCTCTCCTTGGCTCTCCTTGGCTCTCCTTGGCTCTCCTTGGCTCTCCTTGGCTCCCCTTGGCTCCCCTTGCCTTTCAGAGCAGTGTGACCACCTGTGCTGCATCCCCATCCTGCAGAATCAGCAGGGAGCCCCAAAACCTGGGACCCTGCCTGCTCCTTGTCTCTGCTGGCACCCCTTGGCTCTGCAGCTGATTTTTTTCTCTGTTTTGTGCTTTTTGTGTGTGTGTGGTGCTCTGGGGGAGCCCCCAGCCCCAGGCTGGATTTCTGTGGATCTGTGCTCCAGGATCTGTGCTCCTGGATCTGCCTCCCAGTGTTTGAGATCCAAGCTAAAAAAAGTGCAGCTACTGCCTGTGCAGGGCTGCAGGCTGATTAGACTTTGCAGGTGCTCAGGATGCTCCAGAGCTTCCATAAATGCTGAATTATTTAGGCAGAGAGCTCCAGCAGACAGTCAGACCCATTTCAACACCCTGGGCAGAAATCCTGGGAGACCCTTGAGATCCCTGCCCTAGGGAAACCAAGGGAAGCCAATTTTCCAGAGGAGGGAATGTTTGGAGACCTGTGAGCATCTTGTGCCTCCTCTCCTGGGCAGGGTGTGCAGTGTCCTGCACTGAACCCCTGACTTGCCTCACCTCTCTTGCATTTCCTTTTCCAGATGCAGATGCTGGACAAGTTCCCCATGGAGGGAGGCCAGAAGGACCCCAAGCAAAGGATCATCCCCTTTCTGCCAGGTAGGAGAGGGGCTCAGCAAAATCCCTGCTGGCTTTGGCAGCTTTTCCCAGCCTGTGTGGGAGCACACACATATTTTAGCTTTTTTCTGAGCTACAGCGAGTTTAAAACCTTTAAAACCTCTGGGTTTGTTAGCAGCGCTCCCAGTGAGGGTTAAATTCTGAATTAGGGAATGTGAGACCAAGAACCCCACAGGGACAGCACAGAATTGCTGATTTCCCTGTCCTGTGCAGCTCCAGGGGACTCTCAGGGAGAACAATGGGATTCCAAGCTCAAAACCAGGATTTCTGTGCTGTGCCACATCCAGCAGCAGTGGATCCATGCCCACAGAACTGATGGGGTAATCTTTGTGGAGTGGGGATTGCTGGTGGTGGAAAAAAGAGCCCTGAGATGCCTTGGGAAAATAATCAGCTTCTCTTTGACCACAGAGTTGTCTTTGCCCCATCCCTGAGTAGTAAATGAGGATATATAGGAATGTCACAGCACCATAATCACTTCCAGTGGCTGTCAGGTCTGTTTAGAGCAGCCCTTTGTGCCTCCTGCCTCTTCTAGAAACACAAAGACCTTTGTGGGCTGTGCTTTCCTCTCAGTGGTGTGAAAAAAAAATAAATTAAAAAATCATTTCCACCCCTTTCTGAGCAAAATAATCTGGTCTGGGTTTGTGATTCTGGCATTGTAACATCAGCAAAAGCAAAGCTCACCTGATTTACAGCAGAAAAGCCTTTGCTGTACAAGTGATGGAAGCCAAACTGGCAAAGGGCATCACTTGGAAAAACTGGAGTTGTGCTTTGGCTGTGCTGCACTTACAGAAAATTCCCACCAAAAGGCTGCTGGTTTTGGAAGGGAAGCCTGGTGGGAGCTCTGCTGCTCCCACTCACCAATATTTGTTTCTCCTTGGTGTTGAAATAGTTTCCCTTTGCTCAGAAACAAGTCACTGGGATTTCCAGTGTGGGAAAAAGGGGGTGGAAACTGCTGGGAAATGAAGGCTGGGAGAGCTGCAGGAGCCCTGGGCTTCAGGGAAATTGAGTTTTGGGGTTGGAATCGTGGTGCCTCTGCTCTCCAGGCTCCTGGAGCAGCTCAGTGAGCCAGAGCCTCCCAGGGAGGTTCAGCAAGCTCTGCTTCTGAAAGGGAAAGAAAGTTTCACCTGGTTCTTTTAATGTTTGCTGGCTGAGCTGGAGCCTGATTCCTTCCTGGAGCAGCTCTTTGCCTTCCCAGTTTGGGATGACAACAAATTTTGTTACAGCTGGAGCCCAGCTTTGTGTCTCATCCAGGTGAGCTCAGCCTGGGACTGTTTTCCTAAAAAAAAAAACAAAAACAAACAAAAAAAAATGTTTTCCTGGTTCTGTCTCCCTAGGCTTGCTGGGGTTTTGATTGTGTCCAGCTTCTGGGAATGCTGGAGTTTGTTCCCAATCCCATTCCAGCAGGGGAGGTTTGGCTGCAGGGGTTTCCTGTGTGCTCTGCCCTCTGGGAGCCCCTTGCAGAGAGCAGCATCAGGCCTGGTGGCCACTGCAGCTCCCAAAAATGCAACCCTGGCAAACCTTGGGGTGTCCCAAGCTCAGGGGCACACCACAGCCTGGGAAGGGTTTGTCTGTCAGGTTTGTCTTTCCTGGAATGGGAAAGAGTTCCAGGGTTTCCCCACATCACAACACCCAGCCCCAGGAGCTCTCTGTGAGTGCTGCCCTTGAGGATTTGACTTTTTATGGGGAATTTCTGGAGCCTGTGGCCTCTTGAAGCAGCTCTTTGATGCTGCCAGAAAGGGCTTTTGTGAGGGCAGGTCCTTCAGCCCACTCAGCCCTTGGAAATGCAGAGCTGGGTCTGCAGAGCAGAGCTTTGGGCCAGGGCTTGTCCCTCTCTGGCTGCTGGGGTTGGGATTTTCCTGGCAGGGCTCCTGCTCTGTGCCTGGAAAGCTCTGCTGCCACACAGGGGGAGTTTGGAGCTCTCTGAGCTGGCCCTGAGCCCCTGGCAGAGCTTTGTGAGCACCCAGCCCGTGCCTGGCACCAGCTGTGCCCCTGGCACTGCTCTGCAGCAGCTGGAGAGGAGCAGAATAATTCCTGCTGGAATTCCCACCCTGCAGCCTGGGATGTGACAGCCTGGAGACCCCAGCAAAGAAGGAGCTGAGAAAACAAATGAGCTCAGCTGGGCTGTGCCAGATCCTTCAGGAAACAGCTTTTTTAGCCTTTTTTTGCCTTTTTTTCTTTCTTTTTTTTTTTTTTTTTAAGGAACGTGGAGCTTTCCAAGCTCTGTGCAGCAGATCCTGGCCAGTTTTCCTGCCCTGCTGGAAACGTGAGCCTCAGCAAGGAGGGGTTGCCTGAGGCTGAGCTCACTCTGGCTGTAAAATTGCTTTTTAGGAAGATTTAGCTGCGGACAGGAGTGAAGTCACAAGAAGGGAGCAGGAGAAAAGGGGGTTTGGGGAGGTTGTTTTTAAAAGCAGAATTAGTTCATCTTTCCTGCTCCCTTCCCAGCCCACCAACCTGCTTCCCACCCAAAAACTTGGTTTTTTTTTTCTCCCAGAACAGCTGTGGGGCTGCTTTAGCTCCCCACAAAACTCTGTGGAGGCAGTGGGGGAAAACTCACCCATTTCCCAGCTATGGTGCCTGACTTTGCTCAGCCCTGCTGCATCTTCCTTTGAGCTGGAGATGGGGAAAGGCTCCTAATTGTTCTTTCCTGCTCTAATAAGTTGAGATCTGTGCTGCAGCAGGCTGGGAGGGCACAGAGCAGATCTGAGAGTGGGATCTGCAAACCCCATCTCCCATTCCTGACCCCCCATCCCAGCAATAGCTGCCTGCTCCAGGGGCTGGGATTAATTATGTGTGCACTCAGGGCTGCCTGTTCCTCTGCAGAGAGCTTGGAACCCGTGCCAGGGCAAGTCTGGATGTGATTTGAAAGGTGCAGAGAAGTGAATTCTTTCCGAGGGGGGATCCTGCAGGGTGAAGCAGGAGGCACAGCTGCTTTTCCACTGCTGGAATTCCTGCCTTGCTGCACAGCTGGGATGGCCAGGGCTGTGTCTGGGGTTCTGGACATCCAGCCTGTGGCTCCACAGTTTTGTTCTTTGAGGTCCCTCTGCCTTTTTTACTTTTTTTTTTTTTTTTTTTTTTTTTTTGTTTGGTTTTTTTTCCCAGCTTCTTGCTCCCAGTACAACTCCAGCTCTGCCTGGAGAATTCCCACAGGAGGGAACAATTTGCAGAGCCCTGTATCCCTGTTTTTGTTTGTTTGGAGAGATTAACCCCTCCTGTGTCCTGCCTGCTCTGTCTCACACTGCTGGAGACACAAACTCCTTATCAGCCTTTCCCCCAACATTTTCTGACACTTTTCAGTCCCAGTGAGGGCCAGGCTGCATTTTTAGTTTTTTTTCCAGCCCCATTTTGGGAGCTGCTCCATCAATTTTTTGCTGTGGGTCAATCAAATCAACTTTGATTACCCACAGAGGAGTTTGGCTCTTCCACTCCTGGGAGAGCAGATCCTTGCTGGCACCAGAGGAATTTTCATGGCCAGACAGAATACCTTCTCTTTTCTTTGTGGGGATTAACAGGTTTATAAAGTCCAAAAAAAAGCAGGCAGCACATCCTGGAGCGTGGGTGCCTGCAGAGCCATTGTGTGTTAGTGCTTTATCTCAGCTGTCTTGTTCCAAAATCAACTTGTTGGACACATTCCTGGGTGATAAATGCTCAGTCCTCTCTCAGCTTTGTTTGTGTGAAGGACAGTGTGTTTTACCCACTTCCTGCTGGAGGGAATTCCTGCTGCCAGCAGGGATGGAGCCTGGCTGCTCTGGTTGCTCATGCATGACATTATCTATGTAAATAAGAAAATCTAATTATTTCTGAGCCTTGGGATTGTGGCAAGAGAGAGGAGCTGGGCAAATGGAGCCTGACCTTTGCAGCTGATGGAAAACCCCATTATCAGCAGAGCTCCCTTCAGTGTCCTGTCCTTGTTCCTGAGGCAGGAGCAGCTCTGGGAGGGCAAAAATGAGTTTGGAATCACAGAGCCAGGAAGGTTTGACCTTGGGACCTCATCCCACCCCTGCCTGGACACCTCCCACCATCCCAGGCACTTCCAGGATCTTTACAGGTTCTGGAAGCAGCCAGAAAATCCCCAGGGGATGGGGATGAGGTGCCCCTGGAGCTGCAGATGGTTCATGTGCTCCCTGCCCCTCCATCTCCTCGTTTCCCTTGTTCTGCTACCCCAGAGTGAGCTCTGGGCCAAGGAAAACACACCCAGGGCAATCTGGGAATCTGGGAATCTGGGAATCTGCATCCCCCTCACCCTGCAAGTTGCCCACTTTCCCTTCCAGGAGGAAAGTGCTTTCCTGCTCTCCCCTGCCTGTCAACTCAAGGGTTTCTATTGCTGGATTTGGCAGCACTGAAGGGGCTGCAATTATGTTAATTAGGCATTTTGATTAAAGTCAGCTTTTTGTTAGAAAATAAACTTCCTCGTTGAAAAATCCAGAGCAAATGGAGAGAGGAGCTGGATTTCCTGCTGGTTCATATGCTCCATGCCTGGGCTAATTTAAGATCACTTGTGATGAATTTATTCCCCCAAACTGTATTCTTTGTGTTATTACTCACTAGCATATGTTTGTTAAACATTTCAATATTCCCACACCCAGAGCTTATTATTTCAGCCATTTGTAACCTACCCACCCATCAGTGATTTCATTTTGGCAGAGCTGGAACCAGAGCAGCCACTCCTCAGCCCTGCCAGCAGAACTGGTGTGATCCATTCATCTTTTCAGCAATCATCATTCAGGCAGAATCCTCAGCAGCAAACACACTGGGATTGCTGAGGCAGAGGGAAAACTTGATCATTCTCTTGTCAGATGGAAAAGAATTGCTCAGGGCAAGGAATGGAGCTCCAGCCTGGGTGCTGTTCCCAGGCTCCTAACCCTCAAAACAGAAAAAAATAAATGAATAGAGGGGGATTTTGTTTTTACTCCATCACAAAGCTGCCAGATCTGGTTCTTTTTGGCACAGCTTTAGAAGGATTGCAGTGTCCCATCAGTGTCCCAGCCCAGAAATGAGGAGCAATCCTGGCCTGAGCCCATCCCTGTCACTGCAGGGCAAGGATGGGGCTGCTCTGAGTGGATTCACTGTGTGCTCCTTTTTCAGAGCATTAACTGAGCCTTGGAGGGAGGTTTGGCTCCTCCAGAAGGTTCTTGCTCTCTGCAAGCTGAAGTTGGCTCAGCTTTAGTCCCTCTCTGTTTCAACAATGCACTGGCAGCTTGCACAAGTCACCCGTGGTGCAGCTCCTGGCCAAGCCAGGGAGAAGCACAGGGGGTGACCCAGCCCTGGGTTTGAAATTGGGATAAATCACCCAGCCCTGCATCTAAAATTCTCATCAGTGACTCAGCCCTGAATTTAAAATCGGGATAAATCACCCAGCCCTGCATCTAAAATTCTGATCAATGACTCAGGGCTGGATTTAAAATTGTCAGAATCCTGTGTCCTGTTCTCAATAGCATCCAGCCCCTGGCTTCAGCCATCCCAGGGCTCCTGAGAAGACCCTCAGCCATGGTGTGAGTCTCCTGGTGCTTTTTCCCTGCTCTCGTGAGGTTTGCAAGGATGGACTGAGGGGATTTGGCTTTGATAAATGAAGGGGTTGTTGCTCTCCTTGGGTTCAGGGATGGGATTGAAAACCCAAATAAGCACAAAAAAGACTTTCCTGTGGTTTTGGAGATGCCAGGTTGAACTTGAGGGAGCTTCATCACCACCCACCCCCCAAACCATGATTTTCCAGGGGATTGTGTTGCAGAGCAGTGCCAGTTCCTGGAGCTGTGGGAAGCGGTCAGAAATCCTGCCAGTCCCAGCCCTTTTGATCAGGGATCTGTTTCACTGCCTGCTAATGGCTTTTGTCTGGTTAAAGCAGAGAAGCTGTGCTCTGAGAGAGCAGCTTGAAGCATTTAGGACTCATTAGGCTTCAAAGGAAAGAGGCCTGTACCATAAGCCAGAGGGGAGGAAAGGAGTGAGAGGATCCCATTAATGGAGAACAAAAATAAACCCCAGACAGGAAGGAAAATTCTATAGGTCTGACTCAGAGCTGCAGTCTCAACACTGTGGCTTCCAGGAGCTGCACAGGGAAAAACCCTCTGGCTTGGCTGCTGCCCACAGCAGAGCTGGACACCTGGGCAGTGCACAAGGCAGGAGCTGCCTTTGCAGGGATTTCATCCAGCCCAGGCCTGCACACCAGCAAACAGACAGGAGTCAGGCACCTGCTTTGATGGGGGATGTCACAGTGCTGGGACACCAGGGGCTGCTCCTGGTCATTGTCACACTGCTGGGACACCAGGGGATGTTCCTGATCATTGTCACACTGCTGGGACATCAGGGGATGTTCCTGATCATTGTCACACTGCTGGGACATCAGGGGCTGCTCCTGATCATTGTCACAGTGCTGGGACACCAGGGGATGCTCCTGGTCATTGTCACACTGCTGGGACACCAGGGGATGTTCCTCACCATTGTCACACTGCTGGGACACCAGGGGCTGCTCCTGATCATTGTCACACTGCTGGGACACCAGGGGATGCTCCTGATCCTTGTCACACTGGAGACAGACCAGGGGGATGCTCCTCACCATTGTTACACTGGGGACAGACCAGGGGGATGCTCCTGATCCTTGTCACACTGGAGACAGACCAGGGAGATATTCCTCACCATTGTCACACTGGGGACAGACCAGGGGGATGCTCCTCACCATTGTCACACTGGGGACAGACCAGGGGGATGCTCCTGATCCTTGTCACACTGGAGACAGACCAGGGAGATATTCCTCACCATTGTCACACTGGGGACAGACCAGGGGGATGCTCCTCACCATTGTCACACTGGGGACAGACCAGGGGGATGCTCCTCACCATTGTCACACTGGGGACACACCAGGGGGATGCATTTTGCTGAGTTTCCTCTTCTCTCTCCTGGAATGTCCTTGTCACCTTTACCTGTGCCTGATTCTGACAGGTATTTCATCTGTGTGAGGAAATGGGCTTTTTTTGGGTATTGTGCTGTGGATACTGTGAGAGCTGGGGAAAAAAAGAAGGTACTCACAGGAAAACAGGAGAGGAAGAGTTAATAGCCAAGCTAGCAGGTGGCAAACGTGTTTTGGTGAGAGCGAGTTTACCAGAGCTGTCACCTTCCTTGCACCAATGACATCCCTCCTGTCCTCAGCTCTGCAGTTTAGTCTGTAAAAGTGTGGTTGATTCTTTGATAAAATTGCTTTCTCCTGCCTGTAAGGAAGAGCTGTTGCTGTATCCCCTCTGTGTTCCAGGGAAGATCCTGTTCCGCCGCAGCCACATCCGCGACGTGGCCGTCAAGCGCCTGATCCCCATCGACGAGTACTGCAAGGTGAGGGGCTGGCAGCCTCAGGGCACGGGTGTGCCATCCCTGCCATCAGTCCTTTGGTCCAAACCCAGCCTTGGTTTGGCTTTTCTGTCCTCATGGTTCATGTGAGTGTGGCTCAGCCCCTGCTATCAATCCCTTTTTTTATTCAAACCCACCCAAAGTGGTTTAACTTTTCTATCCTTGTGCTTCATGTGAGTGTGGGTCAGCCCCTATCAATCAATTTTTTTTATTCAAACCCACCCATGGTTTAGCTTTTCTGTCCTCATGGTTCATGTGAGTGTGGCTCAGCCCCTGCTATCAATCCCTTTTTTATTCAAACCCACCCAAAGTGCTTCAGCTTTTCTCTCCTCATGCTTCATGTGAGTCTGGCTCAACCTTTACTATCAATCCCTTTTTTTGGTTCAAACCCACCCATGGTTTAACTTTTCTCTCCTCGTGGATTCATGTGAGTCTGGGTTATCCCCTGCCATAAATCCCTTTTTTAGGTTCAAACCCACCCAAAGTGCTTCAGCTTTTCTCTCCTTGTGGGTTCATATGAATGTGGGTCATCCCCTGCTATCAATCCATTTTTTAATTCAAACCCACCCAAAGTGGTTTAGTTTTTTTCTCCTCCTGGGTTCATGTGAGTCTGGGTTATCCCCTGCCATAAATCCCTTTTTTTATTCAAACCCACCCAAAGTGCTTCAGCTTTTCTCTCCTTGTGGGTTCATATGAATGTGGGTCATCCCCTACTATCAATCCCTTTTTTTACTCAAACCCACCCAAAGTTGTTTAGTTTTTCTCTCCTTGTGCTTCGTGTGAGTCTGACTCATCCCCTACTATCAATCCCTTTTTTTAATTCAAACCCACCCAAAGTGCTTCAGCTTTTCTCTCCTCCTGGGTTCCTGTGAGTGTGGGTTATCCCCTGCCATAAATCCCTTTTTTTATTCAAACCCACCCAAATTGCTTCAGCTTTTCTCTCCTCATGGTCCATGCTGGGGGCTTGGAGGGGGAAGCCCACTCCAGTTTGCACCCTGCTGCTGGGCTTTTCTTTTTTTTCTTTTTTTTTTTCCCTTCCTCTGTGCTTTTCTCCAGTTTCAAAGCAGAACCAGCTCTGGGAGGGCTGGGCAGGACCTGTGTCCATCAAGGTCCAAGGCTGTGTCCATCCCCACAGGTTTGGAGTGAAATTGTCACAATCAGGACTTGGTTTGAAGGACTCAGCTCCTCCAGCAGAGCCTTTCCTTTCCCACCTCCTGTTTCATGTAGCAGACAGCACTTGGGGCTGTGGGAAACAAACTCCAATTATTGGTTACAAAAACAGGGTAAGATGACTTGTACCTCAAAAAATTGTTGGAGCAGAGAGAAGGCTGAGACAATTTGCTCCATACTCTTGAAGGATATAAAACTGAAATGTAAGAGAAATTTTGATTTTAGGGCAGGTTTTTTTTTTTTTTGGCAGGGGAAACAAATTCCTGAAGTCCAGGATAAATTATTTTCACACAAGTGAAAATCAAGTGTGTCACATCTGGCCATGTCAAAGAGGAGCATTAGCACTTGCAGCAGCCATGGTAGGGCTGGTACCAAAAATCCAGTCTGAATGGAAATTGATTTCCAGTTGTTGGAAATATCTGCAAAGGCTGTAAAATCCATGGGAGTAGATGGGAAATGGAAGAATATCTATTCCTTAGTGAGGGAGGTGTGGCAGTGCTGTGGGATTTGGGCCCCAGCCAGACCATGGCAGTGATGCTGTGGCTGGAATAACAAGTGCAGGGATGGAGATGAATTAGGAAATGCATCTTGGCAGCTCTGCAGAGGGGCTGCAGACAGGAATCACTGCAGATGAGGGCAGAGTGATGGAGGTGTGGTACAAGGTGTGCTCTGAGGGAGCTGCTGCTGCTTGGCCCCTTTCTCCAGAGCCACTGAGCTGTGTCACACAGACAGACACGGCCATAAATTCAATTTTGGGGAAGAAAACGTCCCTCAGTGATAAAAATGCTGCAGCTGCCTCTTCCAGAGAGATGCCATTAGTGGCATAAAATATAATGAAGCCATTTGACTTAACAACTGGAACATAATGGCTGATGTTACGTGAGGCACTCAGGGAGCTGTGCTCTCCTCTGTTAATGCATCACCCAGGAGTCACCAGCTCTCCTGCCTGGCCTTGAGCTGCTGCTGTTACCAGAAAGCAGCTGGGCTGCCCAGGGGCTGCAGAGATGGCAAATCAGCAAGGAATGAGCAGAGAGAGCTGGGGGAGGAAGTTTCTGCTTTGTTGGCATCTCCTCTGAGGGATGTTGGGTGTCTTCATCCTCTCTGCAAAGGGCATGGCTGAGATTTGGGGTGGAAGCAGGAAGAGGAGCAGGAGGGGAATCACTGCTTTCACAGCTCCTGGAAAATGTGGCAATTTAAAGTAAAGAGCAGGAAAAGCAGTGAAGGAATCAGGGCAACTGGTAAAAGCAGTGAGTTGCTAAATGAGAATTTAAGCAGCCATTGGCAAGGAGAGGGAGCAGGGCCTGAAATGTCTTCCCACCTCTCCAGTTTATTCTCTTTGTGTTCCACATCTGCTGGTCTTTCTCCTAGTGTGGGATATGCCTTCCTCCTGCCTTAGGGTTTTGAGATTTTTTAGGGAGGTTGATGAAGGACTGGTGATGTTCTACCCCAGAGAGACTGGTGGCCCACTGCAAACACTGCTGCTGGGGAATGATCCTTCCTCACTGCCTGCAAGATGGATTTTTAATCGGATTTTTAATCCAAGAAGGATCCTCTGTCTGGTCCTTTCTCCCCCCTTTCTGCAGGCAGCAGGGTGGAAAGGTGACTTTGCTGTGGCTCCAACACCAAGGCCCAGAACTCTGTCCTGATGGCCACTGCTCTGGTGGCAGGGCCAGGGCTGGGACCCTCTGCAGGCTGCTTGTGGCCAGCAGGACAGCAGGGTGGGCTTGCTTCAGAACACCCTGGAAAGGAGCTGGGGGCCCTGTCTCCCTCCTTGTGTTCTCTGGGACCTTCCCCTGCTCTCAGAGGGCACAGAGCCTTCTCCAGGCCACAAAATCCCAGATTTTGGCAGGGGGGAATCACTGAGATCACGGGATGCTGGAGCTGGGGAGTGGTGCCACATGGGAATGGCATCCTTGCAAAAGCTGATATTTGAACAGCCCTTCCCTGGGCCCAAGAGCCGAGGGGGAGAGGTTTTCTGTCTGCTGTCCCATGATCCTGGCCCATCATTAGTGGTCTGACAGTCTGCTGTGCTGGCACTGGGCTGCCTGGGAGGGTTTGGGGCAGTGAGGAGCCACATCTGATCCCTGTGGTCACCCCAGGGCCCTGCAGCTGTGGCTTTGTCTCCAGGAGAGAAATGAGGGGAAGTTTGCTCTGCTCACGCTGCTGTCACGAGGCTGCTGGGCCAGCAGACAGAGGGGAGGGGGAATTGTGCAGAAAGCTGGTTATAAATCTGCTCCAGGCAGGGCTGCAGCTCTGCTGCCTGATTTTAATGCTCCCTTTTTCCTGGAACTCTCACCCTGCAGGTCCCACTGCTGGAGCTTCTTTACAGGAGATTCCTGGAAGGGAAGGAAGCAGAGGGAATTCTGCATCTCCTGCCATTGCACAGCAGCCCCCCAGCCCTGTGCTGTGTTTTTCCCTCCCCATGGCCCAGGGGAGCATTTTTGGGATGGCACTGGGAGTCTGCCACTGCCCAGCCTTTCCCAAGGATGCTCCACGCTGGGAGCTGAGCTGGGAGAGTGCAGGGACACCCCTGAGGCTCTGAGCTGGGGCTGGCTGAGCTGGGCCTGGGCAGTCTCTGCCTGTCCCTCAGTGGTGGGGGGGCTGGAGGGGCTCCCTGGGTTTGCTGTGCCTCTCACCTTTGGGGCCCCTCCTGTCCCAGGCCCTGCTCTCCCAGGGGCCCCCCCTGGCTCCTTGCACAGTTTTGGGGTTTCCCATCACCGGTGTCTCTGTTTGCTCCCCAGGCTCTGATCCAGCTGCCCCCCTACATCTCCCAGTGCGAGGAGGTGCTGCAGTTCTTCGAGACACGGCCGGATGACCTGAGCCCCCCCAAAGAGTGAGTGGGGAGGGTGGGGGACACTGGGAGGGTGTGGGAGAAACTGGGAGGGTGGGGGAGAAAATGGGAGGGTGTGGGAGAAACTGGGAGGGTGAGAAACACAAACTGGGATGGTGGTGAGACACAAACTGGGATGGTGAGAGACACAAACTGGGATGGTGAGAGACACAAACTGGGATGGTGTGAGGCACAAACTGGGATGATGATGAGGCACAAACTGGGATGATGATGAGGCACAAACTGGGATGATGATGAGGCACAAACTGGAATGGTGGTGAGACACAAACTGGGATGGTGGTGAGACACAAACTGGGATGGTGGTGAGACACAAACTGGGATGGTGGTGAGACACAAACTGGGATGGTGATGAGGCACAAACTGGGATGGTGATGAGACACAAACTGGAATGGTGGTGAGACACAAACTGGGATGGTGAGAGACACAAACTGGGATGGTGTGAGACACAAACTGGGATGGTGTGAGGCACAAACTGGGATGATGATGAGGCACAAACTGGGATGATGATGAGGCACAAACTGGGATGATGATGAGGCACAAACTGGGATGGTGTGAGGCACAAACTGGGATGGTGAGACACAAACTGGGATGGTGTGAGACACAAACTGGGATGGTGTGAGACACAAAATGGGATGGTGGTGAGACACAAACTGGGGTGGTGTGAGACACAAACTGGGATGGTGTGAGACACAAACTGGGATGGTGTGAGACACAAACTGGGATGATGATGAGGCACAAACTGGGATGGTGTGAGACACAAACTGGGATGGTGGTGAGGCACAAACTGCCTTGGACTTGCTGATATCCACTGGTGTCTCTGGTGTCCATCAGCAATTCCCTTGTGAGTCACAGCTCTGGGATTTGGAGACTTTGATGGAGAGCAGCTCCATGCAGCTCAGGGTGGGCACCTCTGCCTCCAGAGGGGGAGTGGAAACATTTCTCTGGGACCCCACTGAGTGTTGGTCTCTTCCTGAGCCCCTTTCCACTTGCAAATACCAGTCTCAGGAACATGCTCAGCCTGCCAATCCTCACTTCACACATTTAAACACCCTCTGCCTCCTTGCAAAGGCATTTTCCCCTCTCCATACCAAGGCTCCAGAGCCTCCACACAGGGAATCTTGCCTGCCTTACACAACTCTGTGGTTCTAAGTCTTGTGACTGTGAGCTGCTCTGGCCAGGAGCCTCCCATCTCCCACTAATCACGAGCATCATAAATCTGAGCAGCCTCCTCATGTCCTGCTCTGCTGCTCTCCCTGTCCCTGCTGCCTGTGGCACAGCTCAGCAGAGCCCGAGTGCTGGAGGAGGCTGATTGATTGTGAGGGGAAAGGCAATAAATTGATTTGACACCATTCTCTATTGGAAGGGTGTGGAGGTAGATAAAGGGATTTTGTTTTTCTCCCCTGAGCCTGTCAGGTCTCAGTGTGGTGCTTGGGTGGACTGCATCTTCTCCCTGGAATTCTGATTATTTTCATTCCCTCTCTTAATTCCCCCTTCCCCCATCCCTGCTTTCCTCCTTTGGCTTGGCCTGTGATCATTTCATCATTCCTCCTGCAGCTCGTGGTCACTGCTCTGAGAGCCCCAGAGCCCATTAACTAATTGCTTGCTGTCACTGATGCTCTCCTCTGTCCTGCCCAGCCATTGCTCACCACTTAACCTGGGTCATCCCTCAGGGAAGGTCATCCTCTAGGGAAGGTTATCATTCAGGGAAGGTTATCATTCAGGGAAGGTTATCATTCAGGGAAGGTCATCATTCAGGGAAGCTCATCTCTTAGAGCTCATCCTTTAGGGAGGGTCACCCTCAATGGAAGGCTCAGCTCAGGGACAAGCAAGGGACACCAGGACAAGATGATCTTGCAGGGACATCACAGAGGGGTGTATCATGGGGTGGGGCTGTTTTGGGATGTGGGGCTCTGCCTGTGCCCTGCAGGAGGAGGAGCTGCTCTGCAGCAGGAGTCAGCCTGCAGCTGAGGGAGCTTTGGCCATGGGGTGGAAGGGCAGCCTCAGTCTCACACCCACCCTCCTCTCCTTTATTTTGTGTTCTAGGCTGAGCCAGAAACGAGGCAGGGTGGGCAGGGGTGGGGAGACCTTTGTGTGCTGAGTGGGGCAGCCCTGGGAGCTGCAGCTCCCACCCATGAGTGCAGTGCCCTGTCACCTCCCTGCCTGGGCTCTGAGGCAGAGGGGCTGCCTGCAGCCCAGCCCCAGACTGTTCTTGTGCTGGGACAATCCACAGGGTCCTGGCTGCAGAATTCTGTGTGTTGGTGAGTTTTGGCCATTGCAGGGCTGGGGGGGCGAGTGGGTGATGCTGAACCCAGTGGTGGTTGTGCTGCCTCTCCTGCCTGTCCCTGTCCATGGACAATGTTCTGCTCCCTTTTCCCTTCCATGGACAATGTTCTGCTCCCTTTTCCTCTCCATGGACAATGTGCTGCTCCCTTTTCCTCTCCATGGACAATGTGCTGCTCCCTTTTCTCCTCTCCATGGACAATGTTCTGCTCCCTTTTCCCTTCCATGGACAATGTGCTGCTCCCTTTTCCTCTCCATGGACAATGTGCTGCTCCCTTTTCTCCTCTCCATGGACAATGTGCTGCTCCCTTTTCCCCTCCATGGACAATGTGCTGCTCCCTTTTCCTTCTCTTCATGGACAATGTGCTGCTCCCTTTTCCTCTCCATGGACAGTGTGCTGCTCCCTTTTCCTTCTCTCCATGGACAATGTGCTGCTCCCTTTTTCCTCCATGGACAATGTGCTGCTCCCTATTTTTCCTCCTCTCCATGGACAGTGTGCTGCTCCCTTTTCCTCTCCATGGACAATGTGCTGCTCCCCTTTTCCTTCCCTCCATGGACAGTGTGCTGCTCCCCTTTTCTCCTCCTCTCCATGGAGAATGTGTTCTTTTCTTTCTGTCCCCCTCCATAGACAATGTGCTGCTTTTCATTCTCCTCCTCTCCATGGACAATGTGCTGCTCCCCATTCTCCTCTCCATGAGGAATGTGATGCTCCCCTTTTTCCTCTCCATATAGAATGTGATGCTCCCCTTTTTCCTCTCCATATAGAATGTGCTGCTCCCTTTTTCCTCTCCATGGACAATGTGCTGCTCCCTCTCCTGCAGCACACAGAGGGACTCAGTGGGTGCCCCTGGTCCCTTTGCCCCAGCATCTCAAGGACATCCCCACCCCACTCCCAATGCCAGAGGGGTATTTATTAGCTACAATTCAAAATGCTAATGAATGAAAGTCCTTGACTGTCTCCTCTGGAGGGGCTGGGAGCCCATTCCCGAGGCCTGGAGTGCTGCCAGCTCAGCAATAACGAGATGGGAGCTGTGATAGACGCGGGGCTGGCTTTGGCCGGATGTCATCCTTCATCCAGCAGATAAATACTGTGCTCTGGGAGCTTGAGAGGGAGCCAGGCCATGAATGGAGTGGGGGAGAGGGGAAAAAAACAAAAAAACAGCAAAAAACAACAACAACAAAAAAAACAAAACCAAACCAAACCAAACAAAAAAAAAAACAAAAAACAAAACAAAAAAAACAACAAAACAAAACAAAAAAAACCCCAAACAAACAAAAAAGAAAAAAAACAACAAAAAAAACCAAAAACAAACAAAAAAAAAACCCAAAAAAAAAAAACCAAAAAGCAACAACAAAAAAAAAAAAAAAAAAAAAAAAAGGAAAAAGGAAAGAGATTTTTCTGCTGGGTGGCTGAAGGAGGGGGAACAGCACTGCTCATCCACTATCACTTCTGCTCACCCCTGCCCACGAGGGTGGCAGTGAGGGGACGTGCCTGTGGGTGCTGTTGGACCCACCCTGTGCTGTTCTGTCCGGGGTGCAGGTGGGGCTGCACCCAAGGGTGTCACCCCAGGGTGTCAAACCCTGCCAGGGACACAGCTGGCTGCAGCCCTTGGAGCTCTGCTTTAACTGCAACCCTTGGAATTCTGCTTTAACTGTATTTCTTGGAGCTCTGGTTTAGCTGCAGTTTGTGGAATTCTGGTTTAACTGCAGTTTGTGGAATTCTGGTTTAACTGCATTTTATGGAATTCTGGTTTAGCTGCAGTTCATGGAATTCTGGTTTAGCTGCAGTTCATGGAATTCTGGTTTAACTGCAGTTTGTGGAATTCTGGTTTAGCTGCAGTTCATGGAATTCTGGTTTATCTACAGTTTATGGAATTCTGGTTTAACTGCAGTTCATGGAATTCTGGTTTATCTACAGTTTATGGAATTCTGGTTTAACTGCAGTTCATGGAATTCTGGTTTAACTGCAGTTTATGGAATTCTGGTTTAACTGCAGTTCATGGAATTCTGGTTTAACTGCAGTTCATGGAATTCTGGTTTAGCTGCAGTTCATGGAATTCTGGTTTACCCACAGTGTGTGGAGCTCTGGTTTAAGCTCCAAGCCCCAGCCTGTCTCAAGTTGAGGAAAAGGCTCCAATTCTGACTTTATTCCTCTTCCTTCCACCACTGCTCCCAGCTGTAGGATGTCACACCAGGGGTGGGATGGCAGGGGAAGGTGAAGCCCTCCCTCCATCCCCTCTTTCCTCATCCCAGACTTCCCTCGTCCTCCAGGAGAGCAGAGGGGGCTGGCAGGGTTTCCACTGGTGGCTTTTGTGATGTGGCTTTTGTGACTGGAACTCCTCCACTGCTTCCAGCCCATGTGGGTCAGAGTGAGCCTGGATCCAGAGGAATTTGTGAAGAGCAGTGAGGGGAGAAGAGAAATGGTTGTGGAAAAAGAAATCTCTGGAAAGTCAGCAGTCTGGGGGATGTGGGATTTTTTCTGCTCAGCGTTGGATGGAAGCCCTGCAGCTTCAAAGAAGAGAAATCATCACATTCCTGCTCCCCTGTCTCTCAGCAGGTCTGCCCAGCACAGGATGCTGAGGTGGGAGGTTCTGTGTGCTCCCTCCCACCCTGCTGCAGCTCAGAGCTGGTTTCAACCACAGCAGAGCTGCTGGAATAAACTGGGGCAGGCTGAAGGGCTGGGCACTGAGCCACTGCTGAGTCAAAGCTTTCAGCTGGATTTCAGCTGTGGGATGTGAGGGAGCCCAGGTTAACTCTGGAGAAGCAAGGCCCTGATAGTTATTAACAATTTATTGATATTAATTGTAATATATATGTAAATACCTTATAAAAAAAAGGCCTTGTAAATTCAAGCCTTATTACTCAGCTGAGCTAATAGCTGGCCTAAAGAGGAACCCAGCAACTTTTCCTGAGAACAGCAGAAAACACTTGTTCTCATCAGGAAGAATCCTGAGACTGAAACAGTTACACCTGTGAAAACTCTCCTGAATAGTTAAAGAAAAACACACAATTTCTTAAAAGAGACATTTGCACATAGGCACCTCTTAATCAAACAGATTAACCAGTTACTGACCAGTTAGAGATAGACACAATTCTTTTGTAAAACCCTGTAAATTAGGGTGTGAAAATAACCCAAAATCTTCTTTCACTACATGAACAAGGGCATATCTCATCTCATTTCTATCTCTAACACATTCTACAGCAACAATTATTAATTATTACCAAGGTATTAATATGGCCAAGTAGGTTTTTATTAATTTCCCACAGTTACAAGTGGGATGTGGTGGGGAAGGGGCTGTTCCCAGAGGCTGGGGGTGAGAAATGAGAAACCCCTTCAATTAAAAGCACTTTCCACTGGGATTTTTGGGGAGCTGAGCAGCCCATCATGTATAAACACTTAAAAAGTTGTTGCTTTGGCCTTTGTCCCTGCTCTGGGATGGAGGGGCTGCAGGAAGCCACTCAGGAGCTTTTGCTGGTGAGCCCTGAGTTGGTTTGGATCAGGATTCCTGAGTTGGTGCTGTTGGTTTGGATCAGGATTCCTGAGTTGGTGCTGTTGGTTTGGATCAGGATTCCTGAGTTGGTGCTGTTGGTTTGGATCAGGATTCCTGAGCCCTGAGTTGGTGCTGTTGGTTTGGATCAGGATTCCTGAGTTGGTGCTGTTGGTTTGGATCAGGATTCCTGAGTTGATGCTGTTGGTTTGGATCAGGATTCCTGAGCCCTGAGTTGGTGCTGTTGGTTTGGATCAGGATTCCTGAGTTGGTGCTGTTGGTTTGGATCAGGATCCTGCTGGCTGCAGCTCTGGGGTCGTGTCCTGCTCTCCAGACAGATCCCAGCTTCTGCACCAAGTTTGTTTTGCATTTCTCCTGATTGCCACGTGCACTTTCACCAGGAGTTCAGGCAGATCCCAGAACAGCCTCCTCCTCTCTTTCTGCTAGAGCTGCCTTTCCTGGATGGCAGCAGACAGAAATCCCAGATTCCTGCAGAGTCCCTGCCTTGTGCCAGCTCCCAGGACAGAGCAGTGGCTTTTCTGAGCTCCCAGGGCAGGTTCTGAGCTTGGCCAGCTCTGCAGTGCCCTGGGGTGTGGGGACAGGGTTTCCTTTCAGTGCTGCTGGAGCATTTCCTAAACATCTCTTCTCCCAGACAAGGGCTCTCTTGTACCCCATTCCTCCCCTCCATAACCTTTGCAAACATCTCCAAGCTTGCTGCATGCTTAGGAGATGAACCCTCTTCTCCTGACAGCTATTTTGGTGGCATTACTGTATTGCAGCAGGATATTTTTTTTTACAAGAGAGGGTTTTTTTTTTTATTATTTTTTCATATGAGGGAGATGTTTTCTCAGAATGCTGACCTCAGATCCCTTTTGATGTGGCTCCTGCGTGGGTTTGCAGCAGCTGGAGTTGTTCCCCTTGTGTTGGTGCTCCAGTTCTTCACCTATTCCAGGAGCTGGCCACAAAATGTGGCCCAAAGCCACATTTGGGGACACTTTTTTCCTGTGAGTCCCACTGCAAGATGGCTTTTTCTGTGTGACAATGTCCCTGCAGCTCTGGGACCTGCCTGACCCAGCAGCCACCAAATGTACCTTAGGAAAGAGTTTAAAAACTCAACCCAGCTTGTAACAGCTCTTCTTTAGACCTTGGTTTATAATTAATGACTTTTAATTAACATTTCTTGCCTGAATTATGACCTTGCAAGTCCATGAAGAATTTCAGTGTCCCCAGCATCCTGCAGTGAGTAGTTTAGCAGGTGTCTTACAAGGCTGTTGCAAAGCAGCCTCGTGGTGTTTGGTTTTATTTCACCTCCCATTCTGCTCACTTTGCTGAGCCCCCATCTCAGCCCTTCCCACCCCTGGATCCACAGGGATGCTGCCTGGAGAAGATGCTTGAGAAACCTGACTCTCTTTTCCTAAAAAAAAAAACAAACCATGGCATGGGGGAATTATTGAATGTGCTGAGTTCTCCTTGTCAAAGTTTCTTTTCAGGGGATTCTGAGGTTCTTGAAGCACACTGAGCTGAGCTCACTGAGACTCTGGAGTGGGCTCAGAGCTTTGAGTGGGGCTCCAGTCACTCAGGAGCCCTTCAGAGTTCTGGCAGCAGCTGGAGGAGCATTCCTGGCTTTTAGCACCTCTGTGGGGCTTTTTGGTGTCCCCCTGTCACAGCTGTGCCTTATAACTTGGGAGGGGCTGGAGTTAAATGAGATTTACAGGGGAAGGCAGAGTGGTTTTTCCTTCTGCTGCTGGAGCCACGAGTTCCCAGGGAGCTCCACAGGAGGAGGAGGTTCTGCTGAGGGTTTTTTTGCTTTTGTTGCTGTTTCCTGTCTTGTCTGAGCTCCTGTCCCCTCTGAGGTGCTTGGGCTGGGGCTGCTGCTCTTCAGACCTTGCAGCTCTTTGTGTCCCTGCCAGGAACATCCCAGCAAAGTGAAATCACAGCTCCTGCTTTGCCCCCTCAGTCAGACAGAGCAGAGAGAGGAAGCAGGGGATGAGTTACAGTGATGGGTTTAGCAGAAGGAAAGGGAAAAGGGAAAAGCAGCAGTTATTGCCATCAGCAGGAGGGTGCCATTCCCACCTGCTGATCCCAGCCTGGCTTTGCTTCCCTTCCCTTTGTACCTCTGAACTGGGGGAGTTCTAATGGGGTTTATTCATTAACTCACATTTAGCTCTGCAGTTTCTCTGTTGAGAAGTCTTTGGGATGCTCAGTCCCACAGATTCCTCTCTTGGCCTCTGCACAGTCTGGTCTGTGAACTCAACAGGCTCCAGTTTCTGTAACAATGTCCTGTTTGTTTCCACTCCATCTGGGCTGCATTTTATTTCATTTTATTGCTGCTTCCATGGATGAGTGCCTGAGGTGCTGGGTGGGAGTTGCAAGGCTAGGCCAGCACCCAAACCCACTGAGGGAAGGACAAAACATCAAATTTCTGAATGAAAGGAGGGGGCAGGGGATGTTTGCAGGGTGGTGATGCCCACCTGGGGTGGTTGAGGGAGGTCAGAGGCCCCAGCAGAGCCTGGGTGGGTTTGTCACTCAGCCACCACCCCAACTGTCCCCTCGCTCTGCTGACACTCTTCTTCTCTTTTCCAGGGAGCCCATTGGAAAGAAGAGGTCAGGTAAGGACTCCTCTCCTCTCTGCTGACCCACAGCTCCTCCTGCACCCCGAGCTGAGGTCCCAGCCCAGACCAGCCCCTGCTCTGCTCCCCCTGGGGCTCCCAGCTCCATCCCCTGGGATCTCACTGCAGCCCCCATCCCAACCCCCTGAGCTCTGTGGTGCTCCCCAGGGTGGGCCAAGCTCTCAGCAGTGCCCTGCACCCCCAGCCCAGCCCATCCCTGCCTCAGTGTCCCTTTGTTCCCCATCAGGGATAATCCAGAGAACAGCCTCTCTCCTGCACAGAGGTACTAACAGCTGCCCTGCCCTGCTCTGCCTTTCTCTGGCCTCACCAGCTTGTCACCAGCTCATCACCCTTGCCAGAAGCTGTCACACCCCCTGTGGCTTTCTGTGGGGGCTGGTGGCACAGGGCTTGGGGCAGCTCCACGTGCCCCAGCTCCTGCTGAAGGGCTGTGTAGGGGCTGTGTGATGGGACAGGGGTCAGGGGTGGTGACAGACAGAGAGATCTCTATTTCTGGTCTTGAAACTTGTGGTTTATTGCACAGGGTGTGGGTAAAAAGGGCAGAAAGGGAGTGGGGGATAGTAAGAGTGCTAAGAGGTAAGAGAGCAAAGTAAGAGAGATTTTCCCATTTACAACACAACAGATCTTTTCTGTTGAATATTCTGATTTCCACTAACCAGTCTAATACAAAATGCAAATCCTATGGCATTTACATGCAGCCTATAAGAATCATGACATTACCATCATGTGTTATACTTTAAACCCTAAAAATTATTCTCTGGACCCCTTCTGCCAAGCTAGCAGGGTCTTCTCTGACCTTTGGACCATTGTTGATCAAGAGGGGATGACTTTTGGCCAGCCATCCTATTGTCTTCTAGTTGTTTAGTGGCTAAGGTTTGGTATCTCAAGGATGGCTTTCATTTCAATCTCACTTATGCTTTCCATATTCTCAAAATCTTTTGCCAGGCAATCATATTTCTGAGGTTTTCCTGATTCATCCTTCCCAGCAGCTCTGCAGAATCCCAGCAGAGCAGAGGGATGTCTGAGCTGCCTGGGGCACTGTGGGCAGTGCAGCAGGACCTTCTCCTTCCCCTGGAGCTGTGGGAGCCTGGGGAAGGAGCTTGGCTCTGTGCTGCTCAGGAGAGGGGACAGCTCTGAAAGACCCATTGTTGGTGTGGTTTGGGGTCATTTGAGCTTCCCAGAAAGGGCAGAGAGGAGTGAAGAGCCTTTGATCTGTGGGTTAAGGAGGCACCTTTCAGCTGCTGGAGCTGCAGAAGGTGTGAAAATGGTGTGAGCTTCTTTGGGGAGGAAGGTCTGGGCTTTGGAAATTCTGCTGAAATCAGTGGTGGAGAGGATTTTGGCCAGAGAACTGGCTCTGCCATCACCTGTGTGAGCAAACTCACCTGTGAGTGAGTGGATTCCTCCTGCAGGGAGGGACCAGACCTGACCCCAAAGAGCTGCAGGAGCTGGTGCTGTCCCAGTGCTTCTCTGATCTGCTGGCTGGGTGCAGATGGGAAGCTCTGCTGGTGATGGTGGCTCCTGGTTTTGGTCTGTCCTCATGGGCTGAGTGCTCTCCTCTGGGACTCACAGGGTTTTACCAGGATGGTTTAAACCTTTGCACAGCATTTTCTGCTCAGTCTCTGGCTACTCTCTCTCCAAGCAGGACATTGGGATAATTTTAAAGCTCTTACGAGACAAAAAAAAGTGAGGGTAAAATTCCATTTAAGGACCCTGCCTGTTAGAGCTGCTCTGCCTTGGGTGCTCTGGCCTCTCTAGGGTTGAGAGGAAGAGGTAGAAAATTGCACAACTCAGTTCAGTGAGGGCAAAATTCACTTTAAGGACACTGCCTGTTAGAGAAGCAGGAGTTAGTTCTCCATTGAGAAGGAAGAGTTTGGATACCATCCAAGGCAGAGGCTGCTCTGGCAGGGCAGGGTGTGCTGTTCTGCCCCTGGCAGCAGCCACCAGGGCAAGGTGTTTGTTCTCAGTAACACTGCACAGGGCTGATGCCTCGTGCCAGACGTGCTCAGAGATTCCTCTCGCTGTCTTGCATTTCCTGGCAGCAGAAAACAGAATTTGGTTCAGCTGCTGTCACCCCAACCCCTTGTATACCTTGAGGAAATCCCTGGTGGTTCATTGGGTCCTGCTTAGAGGCAGCAGATGTGCAGCAAGGCACAAAAAAAAAAAATACTCCTTCAATCCAGGATGTCCCCACAGAGGGGTCATGCAACAGCTGCTAACAAACAGAAATCACGAGGATTTTCCAAAAAGCAATTTCCCAATTGCACTCAGAGAGGGGGTGAACTGCTCTTGAGCAGAGTTGGAAGGAGCTCTGAGGTGCTGGCAGCAGCAAGCTGGGTTTGGCAGTGGGATTTGAGCAAACACTGGGCTGCAGAGTGGGGTAAAGTGCTGCTGCTGTGGTGGCCACGAGACTCAGATGACATTTGCAGTTTTGAGGAGAGCCCAGTGTGTGTGAGCACTGGAAATAAAATCAAATCAAATCTGCTTTCTTTGCTTAGCTTGCTTTCCCAGCATTTGTAATCCCACCTGGCTGGGGCTGAGCGTGGGCTCTGCACAGCTTGCAGGGGGTGGATTATTCCCCAGACTTTGGGGCTCTGCCTTGGCCACTGATTTAGGCACGTCTAAAAGTAGTCATGCCATCAGTCCCTGAGACTGTTCTGAGCGTTTCTGTTCTCTCAGCCTCTCACAGTTGCACAGAAAGCACAGATGGAGAGCCATGGGTTCGTGCAAGCCAGCCTGGAGCTGCCTCCAGTTTCTATTTGGGTGGAGCTGCCCAGGGAGGCTGCAGAGACCTCAGATGCCCCTTTGCCAGTTTGGTTTTAGCTGCTTTCTTGTGTGCCCACGTGGGATGTCCCTGCAATGGCAGAGGGACCCCAAAGTGAGGTGTTTGCTCTGAGGAGAGGCACTGGAAACACAGCAGCCACAGGGGAGCTCTGCAACTCCACTGGTGGATGGTATTTCCATGTGATTGTTTCTCAGATTCTGGAAGAATCCCTGGAGGGATGAGAGGGTTTGCAAAGAATTCAGCAGATTTTTCAGTGCCTGTTTCAGTGAGCAATGAGCAGGAGGGTCTCCCTTGCAGTGCTGATCATCCCAAACCCCTCAGGTCTGGAAGAAGAGGGGCTGGGAGCTCTGGCTCTGACCACACAGGCAGAGCAGGAAGGGACTTTACCCAAAGAATGACATTTTTGGGAGATGCATTAGGCAAAGGCTGCAGTGTGCAACAGGCTTCAAACCTGTGTCCCTAATTCAGTGCTGAGCTCTTTGTTTCCCTCTGGGAACACCAAAGCTCTGTCACAAGCTCCTCACTTTTTTCACAAAGCCAGAAGCTGGAAAGGCTGGAAACATCACAAGCAGCCCCATATCTGTGAGATTTCCTTTCCTGCTGGTTGTACATCCCAGCCTAGGGCTGGCCCTGGGATGTGCTGAGTGTCTCTCCTGCATCCAGGGTGAGCATCACTTGTGCAAGCCCAGCCCAAGGGCCTCAGTGCTCCCTGGACTCCATGGATTCCCCTTTCCTGGCCACATTTGTGTCACTGTCACAGCTGAGGATGCACAGTCTGTGCTCCTGCCTGGGCTGTCTGCAAACCTCTTCTGTGGGACAAACTCCTCCTCCCCTCCCCAGCTGCAGAGCTTTGGTGCTCTCCCATCTCCCTGGGCAGCTTTACACCATTGCTGTTTTGAGTCTGGCTGTGTGCTCAGGGTGCTGGCTGTGTGCTCAGGGTGCTGTATGTGGGCTCCTGGCTGTGTGCTCAGGATGCTGGATGTGTGCTCAGGATGCTGTTTATGTGCTCCTGGATGTGTGCTCAGGGTGCTGGGTATGTTCTCAGGGTGCTGGATGTGTGCTCAGGGTGCTGTATATGTGGTGCTGGGTGTGTTCTCAGGGTGCTGTATATGTTCTCAGGGTGCTGGTTGTGTGCTCAGGGTGCTGTTTATGTGCTCCTGGATGTGTGCTCAGGGTGCTGGGTATGTTCTCAGGATGCTGGATGTGTGCTCAGGGTGCTGTATATGTGCTCCTGGATGTGTTCTCAGGGTGCTGGTTGTGTGCTCAGGGTGCTGTATATGTGCTCCTGGGTATGTGCTCAGGGTGCTGGGTATGTTCTCAGGGTGCTGGTTGTGTGCTCAGGGTGCTGTTTATGTGCTCCTGGATGTGTGCTCAGGGTGCTGTTCCTCACTCCAGGGTGTGTTTTTTGTGGCTGAGGATGATTAGACCAGGTGAAGATGCTCCCAAAATTAACACCCACCTCTTCCTCCAGCTCAGTTTACCACTTCCCTTGCTGGTTTAATGGGTACATTGGAGGATCCAGAATTGGCTGCTGAAACTACAAATATCCTCAGAGGCACAGGTGTAATTACAGCCTGGGAGGCACAAAGGAGAGACTTACCTCTTCCTGCAGTTGTTATTCTTCTCTCAGGGGCTGGGCAGATCCTCAGATGCTTTAAGCACAAACCTTTAATTGAGCTGCTAGAACAGACAGTCCCAGCACCCACCATTCACTTTGGAGGGTTATTTTTAACTCTGCTGCCCCACCTCAGGGTTTTGGTGCTTCCATGAGCAGGAACAGATCCTGTGCACTTGGCCAGCTCACCTGGAGCTCTGCAGAGTGCTGTTTATAGCAGATGGGCACTGACAATTTCCTGCTTTTCCTTTCAATAACACTGTCCCTGCAGCCACATGCTTCATTTAAATCTTGGTTGTGGTCTGGCATTCTCAGAACCAGTTGTGACCTGTTGTGAACAGAACTTCTCCAGGAGGCAGCAGAACATCCTGGGAATCCTGATGTCAGGAAAATTAATCCACAAACAGCAGAGGTTTATGTCCAAAAAGGAGACAGAGGAGTCCTCTTTGCTTTATTCCAATAAAGGGAGAGGCCATGGGCCATTCCCCTGGGATCTCTCAGATTTTTGGAGGATGCAGCTCCTTTTTATCCCAATTTACCTCTCTCTTTCCCCATTGCTGAGGTGCAGCCTTCATGAACTACCTTCCACATATTTCACCTTAAATTGGACATTTTACCCCAAAATTCAGGAGTTCAGCCTTGTGCATCCCTTGGCTGTGTCAGGAGCCAAATTCTCTGGGATTTACAACAAACCTGCTGCCCAAAGTCAGCAGAGACACTGAGACCCCTCTCAAAGGTTAACACCCATCCCTCCACCCCCCAAATTATTTGGAAAGATATCAGCACAGATTTTTCCTCTCAGTCTCTCCTCTTATCTCTCAGTTTGTCTTTACAAACCCTTTAGTCTTTTAGTTTTTAACAACCTGGAATATCTTTGGAATAAATTTGGAGCCCCCTCCTGACTTTTCCATATCTGTGGGGTGTCTGCTCCAGGTGTGGCAAGTAAATAAGAGAATAAATTAGCCAGTCACAGTTCCTATTAGCCCAGTAATCCTTGTAGATGGTCTGTGGCTGCTGCTAGCCAAGGTCTCTCCTCCTTTCCTTCCATATGAGGAGTTCCAAATCTCCAGGGCATTAGGGATCAATTAAAAAGATCAATTTTAAAAATACTTTAATGACTCCGAGTAGCCCCGGGATCGATTTAAAAAGACTCCAATGACCTCAAGTAACCCTGATCAGAATCTCCAGTGACCTCAAATAATCCCTTTGACCTCAAGTAACCCCAGTCAGGGTGATCCTGGAGTTCTCTCAGTTATCCCATGGTTATCTCATGGTTATCCCCTGGTTATCCCGTGGTTATCCCCTGGTTATCCCATATTTATCCTTTGGTTATCCCATCGTTATCCCATGGTAATCCCATGGTTATCCTGTATTTATCCCATAGTTATCCTCTGGTTATCCCGTGGTTATCCCATGGTTATCCTGTATTTATCCCATGGTTACCCCGTAGTTACACCGTGGTTATCCCATGGTTATCCCATGGTTATCCCGTGGTTATCCCATGGTTATCCCATGGTTATCCCGTGGTTATCCCATAGTTATCCCCTGGTTATCCCATGGTTATCCTATAGTTATCCCATAGTTATCCCATGGTTATCCCGTGGTTATCCCATGGTCGTCCTGTATTTATCCCATGGTTATCCCGTGGTTATCCCATAGTTATCCCGTGGTTATCCTGTGTTTATCCCATGCTGACCCCTCCTTATCCCGCAGTGCCCCCTGCTGCCCCGTTCCCGGGATCCCGCAGCTCCGCCTCTCCTCCTCCTGGCCGCAGCAGCGCTTGGTTCCCGCTGTGTTCTGCCCCCTCTGCTCCTCCTCGGGATAGTTTTTTTTCCCTTTTTCTCCCAGGAAACTGGAGGAGATGGGCAGGGAACAGGGGGCTGAGCACAGCACAGTGAGGACAGGGGATGCTGCCCTGTCCTACAGACACCCCCAGTGGGGCTCTCCATTCAGAACCCATCCCAGGCTCTGTGTTTTGCTCAGAGTCCCCAAAACCCCAGGCAGGTGCAGGCTGCTGAGAGGTGGCGGCTGGTGGAGGTTCCTTGCATGGCTGTGGTGTGCAGCAGGTCCCACCTGGCTGCCCCCATCCCACCTGGATGTGCAGCAGGTCCCACCTGGCTGTCCCCATCCCACCTGGATGTGCAGCAGGTCTCACCTGGCTGCCCCCATCTCACCTGGATGTGCAGCAGGTCCCACCTGGCTGTCCCCATCTCACCTGGCTGTCCCCATCTCACCTGGCTGTGCAGCAGGTCTCACCTGGCTGTCCCATCTCACCTGGCTGTCCCATCTCACCTGGCTGTCCCATCTCACCTGACTGTGCAGCAGGTCCCACCTGGCTGTCCCCATCTCACCTGGCTGTCCCCATCTCACCTGGCTGTGCAGCAGGTCTCACCTGGCTGTCCCATCTCACCTGGCTGTCCCATCTCACCTGGCTGTCCCATCTCACCTGACTGTGCAGCAGGTCCCACCTGGCTGTGCAGCAGGTCTCACCTGGCTGCCCCCATCTCACCTGGCTGTCCCATCCCACCTGGCTGTGCAGCAGGTCTCACCTGGCTGTCCCCATCCCACCTGCTGTGCCCAGTCTCACCTGGCTGTGCAGCAGGTCTCACCTGGCTGTCCCATCTCACCTGGCTGTGCAGCAGGTCTCACCTGGCTGTCCCATCCCACCTGCTGTCCCATCCCACCTGGCTGTTGCCCTCTGCCCCTGTCCCCCTGGCACCCCTGGCGTGCCCTGGCCCACGGGTGGGTTCTTGTCCCCGCGCAGGAGCTGACGGCGCCTCGGCAGAGCCCCTGCTGCTGGAGCAGTATGTCGTGGTGGCCGACTACCAGAAGCAGGAGAGCTCGGAGATCAGCCTGTGCGTGGGCCAGGTGGTGGAGATCATTGAGAAGAACGAATCAGGTACAGGCAGCTGGGCTCTGCACAGGGTGTTCAGCAGTGCTGTGTTGTCTGTTTTCCTTGTGGCACTCAGCCCCACGGGCGTGGTGAGCTCAGGTGGGTGTGCAGGAAGCACCTTTGGTCTGTGAGTGTGGATAAATCTCTCCAGGGCTCATTTCCCCTCGTGCTGAGCACCCAGCGCCGTCACCTCTGCCAGTCTCTGCTTGTGCTGAAAGTTTGATGTGTCCTGAGGACAAATCACTGTCCTCTGCCACTGGTTCTAGTGACAGACAGGGACACTCGTGGCCATAAAGTCCCCTTGGTGCATTCACAATTCCTGTGGGCAGCAGCTGAGCTCTTGCTTGCTTCAAAACTTAAACTCGCTCTTAACCTCTGCAAAGGGACTGAGCCATGCTGTGGACCCTGGAGCTTGTGGAGAATTGATTCCCTAAAGCTTACAGAAGATGCTTGTAGGGGGGACTCCAACCATGAAAATAGATTTTAACATTTTGGAGAGCTGCTCCCCAGAGGAACAGTTTTACCAGCAGCTCTGTTTGAGGACGAGAGAAATAAAAGCAACCCTGAAGCAAATGAAACGATTAGCACAGCCAGCTCAAAAACTGTGAGAAATAATTTATTTAGCAAAGGTCAGCCCTGCTTTTCCCTCCCATGCAGGTAACTGATTCCCTCCCTGACAATCTAAATGACTCTCTGGGGGGGTTCTGAGGGGAATAGTCAGTCTTTATTTTCCCCCCTAAAGACACAAATTGTGCTTTTAATAGCGAGCAGCGAGGGTTGGTTTGGATTGGGCACACAGCAGGGCCCAGAATTGCTTGTGGCCTCTCTGGAGCTGCCTGGGCATCCACTGGGAGAGCTGATGTTTTAAACCCTGCATTTGCTCGTAGCTTTTCAGTTCTGCTGTTTCCACAAATGTAAAGAAGGCGAGCACAGCAGGGCTCAGCTATCGATTCACACACAGGGTATTCATCTCTGCTAATTATCCCAGGCTTGCTGACCCACACTGAGGCAAAATGAACCATGAAGGGGCAGAAAAAACCAAAAGCAAATGCAGTTGTTGGAGCCATTCAGCTCTCAGAGCCTCTCCTGGTTTTCCTGGGGAGGGAATTGTATTTTTAGATGTCATTCAGCTGTTCTCCTGTGCTTGGCTCTGTTGCTTTGGGGTCACCCCAGCTTTACAATAAATGGGTCACAGCCCCCCAGGCAGGTTTGGAAGGGAGGGAGGGAGTTTTTGGCTGGTGTGAGTCCTTGGCTGAGGCTCCTGCTGTTTTCTCCTCAGGCTGGTGGTTTGTGAGCACGTTGGAGGAGCAAGGCTGGGTGCCAGCAACCTGCCTGGAGGCCCAGGATGGAGTCCAGGATGAGTTCTCCATGCAGCCTGACGAAGGTAAGAAGCTGCTGGAGACATCTGCCCCAGTTTCCTCTGCTGGGAGCACTGCATCACCCCCCTGGATGGGGCAGGGCACGAGCCTGGGGAGGGAAAACCCAAGAGCAGAGCCTGGGGAAAGGGATGAAACCCCAGGAATGTCCTGCCTGCCCAGTGCTGCAGTGCTGGGGTATCCACTGACCTTTCTGCTCCCCCACAGAGGTGCCGCCTCCAAGGAATGCTCACCCCAGTGCCTCCTTTGGGCCCAGGGAGTTTTTTACCTGCCCTGGATGGAGGAGGAGCACAGCCCAAAATCCTTGGGCAATGCATGTGACCTCAACACATGCAGAACAAAGAGCCCACAGAGAGGGAATAGCCAGGTGCCAGCCTGTCCTTGGAGCAAATCCAAAGTGTCCCTGCAAAACACATCCTGCCTCAGCCCCTCGAGTGGGCAGCTGGGGGTGCAGGGGGCTCAGCCTGGGGAGGAGAGCAGAGTCTCTGCTCCTCTGGAGCTGCAGTGCCACCTCCTCACGTCCTCTCTTGTCCTTCTCCTGCTGCCCCTGCTGTTCCCAGTGCCATGGAGGTACTGGTCTCTGCCCAGGCACCTCGGCCGCCGCCGGACTCTTGGGGACTTGTACACCAGTGGATGGGGTCGAGGTGGAGCCCACAGAGACTTTCTGGAGCCTTGTGTGCATGTTTGTTTGCTGTGCATGTGCCCCCCCTGCTCCTCAGCCTCTCCCCTCTCAGCTGCTCCTTCTCATGTTTGGGTTTGGGCTCAGAAACTGCAGTTCCTGCAGGATTCTGCCTTAATTCCTGGGCTAACCATGAGCCCTGGGGTTGGTGCCTCAAGGTGGGCTCAGGAGGAGAAGCTCTTGCTGGATGTGATGGGACATTTTCTCTGCTTGGTCTCCTCTGCAGAAAGGGGGGTGGGAAATCAGAGCCTTCCAGAGCTGTGCCACTGCCAGAAGACAAATCCGTGGTGGGGATATAGGGATGCCCAGAGGGGTGGAATTTGGAGGCAGATTTTCCCCCAAATGGCCTTCACCCTGTTTTAGCACTCATGGGTAATTATTTCCTTGTGTTTCCTCAGAGAGGAGGCTGAGGGAGAGGGGAGGATGGATGGACCCACTTGTCTGACATGTCTGCATGGCTTTCAGGATGTTTCTCCTTCCTCCTGAAGGGAAGGACATCCCCATCCCTGCTTGCCATCCCTTGCTGTGGTGGACAGGACACCAGGCTCTTCTCCAGGCTCCCCCCATGGCTCTGGCCAGGTCCTGGGGGTTAAATGGTGAAGGTCCTGCAGATCTGCTGCTCTGGAGCAGTTTGAGGGCACCTCTGTGTGCATGGGGCTGCCCCCTCATGCCTGTGGGATTTCTCTCCCCTTACAGAGGACAGTTGCTCTTTAAAGACTCTGAGAATGAAATCTGAGCAGAAATGGATGCATGGAAGAGCTTCTGTGATGAGTTGTGAAAAGTCTTTAGTCCTAAGGGAGAAGAGAAACTGTTTCAGAGAACTTCTTGGGCCAGAGTAGCTCTCCAAAGTTTACATTTCCAAATTCATTTCACTGTCATTTCCCTTTGAATGGTCGTGTATCTCTGTGTGTTTGCACCTAAATTACCACTTGTACAATTATCATTTAAAGCACTTCATAGCCATGTTTTCAGCTGAGGCCAGGTTTCCATCAAACAGCTCCTCCCTGAAACTGCTCTTTCTTCCACCAGAAGAGAAGTACACGGTTATTTACCCCTACACTGCAAGGGACCAGGATGAAATGAACCTGGACAAAGGTGCTGTGGTGGTGGTGATCCAGAAGAACCTGGAGGGCTGGTGGAAAATCAGGTACTGGCCCAGGCACTGTGGGGTGTCCAGCCCCAAGGCAAGTCTGTGAGCAGGGGAGGGCAGAGTACCAGGAATTATTTCTCTCCATCCTGACAGATTTGATGTTCAAGCACAGCTTTGGTTGAAAATCTTTGAGATGCCCTGGTTCCCTGATGTCATGTGCTGTGCCCTCCAGCAGTGCCAAGGTGTGGGAGCATTCCTGGGGTGTCACATCCTGCTGCTGGGAAAAGCCACAGATGTCCCAGGGCAGGCTGGATCCCCTGGCTCTGGCTGGGGGCTCCTGCAGGGAATGGCCAGGTCTGGGCCAGCTCTGCTGTGCTGAGCCAGTTGTTTTCTGCTGGAAGCTCCCCTTCTCTTTCCCTTCTCTTTCTTTCCCTTCTCTTTCCCTTCTCTTTCCCTTCTCTTTCCCTTCTCTTTCCCTTCTCTTTCCCTTCTCTTTCCCTTCTCTTTCCCTTCTCTTTCCCTTCTCTTTCCCTTCTCTTTCCCTTCTCTTTCCCTTCTCTTTCCCTTCTCTTTCCCTTCTCTTTCCCTTCTCTTTCCCTTCTCTTTCCCTTCTCTTTCCCTTCTCTTTCCCTTCTCTTTCCCTTCTCTTTCCCTTCTCTTTCCCTTCCCTTCAGCAAACAGCCAGGCGTGCTCAGGGTGGGAGCACACACTGCAATTTTCCACTGAACCTGTGCTCCTGGCAGCAGCACAGCCCCACAAACACAGCCAGGGATGTTTGAGGCACAGGAGAGCTGCCCCAGGAGCTCCAAAGGCAGCTACAGGCTCAGGGGTTGGTGCCATGAGCGAGGTGAGTGCAGCCCAGCCAGCAGGGAGGGTCTCTGCCATGGCAGGGGCACTGTGGATGTGGTTTTTCAGTCAGGTCACAGGGCTGCTTTCTTTCCTGAACAGATTTAGAGCAGGGAAGGGATCCAGGCTGCCAGCAGGGAGAGGGTTTGTGCTCTCTCCAAAGACCAGGTACATCAATCCCAGCAGCAGCCCTCTGGTTCTTCCCTCTGCTTTCCCTGCCAGAGCTCTCCATTCCTGAGCTGGTGCCATTGCAGAAGTGAAAACTGGGCTTCAGATCCCTCCCAGCCCCTGGCCCTGGCTGAGCATTAATCACAAAGGAGCTCTCCTGGTGCCGTGGAGAGCCTGGCAAGCTCCTGTTGGAGCTGGCAGTGCCTGCAGCCAAGGTGTGTGCTGAGCTCTGGGCTCACATCCCTGGCATGGCTCTGTGCAGTGACACTGCTGTCTGTGGGAAATGGAAAAGGTGGAAAGCTCTCACAAAGCTGTGGGAAAGCAAATCTCAGAATGGAAGGAAGCAAAAATGCTGAAGACAAGAAATAAGTCTGTGAGCAGAGATAGGCCTTAGGAAAATGTTAAGCAAAACAATAGAAATGTGTAAGTTTAATAATGAACCTTTATCCATTGTTTTTACATGCAAGCATGATCAGAGCAAGATGTACATGCAGCTTTAATAATTGGCTTAAGCAAATGCCTGTAAGCTTTTAACTGGCTAGAAATCTTTTTAAAAAATTTTGTAACAAAGAGAATTTTGGCTGCTGTTGTCACAGTGAGGGCTTTCACCATCTCCTGTGTCTCACTCTGTAAAATGAGGCTGGTGACACTAATGGAATAAAAGCTCTAGGACTGCCAAACCTTCAGCTCCATCCCATTATTGCTATGTATATAATGTATATATTATCATAATAGCAGATCTATATAATATCATAATAACAGATCCATATAATATAATAACAGATCCATATAATATAATAATAGATCCATATAATATAATAATAACAGATCCATATAATACCATAATAACAGATCCAATTTTGCCCCCACAGGTACCAGGGCCAGGAGGGCTGGGCCCCTGCCTCCTACCTCAGGAAGGGCAATGGGGATGTGTTCCCACCCAAGCTGGGCTCGGGCTCCTCGGCTCCCTCGAGTGCCCTGGAGCTGGATGGTGTCTCCAGGCAGCAGGTGCTGGCCAGCAGGGACAAGGACGGGCTGGGGGGCCCGAGGGACGGGAGGCTGGAGAGCAGAGCCCTGGCCAGCGCCGACAGCCGACGCAGTAAGTGCTGGGCAGGGCTGGGGGGCTGAATACAGCCTCAGGTGGGCTCCAAATACAGCCTCAGGTGGGCTGTAAAAACAGCTTCAGGTGGGCTGCAAACAGAGCCCCAGGTGGGCTGCAAACAGAGCCCCAGGTGGGCTTCTAATACAGCTTCAGGTGGGCTTCTAATACAGCTTCAGGTGGGCTCCAAATCCAGCTTCAAGTGGGCTCCAAATGCAGCCCCAAGTGGGCTGCAAACAGACTCAGGTGGGCTTCAGGTTCCTTTCCCCTGGGACAGGTTTAGTCCTTGCCTTTCTGTTTTGTCTCTCACTTGTCTTTCATGAACACGTGCTCAAATGCCAGAAACTCAAGAGCATCTGGAATTCTTCTTCCACAGAGTCACCAAAGATGAGGCAGAGGCCACCTCCTCGCCGAGACCTCACCATAGTAAGTGGCAGCTGCTGTGGGAGGGCAGCAGGGGCAGGGGGGAGAGGGGAGCACTGCAGGGAGCTCTGTCCCCGTGCTTGGATGTGGTGTCACACCTGCTGGACAAACACACTGATGGCTTTTCTGTTTTCCTGCCACAGCCCCGTGGTTTGAACCTGCCTAAGCCTCCTGTCCCCCCTCAAGTGGAAGAGGAATATTACACCATTGCTGACTTCCAGACCACCATCCCTGATGGCATCAGCTTCCAGGCTGGAATGAAAGTAGAGGTGAGGCTGTCACCTTCACTTCAGGGCAGTGCTCCCATTGCCTGGGGCCTTTTCCAGACCAGGAGATCTGCTCTGGGTGCAAACCAGGCATGGTTTTGTCTCTGTTAACATTCCAGACCTGAGAGTGGGATAAATACCTGTAGGAGCTCAAGACTTTGGCCCCACACCATTCTTGGTGGCCCCCAGGTGTGAGTGCTCTGTTTGAGCAAATGGAAAACAAACCCACACCACAAACGGGGTTAGGGATGGGAGCTTTTCCTCTTAGCCCAGGTGTAAAGTTAAAAGCCCTTCCAAAATTCCTGGCACACCCTCTTTGCTGGCAGAATCCCTCCTGCAGATGGGATTTTGCTTTCTCTGTGTGTGGATGTGATTTCTGCCTCTCTAGGAGGATTTTTGCTCCAGGGCTGCCCCACTGAGCCAGTGCCCTGCTCCTAGAGCTGCAGGGAGGTTGGGCAGTGTGGGATCACAAGGGATGCTGCTGTTCCTGCTCCAACAGTGCCACGCTGTGGCCACCTCCAGCAGCCAGCACCCTGCTCCAGGAGGGACAGGGACAGCTCAGCAGCTTTTCCTCAGCCTCTTCCCTTCCCTGGCAGCCAGGACCAGCTGCCCCTCCCCTTAGGAAGCCACTCTTGGGGTTCCATGGCTTTTGGTGTGTCCCCTTCCATCGTTTCCCTCAAGTGCAGAGCAGCTGTCTGAGGTCTCCTTTTCTCCCCCGGCAGGTGATTGAGAAGAACCTGAGTGGCTGGTGGTACATCCAGATCGAGGAGAAGGAAGGTTGGGCCCCTGCCACCTTCATTGACAAGTACAAGAAAACCAGCAACGCCTCCAGGCCCAACTTCCTGGCCCCGCTGGGCACCGAGCTGGCGCAGCTGCGGCTGGGTGACACCGAGGGCAGCACCAGCGCCAGCGAGGAGGGGACAGGGCCCTGCAGGCCACTGCCAGAGGCTCCTCCCAATGGCACAGACTGTGCTGGCAGGTGGGGCAAGGACTGGAAGGGCAAGGAGGCTGCTGACAGCGGGGACCTGTCCGTGGCCGGCGGCTACGAGGAGATCCCCGAGCGCGACACGGAGGAGAAGCCCAGCCTCCCGCCCAGGAAGGAGTCCATCATTAAATCAGAGGGAGAGCTGCTGGAGAGGCAGAGACCTCCCCCCAAGCCCCCAGGCATGATTTTGCCCATGATCCCACCCAAGCAGTCGGCAGCCCCCAAGGACAGCAAGAGGCCGGAGCTCAAACCGGAGAAGGGCAAACTCTTCCAGCTGAAAAACGAGATGGGGCTGGAGTGTGGACACAAGGTGTCGGCCAAGGAGGTGAAGAAGCCAAACCTCCGGCCCACTGTCAAGCCAACCAAGCCAAAAGCTGAGCCTGTGGAGGACAAACCTGAGCCCATCACCCAGAACTTGTTCTTGAAGTCGAGGCCTCAGGTCCGGCCTAAACCCGCCGCATCCCCCCGGCCTGAGCCGCCCCCGGCCGATGACAAGCTGGACATTTGCAGCCTGAGGAGCAAGCTGAGACCTGCCAAGGGCCCAGAGAAGCCCTTGGAGCAGGACTGCCCTGCAGAGAGCTCCTTCAGCAGTGCCGTGCTCTCCTCCGAGCCCTGCGCCAGGTTTCCGGGAGTGGAGAGCAAGGCCCTGCCCAGGCTGGACAGTGCCCCCAGAGAGGCACTGCCCAAATCTCCCTTAGGGCCAGCCAGCCCCCCCTGCGCCAGGGACGCCCCCCTGCAGCGCCCCGTGGTGCCCCCTCGCAGGCCACCCCCTCCCAAAAAGCTGGGGGCTGCCGCCACCGTCCCCGCCGAGCCCCGAGCCCCCGCCGTGCCAGGCAGGCCCCTGCTGGTCCCTCCCAAAGCCAAACCCTTCCTCTCGGCCTCCCTGCAGGACGAAGCCAAAGCCAGAAGCAGCGTCAGCCCAAAGGTCATCTCCAAACCCGTGGAGAGGCCCTCAGCCATCTCCAGCCAGGACATCTCCAGGGAAGCTCTCTACGTGGCCGTGGCGGATTTTGAGGGTGACGAGGAGACCAACAGCTTCAGAGAAGGGACTTTGTTTGAAGGTTCGTGAGAAGAACAGCAGTGGCTGGTGGTTCTGCAAGGTGCTGGCTGGGGGGCCCTGCTGGGAGGGCTGGATCCCTTCCAACTACCTGAGGAAGAAGCCCTAGCTGCTCCTCAGCCTGCACAGCTGGAGGCTCCCCCTGGGCTCCCACCTGAGTATTTAATGAACAGATTAATTTATAGTTTTTCTGGAAGGCTGGCTCTAAAAGAAGAGATGATAATTGAGATGCCATGCCTCAGCTGGAGGAAGCAGCTCAGCCTCCCCTCCCCACCCCTGTGCTCCCACCCATCCTCCTCCTCACATGCCCTGAAGGACTTGGCCCCTGTCTTCTCTGTGTTTGGGAGATGGACCTCCAGGGACATTTTGCCACCTCTGTGGTGAATTGGAGAGAAATCCAGCAGCAAGCAGGTGGAGTGAAGGAAATCACAGAAGGATTTGCCTTTCCCTGAAGCTCAGGGAAGAGTTTCTTAGTCCAGGGGTGTAGCAGAGCCACGGGGAATGTGGCAAAAAGGAGGAGTGATTGCTGAGAACAGCTTCTGCAGCTCTGTCTGTGGTTAAGGGCTGTGCCTGCACAGGGATCATCCCTTGGTCCTTCCCTGCTCTACCATGACAAGTGTTAACTTCAACATCCTCCTGGTGGAAAAAAATAGGGGAAAATCCACCCTCATTTAGCAGCTCCTGTCTGTGCTGGTCCAGGACAGCTCTCAGCTTCTCCCCTGCAGTACTGCAACCAAACATCAGAGGGGTTTTGCTGGAGCTGAGGAATTCTATGCAAGGCACAGAGGACCAGAACAACCCCAAAACCCCTGGAAAAGAGATGCTTTGCTCTCCTCTCCCACACAGACTGCCCTCCTGTTGGGCTAGGAGGGGATCACCCTCGCCAGGGCCCAGGAGCTGGGTCCTTCCCTGGTGCTGATCTTACCAAGTGCAATCCAGAATGGGGCAGTTCAGCTCCTCGTCACCACCAGTTCTGAGCTGTGTCTGCTGCTCAGGGGCTGCCTGCTGTCTGTGTCACCCACCTGCCTGTCCTTGCAGCCCCCCTGGGGGCCAGGCTGGCTTGGAGGGGCTTCTGGGCAAGCAGAGCCTGGGTTTTTTCCATGCTGACATCCCTGCCTTGCCCTCAGTGCTGCTTATCCCAGCAGGAGGATGAGCTGTTGTTCCCCAGTGCTGCTTTCTTCCTTTCTGTCCTTGGCTATTTGCAGCTTCAGGGCCACGTTTCTCTCCAGAAGAGCTTTAAACCTGGATGTCTGTGGGTTTCACAGAGTCACAGAATTGTTTGGGCTGGAAGGGACCTCATCCAGTCCAGCCCCCATGCCAAGGCAGGGTCAGGTTTGGTGTTGGCCAAGCCCTGTTGCCCTTTCTGGTCTAATTACAAATGTGAGCAATGCAGCCACATTGTTTTGCTGCTGGAAATAATGACAGTTTTCCCTCTCATTTGAGGCTGGCTGAATTGAAGGAGCATTTCTCCACTCCCCCAGATGCTCACTTCCCTCTCTGTCCCATATTTTCCACCCTGGGAATGTGGAAATCTGCACACTGTGCTGCCTCTGGCCAGGGTCATTCTGGGAGGTGATGGGGCAGTTTGATCTGATAGAAAAGCCCTGACCATCCTCATATCCAGAAGCCTCAAAATGCATTTTTAGCCGTGGGAATTCAGGCACCCTGGTGTGTGGCTGATTCCTCTCCTCCCACCTGCGGTTTTCTCTGGTGGCACATCAGCCCCTGATGAGGCTGACTCACCTGAGCTGGCAAAAAGGACCGAATTTGCAGCCCAGTGCAATACCAGAGCTCCCTGCTGGCACAAGGGAGGTGTTGATGTGCTCCCAGAGAGCTGCAGGGTGGGTTGAGACAGCTCCAATCAATCCCTCCTGCTTTGGGAAGGAGTGGGGACAGGGTGAGTGAAGCCAGAGCTGCTCCACAGCCCAGTCCAGCTCCCAGGTGTGTGGGAAGGGGCTGGGGCTGGATCCCTGCTCTGGACACAGGGCTGTGTGTCCTTCCCCTGGGCACTGTGTCCTTGCTGTGCTTTGCTGAATGTCCTTTTCATCTCAGCTGTGTCTCAGAGCCCTCTGTGCCCTGGCTGTCCTCTGCTGTTTGTGTGGCCTCTCCACGAGGGCTGCTCCCCTCCCCTCCCAGCCTGAGCCTTGCAACTGGTGGTGCTCCATTTTCCTGACACAAGTACTGTATTTCTGTATTTGACAGGATCTCCCTTCCTCCCAAAGAGCTTCCAGGAGGGAGTTTTCCTCTGGGATCACCCTCAGGAGGTGCCCACACACCTCAGCCTTACCCCCTTTCCTGTCTGCCAAGTGGCCAAACTCCTGTGGGGATGATGCCAGGAGCCCCTGGGCTGGCAGGGCTTTGTCCCCCTCTGGTTTGTGCCCCAAGCCAGGCTGCCTCTCCTCCCTGCCCCTCCCTGCTACCTCCTGAGGAGGAGGAGGGTGGCCCAAAGCACCCCAAATTCTGGGGGAGCTCCCCAGCAGCCACAGCCCAGCCTCCCAGAGCAGCCCTGAGGCTGTGGCAGGGGGGCACTGCTGTGCCCAGGGCCCAGGATTTGGGGACAGGCAGGGCTGGGCACATCCTGGGTGGGCATCAGCTCCTGCCAGGCTCCCAAAGCCCCTTTGTCTGTCCATGTGTGTGTATTATGGGATATGTATAAATCTCCATTACTGGGGGTGGGTGGGGGGAGCAAAGGTAGATGTAGCTGTGTCCATGCCCTGTCTATACCTTCACCTTTAAGGGATAGATTTTTTTTATTATTATTTTTATTATTATTTGCTGGGTTTTGGGATTGTGGTTTTTTTTTTTTTTTTTTCCTCTTTTGTTTCCTTTTTTTTTTTTTTTTTTTTAAGAAATAAAAAGAAACTGCTTGACTGGTTTCAAGCACCCTGGTGAACCTGTGTGTATGGCTGGTGGAATTTTGGGGTGTCCAGGGCTGGTTTGGGGTCTGTCTGTCTGTCCATCCTGGCAGGGAGGTTCATGGGAACCCTGGCAGCTCTTTGTGTCTTCCTTGGTGCCCAAACTTATATCCCAATAAATGAGGCAGTGGAGTGTGGATGTTTAAACCAGCAGAGTTTGGTGATTTTGGGGAAGAGAGGGAGGAGGCATTGCCAGTACTGAGGGGTTCTGGGTGGACAGGGATCAGCTCTGGGGATAAAGTGAGGCAGCACAGTGTCCAAAAAGGTATTTTGGCAGAAATTATCAGGCTCCTTCAGCATCCAGGGTGAGTGAGGGGTTTGTGTGAACACCCAGCTCTGGCAGGGCGGAGTTGTGAATGAATTTTTCCACTCTACATGAAGGAAAAAGGAAAAGGAAACAGGAAAAAGAAAGAAGAAAGTGAAAAGGGAAGAGGAAAAAGGAAAAGGGGAAGAAAACAGGTAAAGGAAAAAAGAGAAAAGGAAAAAATTAAAAATAAATTGAAAATGAAGATCTGCCTTCCTGCTGTGTCTGCATTACCCAGGAGGGGGCCAGGCTGGAGCTGCCTTGCCTGAAGAGCCTTTCACCTCTGTAGCCCTGAAATCCACCCTTGTTCCCCAAATTTCCAAGGATTTGCAGGGTTAAATGAGCCAGCAAAGCCTCCCAGCCATGGAAGGAGTGAGCAGCCACTGGGCAGTGACTGCCAGGAGCAAAGCAAAGCTCAGGAAAGGTTTTAAAGTGTCTCTTTTATTACTAGTATTATTATTATTATTATTATTATTTTGCCCCTCTGGATCAGTCTTATCTCACTTTCCAAATCAAAACTGTCCCACTCTCACAGCTCAAACTCTTTGAAGCACTCCAGAGCACTCTGTACAAGCCAAAGGTTTATTTCTTTCATAAACAAGTCAAATTATATTCATGGAAAACAGGTAAATGGACGAAAGGAAAACACACAGCACTGAACACTACAGAGCACTGACATGTAGAGTGCAGCTCCCTCCCTCGTGCGATGCCCTCCCTCCCCAGGCCCCCCAAAATTTTGCTTGAAAAGCCTAATACAGAGGTCCAAAATCTGCTTCAGCTTCAACAAGAGAATACAGGTCACAGTATTGAATCATAAAGGTAACAACAAGAGAGGAACTGCCTGGGAAAGGGGGACAGGGAGAAGAGTTCCCCCCCATCTCTTTCCTTTCTTCCTTTCTTAAATTTTCAAACAAAGGTTAAGGAGGAGAGGAGGGGAAAATCCATGGAAATAAACACTTTTTCACTCATATATATATATATATATATATATATGTATGTCTATTTATATATATATATATATATATATTTATAAAGCAGGATTCTCAGTGAACACAAAATTCTATAAAACTACCATTGATCTGTGTTGGTTTTCTCCCCCCCCCCGCAATCTTTTTTTTTTTTTTTTCTTTTTAAAAGTTGCTTTAAAAAGGATAAAAAGTGCACAGACACCCTTATAAGGCACAAACAGATCTTCTGTACAAATCATATATCATTGGACTGTTTAAAAAAAATAGCAATACGAATAATAACAATGAAATCTGTAAGAGGCTACCTTTTCCTGGAAATATATTTTTTTAATTTTTTTTTTTTTTTTGAGGCCTATTTTGGAAAATTCCTGTTGCTCTTAGATAGGCAGGGCCACAAGTCCACTGCTGTCCCATCCCATCGTTTCCCTTGCTGGCCTCACTGGGTGCTGCCCCTTCTTGCAAACTGGTTTTGGCTGCTACAGCAAAAATTCAGCCTCTTCAACGTGTCCTGAACAGCTCCTGGGGTGGATTTGGTGTTTCTCCTTGCTGGCTTAAAAATACAAAACAGAGCTACACCAAAAAATAAAAAACAACCCACCCAGGCTTCACCCACCCTGCTGATGGAGGCAAAGGGCATCTGGCAAATTCCAGGTGGGAATTCCCACAGTTTTCCTTGAATTCCTCCCCGTGGAAAGGCTTCCCAGGGCTGGCACACCCCTTGGTGCTGTGCCCACTGCCCCACGTGGGGCTGGGAGCTCCCAGAGCCTGGGGTGGGGGCAGCAGAGAAGCTGCAGGTGCAGGGAAGGTGCCCAAGGTGGCAGGGAAAGGAGCAGTGGCTCTGCTGCATCAGCCAGTGGCACCAGAAAGGGCTCAGCAAAGCTCATGCCAGGCTCAGAGCTCTGGCTCCACAGCAGCCTCTCGTTGATGCACTCAATGAAAACGTTCATCAGCTCTCCAAGGGAAAATCAAAAGGTTTCTGGGTGTCCTGTGAGCACAGGCTGTGAGCTGCTGCCTGGCTGTGCCCTCCCCGATGGCAGCGTGGCACAGGGCTGTACCCAAACCCCCTGGGCAGCAGCACCAGGCACCCACAGCCCTGGGGGAGAGAGGGAACAGCCAGACATCCCTCGGGCTCCCTCTGTGCCCAGAAGCCCTGAAATGTACAGGAGTTATTGTGCCATTTTTTCCCCTTTTTCCAGACTCCAGTGTGGTAATTGGTAATTGCACCTTTCTGAAAAGCTGTTCTCACACACTTGGTCACCGAGCTGCAGTGACAGCCCCTCTCATCCTCCCATTTCCATCTCTTTTTTTCCTCTCTTTATGAGCCTGGAACAGCTGGAAATTGGCCAGGCTTGGGCTGAAGGACAGGACAGGGGCTGTGCAATGGGCAGAGGGTGGAGGTGGAGAGCAGCAGGGAGGAGGATGCTGAGCTCCTCACACCAGCTGCACAATCAGGTGCTGCCTGTAGCTGGCATTACACCCAAAACCCATTTACCTTTTAATTCAGCCTCAGAGCCTTTTTCTTTCCCCCTAAGTAAAGCCAAGTGAGAGAGTCCCTGTTTTTCTCAACAAGGTCTCATCCACAGTTGAGACCCAGCGTGCTGGGAAACCTGCAGAGGCTGGAGAAAGAACAGGTGAAATCAGCACATCCAGTCCCCAGAAATAAAGGTGAGCCTGATGGGACTGGGTCAGAAATGAATTTCTCACCAGAGCCTCCAAAAAATCCCCGTGGTGGGGCGGGAGGAAGGGCTGAGCCCTGCCATGGCAGCGGCTGCACAGGTCTGGCACAGGTGACAGCCAGGACAGGGTGACACAGCTGTCACAGGAGGGCAGAGCAAAGAGCAGGGGCTGGTCCTGGGGGTGACAAACCCCATCCCTGCAGTGTGCCATGGGTGCAGAGTGCCCAGCCAAGCAGCCCTGTGCTGCACAGGCTGCAGCTTATGGCTTCAGAAGGCAGCAGGGCAGTGCCCGAGCTGCCCCTACAGCTCCAGCCCTGCAGGGGCTGCCTGGGCTCCCCACTGCCTGCAGGGGCAGCTCCCTGGCTCTCAGCCCCCATGGGCAGAACTCCCTGTGCTGCCACAGAAAGAAAAACCTGCTTTATCTAACCCAGAGCAGCTCCTCCATGTCCCCACGAGCCTGTTCATGAGGACAGAACCCCAATAAGTGACAACCTGGCAGTGCCACTATTCGGCCTGAGCTAGTTCTCCTTGCATGATATTTCCAGATCCCTTCTGTCCACTCTGAACCCTCCTGCTGGGCTCATCCCAGTTTTGCTCCACCACAGCACAATCCCCTGGCAGCAGCAGCCCAGAGCTGTCGGGTTTTAGGGTGGGGAAACCCAGTGGCACCTGGCAACCTCCCCACGCCGAGCCGAGCCTCCCCCGCGGCAGGAGGAGGGAAAAAAGGAGCTTTAGCATGGGAAAATTTCTCATTCGCAGCTGGCTCAGCTCCTGGCTCAGCCTGACCAGCACAATCCTCAGCTTTGCTCCCTGAATTGTGCCCTACCAGTCAAATAAGGAAACACAGATAACGAGCCACTTGATAACGACTGACCAGCACGATAACCCATAAGCAGGGACGGAAAGGCGAGCGTGGCGAGCGGCGTTCCCCGTCCCGCAGCCCCTAGGGGCGGTAGATTTTAATCACATCCTTGATGACCCTCCTGCAGATGGGGCAGCAGGCGTTGAGCTGCTTCTTCAGCTTAAGACCGCAGGTGTTGCAGAGGCACATGTGTCCGCAGGTGTAGATGACCGTGTCCACCTCGCTGTCGAAGCACACGGTGCACTCGCCGTTCTTGCTGCTCGACGGCTCCGGAGGGGAGAAGACGGGAGAGATGGGGGGGCTCAGAGGGGAGCTGGGGGCAGTCACTGCGAAAGAAGGAGGTTGTTTAGGCACAGGGATGGGGCAAACACGCCTAGGTCAGTTTTTAAGGTTCTCCTCAATCGTTGCTTGGTTCTTTGGCTGAATGAATCCCATTTTATTCCAACCTGCAGCAGAGCCTGTTATCCCTTTTCTACACACGGGGCAGGTGCCACATCCACACGTTTTTTGAACGTTTGTAAGGATGGTGATTCCACCACTTCCCTGGAAGGCTTGTTCAATACCTGACCACCCTTTTCATAAAGAGATTATTCCTTATATTCAAATTAAACCATTCCTGGTGTAACTAGATGCTGTTTTATCCTGTCCCTGTTCCTTGGAGCAGAGCCCGACCCCTCTGGCTGTCCCCTCCTGTCAGGGAGTTGTGCAGAGCCACAAGGTCCCCCCTGAGCCTCCTTTTCTCCAGGCTGAGCCCCTTCCCAGCTCTCTCAGCCCCTCCTGGTGCTTCAGACCCTTCCCTGGACACACTCCAGCCCCTCCACATCTTTCATGTCACGAACTGGACACAAGCTTGGAGGTGCAGCCTCAGCAGTGCCAGCACAGGGGACAGTCCCTGCCCTGCTCCTGCTGCCACAACCAATGCACAGCCCCTCTTCAGGCCACGAACACCTTGCCAGCACTGTGTTTCCTCCCCATTCCCTCTCCTGCCCCAGGAGCTGCTGGCTGTCCTTACCCAGCGAGGACTCGGAGGCTGATGAGGACCTGTTGACGCTGAAGGCCACGTCCGAGTCGCTGTCGTACTGGGAGCCACCGGGGGATCCTGAGGGAGACACCGTCCCTGGGCTGGACTGCACCGTGCCTGGGAACACAGGGGAGAGCTGAGCCCACCCAGGGACACCCCAAACCCCGGCAAGAGCCCCCAGCCTGCTGACACCCCAAACCCCAGCCAAAACCCCCAGCCTGCTGACACCTCAAACCCTGGCCAGAGCCCCCAGCCTGCTGACACCCCAAACCCTGGCCAAAACCCCCGGCCTGCTGACACCCCAAACCCTGGCCAAAACCCCCAGCCTGCTGACACCTCAAACCCTGGCCAGAGCTCCCAGCCTGCTGACACCTCAAACCCTGGCCAGAGCCCCCAGCCTGCTGAGCTGCTCCCACCCCCTGCACAGGGGCTGCACAGAGCCAATGCTGCCCCTTGGTGACCACACAGGGCAACATTATGGATGTGACCCAGGACCTGCACTCGTTATGCCTTTGTATGATGCCTGTTCAGCTTCAGTAGAGCAAGCACTGGATTGGTAATTGGTTATCCAATATTTGCCTTTCCACTTCCCCACTCTCCCCAGCAGCAGTGGGCTCCTGCTGTCTCACTGTCAGCTGGGAAAGGCCATCGCTTTGGATGAAGAAAACCTGCTTTACAAAGTCATTAACATCTGCTTTTCTGATGGGATCCTTAACAGGAGGAAAGCAGGAAGGCTGGAGCTGGTCACCAGCAATGGATCAGGAGTGCCAGCTGACCCCTGTGCTGTGGCAGTGCTCCAGGAGCAATTACTGTCCATGCTTAAAAAGAGCTGTGCTCACAAAAATCACCATCCTTACCAAGGCAGAAATTTAATACCTGTTGGCTGCAATAGGGAGTTTATAAAGAATCCCTTCTAAAAATGAAAAACAGTAGCCCCCCACAACCAACCCTGTTTATAAAGAATCCCTTAGAAAAACAAACCCACTGCAAAACAGCAGCAACTCCCAGCCATCCCTGCCTGCTGCTTGTTCTGTCTCTCAAGTCTCATCCTTTCCTGGGGAATCCCAGAGGCTGCACACATCTCTGTGGCAGGCACCGTGTTTTGTCCCTCTTGTTTGCAAACACAAGGAGCTGCATCCTCACATCAGTGAACACTCTGAGTGCAAACCCAGGGCTCTGACCCAGGAAACCTTCCCCAAGCCAGGTGCTCCGTTGGCTGCACTTACCCAGGATTTTGAGCTGGTTGATCACACCGTGGATTGTAAAAAACACCCAGAGGGACTGGGAGGTGTCCACGCACATGAGCATGCCCCGGCTGGCGCCGTTGACCCCGTGGTGCACCTCCCCGTTGGGCAGGACCATGAAGCTGAGGATGTCACCACTGCTGAGCACAGGGAACGCCCGATAAACCACCCAGTACTCCTTACGGTCCAGGAGAAAATCCGGATCCGCTGGGAGCTCGTTTGTCCGCAAAGTGCTCGGATCACACGAGGTGATGCCGAACGACAGCGCCCCGTAGTAGGGCAGCCCGAGGTGTCCCACTTCCACAAAGAGGCTCTCCCCGATGTGCAAAGGCCGGTCAGAGAACACCAAAGTCCTATTGCTCTCCTGCCAGTTGGTGCAGGCCACCATCCTGTCCTGGGAGAAGGTGACGTCGGGGCCGCGCGTGGGGTGGAAGCGCAGGTCGGTGTCCAGGAACGCCGGCACTCCCTGGGCGTGCTGCCGCCGGCTGGGGCAGCAGGGGATGATGTGGTTGTCGCTCCCAAGTCCTGGCACCCGGCTCAGGTTTAGGTTTGCAATCTTGGCCACCACCTGGTTGTTCTCCAGCTCGTTGTTGTTGAAGTTGGCCGAGTCGTGGTTGCTCTGGGGAAGGCAGGTGCTGAGGCGGGCGGTGCTGAGCCGGGCAGTGCTCATGGTCTCTGCAAACATGCTGTCTGTGAGAGAAAGCTGCGGGTTAGTCAGGAGGAAACTGCCTGCTTTGCTGCTTGCAGTTATTATTGCAGCCTGCAGGACTCCAAAAAGGGAAAATCAGCCACTAATGAACAGCTCCTGGTGCGGAGTCACGCGTGGAGCAGGCAGAGGAGTGGCTGCATCTTGGCACCAGCCAAGGAAAAACAAGTGTTCCAAAGAATTTGTGTGATCTGGGAGTTCCCTGCACTGGGGAACTGGGAAAAGCTGCAAACCAGCATGGTCCTACAGCCTTCTGAGGAGAAGGATCTGATAGCTCTGAGGTTACGCTATATATAAAAAAAAGTCTCAATATTTTGTTGTCCCAAGGTCTTGTGCAACACAAATCTACAAGTGACAGGTGAAGGAACTGAAGGATGAATGGATATTCTTTCCACACTCCTTGTCATTGCCTTACACCTGTGGCCAAGAGAGGTCATTTCAAGCCTCATAACTCCAGGGTGTTCACAGCCCTGCAGAGGTTTTGAATGGAGAGCTTGTCACAAAAGCTACTTCCTGCAGGTGTTAGAAGGATTTCACAGCAGAAGGTTGTTTTCCCTTTTCACAGCAAAGGGAAAGTCAGGATGTTGATCTTTAATTAATTTCCCAGGTTTCCACTTGAGCCATGCCAGGCTTGGGGGTGATGTAAAGGTGTGGGAAAGTTTGGGGGTGTTCTCCTTCTACCTCCAGCCCTGCCTGGGGCAGCCTGGACACTTCACTCTGAAAGCTTTAATGCACTGACAAAAGTCAAAGCACGTGGAATTTAAGAGTCTGTGTGAATGACTCCTGGTCTTCCCAGAGATGGAGAGGGGTGAAGCAGCCCAGCACCAACACTGCCTGCTCCTTGGGGGAGAGAATCCCCAGGCTTTTGGCAAAGAAGGAAAAACACCCCAATGCACCCAGCAGCAGAGCAGAACCTGCCTCACTCAGAAGCCCAGGCAGGAGAGGCCACTGGGGTGGGCTGAGGCTGGAGCAGCTCCTCCTCAGCCAGCACAGCTTGTGTGGCAGGAAATGCTCCCACAGAGGAGTCAGACACATCCAAGCTGCATGATGGATGGCCCATCCTGGAAGTGTCCAAGGCCAGGCTGGACAGGGCTTGGAACAGCCTGGGAGAGTGGAAGGTGTCCCTGCCCATGGCAGGGGGAAGGAATGAGATGATCTCTAAGATCCCTTCCAGCCCAAACCATTCTATGATTCATGATGCTGAAAAAAGCATTTTGTGCCTGAGAACTGGAGCTGTATTTCACAATTTTCTCAACTCACAACATTTTGGGAGGACGAGGCAGAGACAAGCAAGGAGTTTGGGTCCCCTGGTGCCCCATGTGGCTGAGCATGGCCCTGACTCATGGGGCAGTTTGTTGGGTTTGGTATTGTAATAAAAAAACCTCCCATCAGAGTACAGGTGCTCTCAGCCTGGGAACTCTTGGATGCTGCAGGACTGGAGCAGGGAGCAGAAAGAGGCTGCATTTTATTTTTCAAACTCCAATTTAATGAGGAGAAAGGAGAGCTCTGGTGAAGCAGCTGCCTTGGCCAATCCAGCAAACATTCCTTCTCCTCTGTGACGAGCACCAGAGGCTGGAGTGTGTTGCAACTGCAATTACAGGACAAGCTGCTGCTGAGGTTTAATTACACATTTGAGGCACAGCAGACAGGGAAAAGCGTTGTGTATGTGTGGCATTCTCGCCTGTAAAATAATTGGCTCTGTTCAGCAGGATGTGTGATGGAGCTGCTGCCCTCTGGACTCGCCATTCCACAGTTTATCCCTGGTGCCAGCTCCATGCCAGGCTGGCAGCACCATCCCCTCAGGCAGGTACAGCTGTTTGTGGCTGTTAAAACTCCATCAGCTCCAAGGAGCCTCCAGCAAAGGGCAACTCTCTTGGATTTTAAAAGTGTTCCCTGTGGTGTAGCCCAGTTCAAACGCTCCATCTAAAGCTGAATTCATTAGAAATTTCAATGCTGTAAAAGCCATGAAAGGAAAATCATTTCATGGCCATCAGCTGGGCTTGCTAATGGGAACAGATTCATCCCCTCTTGCAGCTCTCCCTAAGGATGAGGCTGTGAATCAGCCTGGATTCCAGGGTGTGAGCCACGTCCCTGTGCCAGGGAAGGGTCACAATGCCAACACAGCCCCTCAAACTGCCAGCCTGGGTTGGACCACGGCCAAGAGCAGAGAGAGGGGTTGGGGAAGGGCTCCAGGAAACTTTTGGGTGGTGTTCCAATGGACTGGCAGTAACTGGTAGCTGGGAAAGAATAGACAGGGTCACAACTGGCCCTTTTTGTCTCCTCAGTGCCCTTGCTCCATTTTCTTCCATGCCAAAGCAGCACATCCAGCTCAGAGAAAGCTGAGTGGAGTTGCAAGTAAAGACTTCCATTTATCCCTTCCCATAATGTGCAGCATTAGGAATTTCCATCACTGCCACCTCTGGAATATATTGCTTTCTGCATCCCTACTGCTGGCAGAAGAAAAATTATTAACTAGAGGTACCAAACCAACAGCAAATTAATTTTCTTATGTGTCCCATAGAAATAATCACACAGATTATCATTTCCTAGAGGATCAGAAAGAGCACCAGAGGAGCACCCACATGCCCAAAACCACACTTACCTAGAATTTGCACTTCGTGGGTAATTCCATAGACGTCTATGAGGGCCCAAAGAGGCCCGGAGACTTTAATACCACAGTGAAACAAGATGGGCTCCTCGTCGTTAATGCTGTAGAAGACTCTGCCAGTGCCGGTCCACCCAGAAGGCCAAAATATTGTCCCTGACCGCAAACCTCTCGGGCAGAGCCTTGGCCCAGTACCCGGGGCGGGTGACGAGGTCGGGGCAGGCGTACTTTGGTATCTCCTCGGAGCTCATCTGCGAGGGGTCGTGGATGGTGAAGCCGAAGCGCAGGGCGCCGCTCCAGCCGTGGTGCACGGCCACCAGCTTGAGGCGCACCTTCTCGTACAGGTGGATGGGCCGGTTGGTGAAGGTGACGCCGTTGCAGAAGCTGTTCCTGCGCGTGGCGCGGCGCGAGTGCGCGTCCAGCCGCACGTTCTTGCCCTTGGCCTGCGAGTGGAAGCGCGGTGGCTCCGCCAGGGCCAGCACCGAGCGCCGCTCATGGCTCTGGTTGGGCAGGCTGTAGTAGGGACGGCTGGGCACCGAGCGGGGCGGGTGGCTCGTGTCTGCGGGAGGCAGAGTGAGGTTGGGAGATGGTCAGAATCCTTGCAGTGGTTTGGAAGCAAAGCCAGTGAGAGACTCCAGAGAGAAATACAGTTTAATAGAAAAAAAAAAGAAAAATAAAATACATGCAATAGTACAAAAGAAAACCACTGACAGAGTCAGAATACAACCTGACACCCCATAGTCAGGGTGGTGGTAGCAGCCCAGATGAAGTTGTCTTGTTGAAGTAGTGATCATGTAGCTCTTCTCTGGAAACCAGTGGGTAAGGGCTGCCTTGCTGCTCCAAATCTCAATTTTTATCTAAGTAGAAAATGTTTGGCTCCTCCCCCTGGCTGGAGCATCTCCCAGTGGGATGATGTAATTCTACCAGTCATGCACTGGGACTCAATGGCCATTAACAGGAGATATCTCCTGGAGGGAGGATGGGCTGTGGAAGAGATAAAGAACATTGCCCCATCTGGTTTGTAACAGCTGGCCCATTAGCAGGAGATATCCCATAGAGATAAGGATCACTGCCCCACCTGGTTTAACAGATGGTGATGGAATACAGACTTTTGGGCACATCTTTACATCAGGACAATCATCAAGCCCATGCCCTAACTCCTCATCTCAACCACAGCACCTGTCAGGAGTGTGGGAACCCTGAAACCTGGGAGTTTTGAGCTTTCTGTGCTGACACTGACCCCCAGGAGAACACTGCCTTTGACTTGAGGCCTTGGAGAAGGCTTCCAAATTTGAGTGATGGAGTTAAAATCATGGGTGTGTAGTTGAATAGAACTGTGTGGTGGCACATGGTGAAAGGTTTGGGACAAATATGGGACAAGATGGAGGGTTTTGGATGTTGTCTCTTCTTCCTTCTTTGTTCCTTCTTTTTCATGAGTTTCAAGTAGTAATTTTTGGTTGGATAGTTAGTGCTGCACTGTGGGTCACAGGTCTTTGGTTATTGGGTCAAAAGTATAAACAATAGAGGTGTTAGTTCTTTATTGGACTGTTTAGCGTTAAAAGATTTTGTAACTAGCTAGATTCACCTCAATTTTGCTCGCTTTTAGCTGGAAGTGCTGCAGAACTCTCTGTACTTTAGATAAGATTTAATAAACAACTAAGACCAAATGAGAGATTCATCTCTCTCGTGCTTTATCCTGACTCTGAGTGAAGGCAGGAGAAAATGAAGACAAGCCACAAGGTCTTGGCTCAGCTGGGTGTGACTTGCACCACTGTGCCAATGAAATGTTTCACCTTAAACCAGCGTGCTTAGCCACAACCTGCTCTTTGCTGTCCCAGCTTTCTGCAAAAATGCATCAAGTGAAGGTTGGGCAGCTTCCCTGCAGAGCTGCATAGGAAGGAACATCCTTTGTTCCCATCAGATGTTTCCTATTGCCCTCAGAAAAGCTCCGCACCTGCAGCTCTGAGTTTCCTCCTACAGTGCTGTTAGCTCTCGTGGTGGCCTGAGACAGGAGCTCTGGGGATTGTGCCTGTTAAAAACCACAGGGGCTCGAGGTGAGCACGGGTTTTAGGAGATTTTTGTGCCTCTGTGCCCTGATTTTGTAATGAGGAACAGGAACTTTTGGCCAACACAAATAATCCAAGCCATTCAGCAGCTGGAGCACCTCTGCAACACCAGACTGTTCTTCCTAAACCTTCAACCCAGCCCCTGGCTCAGATATCAGATGTAACTGGCGCATTCAGGAACTTTTCATCCTGCACAGCCTTGCCTTTACCCAGAACCTCCCATTTGAGCTCAAAGCACTTTATAAATGATGATTGTTTTCAGCTTCACAGCACCACAGATGGCACAGAAATCCTGCCATCCTCATTTTACAGATGGGAGGAGAATTGATGGGTGAGATCTTGCAGCATTTAAAGTCAATAGCAATTCTGAGACTGACTTCAAGAAAAGCAGATTCGGGGCCTAAAGTGAAGACAACCACACAGGCATGAAGCAGAAATGAAAAAATGCTCAACTTGGATCTCAAACCTCAGCTAGAAGCTCCTTGAGGTAGAAACAATGTCTTTTGCACATCCCTGAGCACACAGGGACTTGCTCCAGGTCCTGGGCTCCCACCACACTGGAATTCCAAGGAATTTGGTCTCCCCATTCCCCACCCACTCCACCTCTCCTCCTGTCTCTACACCTGGCTTGGTAGATTTTTAAAGCAAAACCAGAATGCATCCTGAATGCCCAAAGCCATCCTGTTAAATATAAAACCCCATCACATGCTCACATTCATTCTGGACTCTTTTGCCACGTTTGAAGCCTTAGCAGCCGCCTGCCAGGCCCTTCCTTCGAGCTGCTTCCTCCCTGTGTGCAACCCCAGGCTTAAGGGAAGGATTTTCTGTCGTTTTCCTGTTGGAAAAAACCCATCAGAAGATCCTGGGAGCTCAGCTGAGTGGGCTGGCAGGAGGGTTGCAGTGGTGGCAGAGTTTTTTTAGAAGCAAAACCAGAGCAGACAGGGCAGGGAGAGGCTGGGATCTGCACTCAGCAAAAAGGAGAGTTACAGCACAGGATTGGCATCTGTGACAGGAGTCAAAGGGCTATGAAGGCAAAAAGCTCCTGTTTGCAGCCAGATATAAAAACCAATCAAAGGTGTTTTGTCTCTTGGCTTGTCCTGCACGTGACAGTCGCTGTGCAGTGGTTAATCCTGTCAAACACCAGTGGAAATTAATACATCCTTGCTCTCAGCCAGCCAGGGGAGAGTGCCAGTTCCACACCAGGGCTGTGGAAAAGAGCCCTGGAGAGGATGGGGAAGGGAAAATCCTGCCCAGGTGTTCAACCCACTGCCCAGCACAGGGGGCTCCTCAGAAGGGGCATTTCTTGGTTGGTTTCCAGGAGAAATCTCCTTCCAGAGCTGGAATGCAGAAATGGCTGCTCCCAGCACAGCCACCGTGGCTCATGTGGGTGCTGCTCTGTGTGTGAGCTGCTGGAAACGCTGCTGCTGCAGAGAGAACCACGCTGGGGGCTCTGAGCCAGGAGCCAGCACAGGGCAGGGTGAAGCCTCTCCCAGCCCTGCCTCCCCACACTGCACCCCTTTTTCCATGGGGGTTCTCACGGCCTTTGTGCTCTCCAGGTGGGACCTGGGTCCAGCAGAGCTGGGATGGATCCCAAGGAGCTCCTGAAGGACTGGGTGGGCTCAGTGGGCAGAGAAACCCTCGTTTTACAACCCACTGAGCTGCTTTCTGTTTCTAAAATAGTTTAAAACAACCCCTTGTTGTCACCAGTGCCATGGCCTCAATGTCCCCACACTGGCCAGGAGGATGAAGGAGGGAAGACAGATTCTGTTCTCTCTGCTATCCCCAAAATCCCTCTTCACCAAGCACCAGCCTTCCTCCCACAGCCCCGATGGAGAAGAGGGATGTGATGCCCCTGGCACTGCACTCAGGCAGGTTCTTGTCTCAGAAGGACAGAGGTGGCAGTGCCAGTGCCAAGCACAGTGACAGGACAACGAGGACACTGGCACCCACTCCAAACACAGCTTTGGGTCCACCCTACCAGAGGGGGACTCAGGGTCTGGCGCTTTTTGTTTTGTTTTCTTTAAAAAAAAAAAACAAAAACAACAAAAAACAGGAAAGCATATTGTGGCTAAACAATAGGAAAAGCTCCCGATGGAAATGAATGGATAATTTATTTATAACGCTGTTCCTCCCCTCCATGTAAACACCTGCCTGTGGAATAAAACCTGCCATAACCCCAGGCAGGAGGCAGAGTTTTCCCACTGGAACACGCCCGGGGCTGAGCTGGGGCATGTGCTTTACTCATTAGGACACGAAAGCTCAACAGGATGTTTGTGCCTTTCAATTGTGCCTTTCAATTGCCCTCATTTGCAGCTCGGCTTCCACAGTTTGGGTCTCGCTTTGGTCCCTCTGTGATTGCTCCAAAGCCTTTCCTCTCCCGGCTGTGCATTCCCAATTTCTACCCCAAAAATGGGATAAGGTTGTGCATTATTCCCAATTCCCACCCAAAAAATGAGATGAAGGCTGTGTATTATTCCAAATTCCCACCCAAAAAATGGGATGAGGGCTGTGCTTTATTCCCAATTCCCACCCCAAAGTGGGATAAAGGTTGTGCATTATTCCCAATTCCCACCCAAAAAAATGGGATGAAGGCTGTGCATTATTCCAAATTCCCACCCAAAGCTGGGACAAAGGCTGTGCTTTCCCAATTCCCACCCAAAAAATGGGGTGAAGGCTGTGCTTTATTCCCAATTCCCACCCCAAAGTGGGATAAAGGTTGTGCATTATTCCCAATTCCCACCCCAAAGTGGGATAAAGGTTGTGCATTATTCCCAATTCCCACCCAAAAAAATGGAGACACAGCCAAGCTCGTGGCACAAGTGCCACCCTAGCCCAGGGTGCCTGGCAGGCAGTGAAGAGCTGTGAGATTCCTACAACATTTTGGAAGTCATTTCTTCTCTTCCTGCCTCTCTTCCCTGTCTAAATGAGAATAACACCATTCCTCCACCTCACAGGACTGGAAAATGCAAGGTTCTCAAACCCTTCAGCCCCTCAGCCCTGCGAGCCTGGCTGCACCATCACAAACCCACCGAGGTTCCATCTCTCTCTTTATTCTGCATTTTCCATTTTTCATCCCCACTCTCACCTGTTTCAAACATGACACTCACAGCACATCCCTCAAACACACAAGAAATACAAAAGGCAGGAAAATGGGAGTTAAAGCTGAACTGAAGGGTGAGGGATGGTCTGAGGTGGTGAAGGATGAACCCTCTTGGCAGGGCAGCATTTCCATCCTCATCCTTGTGGTGTCACATGACACCGAGGCAGATTTGGGTTATGGGGGCTTGTGCTCTCATCTGAAGCTTCACCTGCTTTCCAAAAGGTCGGCACACTCATTCCAGAGGTTGTGCTGACCTTTGGAGAGGTATTTTAACAGACATGCACTTTGCATTTCAAAAAGGTACAGCAGGCAGACCCTGGCCAAATTCCACATATTTATCATGGTTCCAGTTCTAAAAATAAACATTTTTTTTTCACCCATTTGTTCCCAGCCTTGGCTTTGCAGTGGCACTGTAATCCCACTGACAGCAGCAGACAAAATTCAGCTCCAGAGCCCTGTCTGAGCTGCTGCTCTCCAGGGCCGTGGGATGGAGGAGCCTGCTCAGCTGGGGAGTGACCTGCAGCCAGATGGATCCTGTCTTCACTTGCCCTGACAAGCCAGGCAGGAATAAAACCCCTAAAACGGGGGAGAAGGGAATGATGTTGAAGGAGAGCAGAGCTGCAGGGAGAGCAGCCTGACAGGAGGAGGAGGAGGAGAGCGCTGCCATCCTCATGCGTCACCATGGTCTGCACCAAACACCTCCCCTGGGCCCCACAGCCTTTTCCTGAGGGCTTTTCCCAATACAATCCATGGCAAAAGACCCACGGGATCAAAAAGGGGCAGTTTGGTGCCAAACAGGGCTGTGCAGTGGAGACAGAGAGGGAAAATCACTGGGACCATCCACAGCTCGCAGCTGACACAGCCCATGGTGGGGAAAGCATCTGCCCTCGGTCAGAGACAGGCTGAGAGATTCAGAGACAGGCTGAAAGGTTCAGAGATAGGCTGAAAGGTTCAGAGAAAGGCTGAAAGGTTCAGAGAAAGTCTGAAAGATTCAGAAACAGGCTGGAAGGTTCAGAGACAGGCTGGAAGGTTCAGAGACAGGCTGAGAAATTCAGAGACAGGCTGAAAGGTTCAGAAAAAGGCTGAGAGATTCAGAAAAAGGCTGAAAAGTTCAGAAAAAGGCTGAAAGGTTCAGAGACAGGCTGAAAGGTTCAGAGAAAGGCTGAAAGGTTCAGAGAAAGTCTGAAAGATTCAGAAACAGGCTGGAAGGTTCAGAGACAGGCTGGAAGGTTCAGAGACAGGCTGAGAAATTCAGAGACAGGCTGAAAGGTTCAGGGGAAAGCTGAAAGGTTCAGAAAAAGGCTGAAAGGTTCAGAGAAAGTCTGAAAGATTCAGAAACAGGCTGGAAGGTTCAGAGACAGGCTGGAAGGTTCAGAGACAGGCTGAGAGATTCAGAGAAAGGCTGAAAAGTTCAGAGACAGGCTGAAAGGTTCAGAGACAGGCTGAGAGATTCAGAGAAAGGCTGAAAGGTTCAGGGGAAGGCTGAAAGGTTCAGAGAAAGGCTGACAGATTCAGAGACAGGCTGAGAGATCCAGAGGAAGGTGGAAAGGTTCAGAGAAAGGCTGAAAGATTCAGAAAAGGACTGAAAAATTCAGAAAAAAGTTGAAAGGTTCAGAAGGGAGACTGGAAGGTTCAGAGGAGAGGCTGAAAGGTTCAGAGGAGAGGCTGAAAGGTTCAGAGGAGAGGCTGAAAACTCAGGGGAGAGGCAGCAGCATGCAGCCTAAAATCCATCCTGAGCTCCATCCTGAACTCCATCCTGAAATCCAGCCTGAGCTCCATCCTGAGCTCCATCTCTGCATCTCGTGCCCGTGAAAGGGACCCCACCCAGCACACCCAGGTTATCTTCATGGGCTCTGCTTCACCTGCAGCCCTGGAGCCCCTCCCTGCCCCAGCAGACACTCCCTGGCTGCTGCTGGCCACTGAACAAGGTGGATTTTGCTTTGTGGCAGGAAAACCCCAACAGGATGAGAAGGGAGCTGGTGGAAAACCCCAACCCCAGTGGATCCCAGCGTGCTCCAGCCAAAGCACATCCTCAGATTCCACTGCTGGAGCCACTGGGAGGCTGGAAGAGCAGGGGAGGCTGTTCCTGAGACACCAAACATCCCCAGAACACCAAACAGGATTCTGCTCCAGCACCATCTTACCTTCTGAGGACAGGAGATACAGATCTGCTCACATATAAATTTAGTGTGCTGTCTAGACATTTCTTTCTTTTTTTTTTTTAATATAAAAAAATATGTCAGAGAGCTCTGTGGGAAGCATTGGGGTGGCCAATTCTGTGCTCAATGGTGTGGATTTGGAAAGTTGGGCTACCAAATCTAACAAAAATAAAAAAAAATCTGCCTCATTTTTGAGTGTCCTGCTGGCTCAAACACTGGAAAATTCAATTAATAAAACCCCCCATGTAAATTCCTATGGTTTCCACCAGTCTGTTCTGATGTAATGTCTCCTTGCCTGCTCTTCTAACCTGAGACAAACTTCCAGGGAATCCAGAAAAGGTTCATTTGCAAGAGAGTGACACAGAGATTGAGGTGTTAAGGGGACACTGAAGAGCCTGTGATGAATTACAGGAAATGGGAAATTTTTGAAGAAGTGCTTGTGAAGGAGGGAAGGAGAAAAGACAGACAAAAGTCACTTTTTCATTAAAAGAAGCTGTGTTGTGGCACTGAGGATAACGCTCAATGCAAATATCTCATGGACATAGATCATTTCTCATTGCAGAACAGTTCAGAAAAATCTCTGGCAGAGAGCAGGGACTGACTTTAGCTCACACAACCAAGTTGTGCCTGTGTCCACAAGAAAACACTCTAATGCTTGAAATCAAATATTTGATGGTTTTTAAAAAAAAATGCTAAAATCCATTTTTTTTACAGGCAGGGCTAATGACATATTTATTCTGCACTTCTAGGTGTTTCTCCATGAAAACAGAGAGGTATTTGCCAACAGCATTAGGCAAAATCCTTTAGTTCTGATCCTTTTTCTCAAACCAGCAAAGGCAATTCCAGCAGGACCCTGCAGTAATTTCCAGGTTGTTCCACCTCCCATCTCCCACCTCCTGTGTCCCTCTGTGTCCTCAGGACAAGAGCTCCTGCTCCTTTCAACTTTCAATTGCTGCTCCTTTCAACTCCAGCCCTTTCCTTGCAGTGAGGAGCTCACACCAAGCTCAGCCACATCCCATAAAAGAGCAGAGCCCTGACAGGAAAGCCAAGACCAAGCCTTAACTCTCCTGGTTATCCCAACATCTCATGGCAGCAGCACTGAAGCCAAAGGATGGGGAGTGCAGCTGAAACTCTGCTCTGTCCCTCCCAGGAACCATCAGCTGGCTCAGGACAGAAAATAAACCATGACAGAAGCTCTGCTCTGAGGATAGGAGGTGCTGATGGCAAGTCCTCCACGACCTAGAAGAGCCCCAGAGGCTGAGCAGAGCCAGGCAGGAATATTCTCCAAAACCTTCTGCTTGGCTTTGCTTTTGGTGGTGGAAGCAATCAAATATTTCAAATAATCAAATACAAAGAAAGCCAGTGCATGACTTTGATGGAGAGGCTCAGAGCAAAGTGGGGAGTCCTGAGCTAAACCAATATTGGTGGATCAGGCTGTAAAAGCAGCTCCCAAAAAAAAAAAAAACAACTCCTGTTGGGTCTGCAAGGATGGGAACATCCACCCACACTCACCTCTGCCTCTCTGCTGTTTTTACTCTCACTCTGGGCACGCAGGAATTTTGCTGCAAAGTTGGCCCCATCTTTATTACAGGCTTTTAGTCCTCCTGCATATAAATAGCACTAAATATACACAGAAGCCAGCGATTAAGCACAGAAAAAAAAATAAATTAAAAAATCTCCTCTTCCCTGTATTATTAGGGAATCTGGGTCAATGAGTCTGCAAGTCGAGTAACAAATTCTTGGAGCTGGTTAATGAGAGGCAGGGAGGGAGGAAAGGCAGGGTTCCTGCCATAATCCTGCTCAAGTCCTGCAGTAAGTGATGAGAGCAGCTGTGTGATGGATGGGGAGCCCTGGGAACGGCACAGCTCAACACCCAGGGAGCACCCAGGGCTCCGAAAGCCAGCAAGCAAAACTCATCAGAACTTCTGGCTGCTGGCTAAAGACAAAACCACCTTGTCAGAAATGATCACCAGCCTCTCCCTGCAGCTCTGAGGGTTCTTGGGCTGTGCTCACTCATCAGCTGCATGTGCAACACTCCAGTTCCTACAGCAGTAAAGCAAACCCCTGACTTGATGTATGATGGTCCTGTAAAACTGTTGCCTTCTTTAGCAAGTGCAGCTTTGCTGGAGGAGAGCAGAGGTCTGCTCAGCTCACTACATCTTCTCAGAGTCCACCAGGGAGTTTTGGGAGGTGACCAAAAGCACGAGAAGGCTTTGAAAGCAATTCCACAAATGGTTTCTGAGGAATGCTGAGTTGGAAATGATCATCACTAGGTTGGAAGGCTGAATATTTTCCGAATCTAAATCCTCAGTGATTGTCAGTCAGGGATTAAAATACTTATTTCTGTGATTTATTGTTTTGGTTGATTTTCTAGCAATGTGCACCAGAAAGCAGAGAGAGCATTAAAATGTGCAACTGGGAAGATTGGTCTGGGAGGAATGAACACAGCTGGACACCCAGGATGGGAAGAGAGGAGCAGAGATGTGAACAAAACCCTCATGGTTCTCTGCTTAGATTTACTAAATTCCTATAGAAATAGGGTCCAAGGTGAGGCTACAGACACAGCCTAAGAGCAACCCAAGAGACTCCAAAACCATCCTGTTTTGTGAGGTTTCTCACAAAATAAACTGTGCCAGTGAGTGCTGCTGGCCCCATGGCTCTGCCTGTGTGAGCCCCATCCCTGCTCCTGGCTGATCCCTCTGCACAGCAAAGATCACAGAGTTTTCCTCAAAGATTAAAAAACTTGGCTTGGTCCCCTCACCCCCAATTCCTCCCCATTCATTTCTCACTTCCAACACAACTTCTGCCCCACAGGGAAGACAGACAGCTCAGGTTTTCAGAGCAGCTCATTGGTTCACAAGCATCATTCTGGTGTTTTTCTTTTCCAATCAGGATCTGTTGAGGAGTTCCAAGAACTTGTCCCTGCCATAGTCACTGGCACTGAGAGGATCCATGCCCTCAGCCTCCTCCTGCTGCCAGAGCAGGACCATTAATGCAAATAAACTCCCTGTTTCCATTGAGCTTTTCTCCAGGCCAGCTGCACCAAGTCATCTGCACGGGGGATTTATAAATAGTGACCATGTCATTCCAGTGGTAATGGCTTTTAATGAGATTGAAGGATGGCATGAATTCCCTTTTCATGTCCTCGGGGCTGCAGCTCCATTCCCTGCCATGGTTTCAATGCAGCACTCATGGAAAGAGCTGGGAGCTGGCACATCCTCCCCACAGCCCATCCAGGAACACAAAGAGGAAAATCATTTTGTCATCTCCCCGATGCAGGAAACCCACCCATCCCCTACAGACAGGCACTGCACCACGAGGACAGCTTGTGACACAGGGAAAATTTAAAAAAAATGAGATTTAACAAGTGATAGTGGCAATTGAGCTCCAGTTTTCCATGAAAAGCCCCAAAAGCTGTGTTTGCCTTATCCCCATCCCCCTGGATTTGGGCTGCACACAATGCCAGCCTCTCCCACCTCCCCAGACTCAGGAGTGTCATTTCCACACTCACTGCAAACAGCAGAAAACTCCCCCTGAGCACAGGAATCTCCCAGCTCCAGGGCCAGGGGGAGGAGAAGCTGCCCTGGGCTGGTGAAGGTGTTCCTTCCATGGCAGGGGGTGGAATGAGATGATCTTTAAGTCTCTTCCAACCCAAACCATTCTGGGATTCTGTAAAGGGTGAGATCAGCACCTGGAGTGATGCAGGAAGGAGATCCTGGCCATTCATTCCAACTGTTCCCAAAAAACCCTCAAGATAAAAGGAACAAATCTGCTATTTTTTCTTTGCTTCCTCACTTTTACAAGAGCCTCTTTTGTCTTTATCTCTCTTCACAGTGGTTCTAAGGGTCCTTTTTTTTTTTTTTCCTCCTCCTAATTACAACTTTTCAACACTCAAAAGAATTCAGTCAAAAAGAAAAAAACCAGTGGAGCTACTCCAGTCCAAACAGAGATGGATAAGCAGAAGGCCATCAGATTCAACAGGGCTTTAGATCTGCCCTAACAGAGCCAAAAACCCCAGGGAAAAAAAGGGGGAAAGGCCCCTAGGAAAGTGTCCCTCCCAGTAAACCCCAGTCCCAGCATTTTTTAACAGTTCCTTTTCTATTTACACACCATTTTAAACAGTGATCTGGCAGCAGGAGGGGAAAATGCTCGGGGAGGAACACATGGCTGAGGCAGCTAAATAAAGCAGAGGCCAGCTCTTCAATCACCCTATATTTTATATATACAAAGGCTGCCATTCCACTGAGCTTTTCCAAAACAACATGTAAAGAATCCAAAACAGGGCAAAGCAACGGCAATAACTGGTTATACTTAAATCAGGGGCACAGCACAGCTCTGCTCCTCTGCCAGGCTCGTTTCCCTGGTGGCACTGGTGGCACTGGTGGCACTGGGGGCTGTACTGGTGGGCTGGTGTCTCAAGCCAGCACTGTCCCAGCAGGGAGATTTCAAATAAATTAAATGCTGGCCAAAGTCTCTTTCCAAGTGATCCAAAGAGCTGATGACCTCACTCAGCTCGTGTACTGTCCAACCTGTACAATAACATCACATATTTTGTTGGCTCTGCTAGTAAATATTCAGACAAACAAGCTGTGGCTTTTTTTCTAAATACTTCAGAAAAAAAAAAATCCAAAAAAATTCAAAAGGGAAAAAAAAAAGTTCTGGTCCAGAAACACAGGAAAACATCCCACTAAAAAAAGATGCATCCTTCTTTTCCTTAGCTGAGATTTTTAGAAATGCAGATTTCTCTGCTAAGCTGTGAAGGCAATCTGAGAGGAAGGTGGTTGTGCAACACTTGGCTACTGCATGGCTCAGCTCTCAGATCCTTTTCCCTGATATTTGCAGGAATTAATAAGAGGAAACAAGACCCACTTCAAGACATTAAACTGTCCAAACAAAAAAAAACAAAAAACAATTACAGTCATACCATTACTGGACACACCATGACCTCAGCCCCTTCCTTCATCTCAACTGTCTCCAATTATTTCAACACAAGAAGGATTTGAGCAACAGAAGTTTATTTTTAAGCCTCTGTCTCAACCTTAATTCCAGGGGGGTTTGAACCCAGCACACCTAAATCAACATCAACATTTTTCTCCCTTTACTCTTTCTTTGTGCCATCACAGCCAAAATATGATAGAGGCAGGTGAACCAGAAACAATCTGGGGATGAGACACAATTCCTTGCATTGTTGACAAGCCAGAAAATGATCAAAATATTTTTATTTTTTTTTTTGTTCCCTGCCCCAGATGAAAGAATCTTTGGGGTAAAGGTGTGAATTATAGAGCAAACAATGGCTGTTGGTCCAGGCAGTATCAGGCCCAAATTTCCACCCTGATTTCTCATCTTTTTAACATGGAGTTGGATTGTTGTTCAGCAGAACTCCTTTGGTCAATACCTTCCAAAAATTCACTGCAGAGCTGCAGGTGGTTGTTATTTTTATAGCTGTATTTTGGAATTTTTTTTTTTTTGTGTTTTTAATTGATCATTTCCACCCCTAAACCCCATTGCACAGTCCAACTGCACTCCTTGGTAACTGTGCACTTGGGAGCATTAGAAATCCCACATGAAACAACAAAAGCAGCTGCCTAAACCCTCCCATTTCCACCCAGATGGTTCTTGTCTCAATTAACAGAATCAAACTAATTCAGAGCCATTCACTGGCCTTGTTTGGACTGACTTGGAAAAACACACCTATAAATCACATCTGAAGAGCTGTGAGGAGAGAAAGAATTTGTTCCTCTTCAGGCTGTTCTTTTTGTTCTTTTTTTTTTTTTTTTTTTTTTTTTTTTGATAGAACAAAATTTTACTACCAAACACAAAATACACAATTATGTGTTGACAGCTCAGAGCCTCTGTGGTTCTGGCCACAATAAAACACAACTCCACACTGTCCCTCCAGTTCTTCGAAATTCAGGGCACCCCAGGCTCCCATTTGCATCATTTTCTTGGGATTCTGAGCTGGAAAAGGAATTCCAAATGCACAGGAAGCCTGGAGTTACCACAGCAGAGCCCCACCAGGGACTTCTCTGGTCCCAAATCCATCAGACACTGAATATTTTGGGTTTCACTGCTCATGGAGCATCTTGAAATGCCAAATCAGAATTGTCAGAGCTGCAGGAAAACCAGCAAAGAATTCCAGAGTCACTGAGGGTGGAAAAGCAAGGGGAAATGCAGGAATATGAGAATAGAAAAAGGAAATGCAGGAATATGATCAGAGAAAGGAGAAAATAAGGAATATGAACACAGAAAGGGGAAATGCAGGAATGGGAACAGAAATGGGAAATGGAGGAATGAGCACAGAAATGGGAAATTCAGGAATATGAGCACAGAAAGAGGAAATGCAGGAATATGAGTACAGAAAGGGGAAATGCAGGAATGGGAACAGAAAGGAGAAATGCAGGAATATGAGCACAAAAAGGGGAAATTCAGGAATATGAGAATAGGAAGGAGAAAATAAGGAATATGAGCACAGAAAGGGAAATACAGGAATATGAGCAGAGAAAGGAGAAAATAAGGAATATGAGCACAGAAAGGGGAAATGCAGGAATGGGAACAGAAATGGGAAATGGAGGAATGAGCACAGAAATGGGAAATTCAGGAATATGAGCACAGAAAGGGGAAATGCAGGAATGGGAACAGAAAGGAGAAATGCAGGAATATGAGAATAGAAGTGGGAAATTCAGGATTATAAGCACAGAAACCTCCTCAGCACTGCCCTAGCACCATTTGCCCATCACCTGCTCTGCAGAGGAGGAAAGCAGGAACTGCTCCTCGTGTCCAAGGGAAGGAGGAGCAAGCCAGGGAGGGGAAAATTTGCTCAAACCCCAGAGGCACAGAGGGAAAACTTCTCCCTCCTTCTGGTGCAACCAGGTCACAGCATCAACCTCAGCTGAAAGGAAAATCTGAGCAAGTGCTTCAAGGCTGCTTGACGTGGTTTGGAGAGGATTCCTCCAGCCTGCCCAGAGCCTCTGGTATTCACAGGAGTGCAGTGAATTTCCAGGGCTGTAAACACTGACTGGGTAGGAATGCACACAACAAGATGCTCTGAGAAGAGTTTGGGTTGAAATGAGAAGTGGTGCTGAGCTCTCAGGGAGGAATGTCCCTCTGCTTTGGAGATGGTCAGCTGAGCTCTCCACCAGGGTGGGAGAAACAAGGAGCTCGCCCAGGGAGCTGGGAAGGAAATTCTTAATTTTGTTTTGCTTCTCAAAGTAGCTTTTATTATTTCTAAGAGCAACAGGCATTTTTGGAAGCAGCACAACCCCTCGAAATAGAACTTTGAAAAGGAGCTCCTTTTGAATCAAAATAAATTTTGAAGAAGAAAAATGTGAACACGCTCTTATTAAGTGATAAACTCCAGCTGGGAGAAATAAATAATAAGTACAAAATATTTACAAATAATTTGATTAATTAACCATCAGAGTGTCCTCATGAGCTGAGGGGAGACCCCCCACCCTGGGCTCCCAACAAAAGGGAAATAATCTTTAATTGGCATTAAAAATCTGCCCTGGAAACCATCAGATTGAGGGAGAAAAGGACTATTTTAACCAATTCATTAATTATGAATATTAAACAAATCAAGCTTTGAAGCTTAGTTCCTAAGGACTCAAACTTCCACAATTGTTCTGCTTGGGAAAATCCGACTCTCCAGACAGCATCAGTCAGTCTGATCATTATGTGGTTAAATGAGGGAGAAAAAGATGTGTTCTCTCACCTGCAAAAGCTGTGTGAGCCTTGGTGTATTTAATTTGAATTTTCCTTTCTAGATTTGACTGGTCAAGTTAAACTATAAAGATTATTCATGGAAAAGCAACAGCAGTTGGTTACTAGGATACAAAAAATCACTTAGTATGTTCCTCCAATGAATAATCCCAAGCAGAACACACACAAATTCAATAAATTATGAATTTCTCGGTCTCTCTTACATAAACATTGGGGTTGCAGAGGCATTTCTTGGAAGCCTTTAATATAAATTCATCTCTTAATGACTGTGCACTGGCAAAACAAACAGAGGGGATGGCAGAGCCCCGCAGGTGAGCTGAGTCCTTTGTCTGGTTGTGGCACTCCTGGCAGGGTGCCCAGGGCCAGCACATCCATGGCTGTCACATTTTTGGGAGCAGAGCCTGGAATTTGGCACGCTGGGTGACGTCAGCAGCAGGCTAAGCTCATTTGGAAGAAGGCAATTCTTTATTCCAGGAAAAAATAAATTAAAATAAAAATAAAAAATCCACCTTCCTGCACAATTCCGTGGATCTGAAGGGTCTTACATAAAGCACCTGTCAGGTGTCTGAAGGCACGAGGCAGAGTTCAGGCTGGAGAAGATCGCTTAAGATGATTGAGTCCGAGCTCTGAGGGAGGCAGGGAGAAGTTTGGGAATTTTCCCGAGTCCATCTGAGGCTCCCAGCCCGGCACAAGGATGGGCAAAGCACCCCGAGGCACTCTGACACCTTTGGAGCCACGCCTGGGCTCGGGAGGGTGATTTTGGGGGCTGAACAGCGTTTGGGTAGCTGATGGTGCTGGGAGTGTCTCCTCCCATCCCTCCCAAAATCCCTGGATAACACCAACCCCCGGCACAAACCGCTGCTCAGGCACTTTGTGCAAACTCCACCCGAGATGGATTCCCTTGAAATGAGCCTTGAGAAGCTTCTGTCCTCCCCACCCTCTGCCTTTGATGGAGCTGGAGCTGCCGAGGCACCCGGGAATTGCTGTTTGGTGCCAGGGTGGAGATCTGCAGCCTCCCCCCCAGGAGAGAGCCACCAAAACACCTGGAATTCTGAAACACCTGGAATTCTGAAACACCTGGAATTCTGAAACACCTGCCAGGGAGGATGATCTTTATCCCTACCAGCAACAGCCACCTGGGAAATTATTTCTGTTTTCATTCTTGGAAACTCTTTGGGTTCACAGGACAAAATAATCAAATTTTTGCTGCTGTCCTGAGGAAAGGACCCCCACGGAACAGCCCCTGAAGAGATCACAAGGGGACACAGCTTTTTGCCAGGAGCCTACAGGGATTATCAAACCCTCCTTTAGCCCTGGCAGTCCAGTTCTAATCATTCCTCATAAATTTATTCCTCATTTCCATTGCTAGCTGATGGATAACAAATAACAACAACTTGTTCTTGAATATCTCCAGTGATAGAACTGTTCTTATTTTTGGTATTCCACCAATTGCATCAGTGTTAACTGGATGAGCACATGCTCTCTTCTCCCCAGAATTCACTGCAGCCTCTTAGCTGCTCCTCCTAACAGAATTTAACTGCACCAGGGACAGATCTCGAGTAGGGGTTTGTGTCCCAAAAAAAAAAAAAAAAAAAAAAAAAAAGCTCCATCCAACCGTGTCGAGTTTAAGACCCCAAGAAAAGCAATTTTCCCTCATTAGGAATTATGCTTTCAAGCTGAGGAGATAACTTTTGAACTGCACTCCACGAATTGCAGGACATGGAGCTGAGCAGCCTGTCCCGATGAGACCACGGGAGATAACGGGCTCAGGAAAGCTGCAGCCACAGAGCCACTTATCTCTGAGCAGAGCAAGATAAACCTGAGTGAAATTATTTCATTTGTGCTGCCAAATGGGATATTCTATCTTCTATCTTTGCCTTCTCCAGGCAGGGCCTGGAGGATTTAATGTTTGAGTTATGGAGAAGGGCAAAAATCAAAAATCTTTATTCCCTCGAATTTGGAAACCTGATGGAAAACTTTTGCTTGAGGAAATTTTTTTCTTGACTGAGTGTTTTCCTTGTGTTGCCACACAGACAACAAAAATCAGAGCTTTACTTTTATGAGTCTATTTATTTCTCCCACATAACCATTAGACATTATCCTATCAGGAGTGCAATCACAGGAAAATGATAAAAATAGGAGAATCTCAAAAGTACAGAATTATCATTAGTATGTAAAAATCCACAGTAAAACCAGCAAACTTCAAAAATGAAACATGCAACTATCCAGCCAACAGCCCTACAAACACAACTCCATCCATCTTTCTCTCCTCAAAGCATCAACAGCTCTTAAAAAAATCCTAAATGTGATTTCCCAGCTGCACTTGGAAAGCTTTGAAGTGCAGTTGGTTGGTTTTGTCTGTAAGGAATCTTCCTGTGCAATTGAGGCAAGAAATCATTTTTTATCTTCTGATTTGGTTTCCTTGCAGCAGAAGGGTGCAGAAAGGATAAAAAAAACATGGTTTTGCTGGAAAAGGGGAAAGATTGGGGTCAGATGCTCTCAGCAGGAGATTTCTGAGCTGCTCCATTGCCAGAGGTCTGAAATAACCCAGGGAGAAAAAAAAACTCCTGGGTGGAAAGCAAGCCCTGCTTACACACAGCAGAGGAGGAGATCTCCCTGGACACGGAGGGGAAAACAAATTAACAAGCAAGAAATCACTTTCTCCTCCCTCCCTCCTCCCCAAAGCCCCACTTTGACTGCTCAGACACAGGAATTCATGTTTCAGCACTCAGTAATTGAGACAACAGGGCATCCAGGTCTGAAGGGAAAAGCTGGCACAGGTAACTGAAATAAAGCTTTCACTGCCAGTGATTCATTCTTTTTATCATACACAGGGAAAACAAACACAGGCACCATCAAGATAGGGAACAACACAGAGCAAACAGCATCTCCTTCCCATAAAAAAAAAGTCCCAAAAAAATCTTCCCATAGGCACAGATCTTATCTGAGGGAGCCTTGGGAAGGGCCTGGCCCTGCTGGTGCCTCTGGGGAAAAGATGGGGATGGGGAGGGTGTGGAGAAGTGGTAGGACCTCACTAAGGGCACCAAAAAAACACCAAAAATACCCAAAAAACCAGGATCTGTCCCCTCCAGGACACAGCAGATCAGTGACACCAGGGCAAGGGTGGAGAAGCTGCCTGAAGGAGAGGACAGAACAAAATATGGAAATCCTTCTGCAGCAAAACTTCCTCCAGCTGCTGCAGAGAAACTCACAGATGTGAGAAGGAGCCACTTCCCCACAGCTCCAGCTCCTTCCTCACTCCTTGGCTGCCGAGCACCCCTCTGCCCTCTGCCCTGGCTGGGGAATTTGGGTGCCAGGGAGCCCCAAATGTGGCCCAGGAGCTCCTGAGGAAGGTGCAGGTCGTGAGTCAGCCCCGCAGGGCACAGGACTGCAAACTGCTCCCAAAAACTGCCAGCAGGGCAGGGGGAGGGAGAGGAGAGGAGAGGAGAGGAGAGGAGAGGAGAGGAGAGGAGAGGAGAGGAGAGGAGAGGAGAGGAGAGGAGAGGAGAGGAGAGGAGAGGAGAGGAGAGGAGAGGAGAGGAGAGGAGAGGAGAGGAGAGGAGAGGAGAGGAGAGGAGAGGAGAGGAGAGGAGAGGAGAGGAGAGGAGAGGAGAGGAGAGGAGAGGAGAGGAGAGGAGAGGAGAGGAGAGGAGAGGAGAGGAGAGGAAAGAGGAGAGGAGAGGAAAGAGGAGAGGAGAGAAGAGAAGAGAAGAGAAGAGAAGAGAAGAGAAGAGAAGAGAAGAGAAGAGAAGAGAAGAGAAGAGAAGAGAAGAGAAGAGAAGAGAAGAGAAGAGAAGAGAAGAGAAGAGAAGAGAAGAGAAGAGAAGAGAAGAGAAGAGAAGAGAAGAGAAGAGAAGAGAAGAGAAGAGAAAAGAGAAGAGAAGAGAAGAGGAGAAGGGGAGAGAAGAGAGAAGAGAGAAGAGGAGAGAAGAGATCACACACACCTTCCCCGCAGGGAAATCCAGGTGGGATCTGTTCCAGGCAATCTCAGCAGCCCCTGGGCTCTCTCCTGCCTGGCTCTGCCCATTTTTCTCGCTCTTTCTCTCCCGAACCCACCGCATCCATCACGGTGACGTGCACGCTCCACCTTAGGAGAGCCTGCTCCTAATTTAGCAGCCGAGATAGGCTCTGTAAACAGTGGGATGCTGAGGAGGAGGAAAACGTTTCCTTTCAAGGCAAACCCTGTGTGCAGGACACCGAGTGCCCCCAAGTGCAGCTCCACAACTCCGGCACAACAGAGGTGCTGGTTTGCATTCCTAATTGAAATTAGGATGGGATGTGCGAGGAGGATCCTCACTGGGACGGGCAGAGAAACCCGGCATGAGCCTGGCACTGACTCATCCTTCTGCTGTCAAATAAACACATCCAAAGCCGCCTGCCTGCGATTAAACGCCTCGAACATCCTTAAGCACTTCCATGGGTTGTCAAATGACAGCGGCGATTTCCTCTGCCTGCGGGGAGGGCTTTGCACAGACAGACTGCGGGGTTTTGGGAGGGCGAGGTGGTGGCACACAGGAACTCCTGGCTGCAGCAATTATCCCGAGAAATGGAGAGAAATGGAAAGAAATGGAAAGAACTAGGAAGAAATAGAAAGAAATGGGAAGAAATAGAAAGAAATAGGAAGAAATAGAAAGAAATAGAAAGAAATAGGAAGAAATAGGAATAAATAGAAATAAATAGGAAGAAATAGAAAGAAATAGAAAGAAATAGAAAGAAATGGGAAGAAATAGAAAGAAATAGGAAGAAATAGGAATAAATAGAAACAAATAGGAAGGAATAGGAAGAAATAGAAAGAAATAGAAAGAAATAGGAAGAAATAGAAAGAAATAGGAAGAAATAGAACTAGGAAGAAATAGAAAGAAATAGGAAGAAATAGAAAGAAATAGAAAGAAATAGGAAGAAATAGGAAGAAATAGGAATAAATAGAAAGAAATAGGAAGAAATAGAAAGAAATAGAAATAAAAGGTGGGAAAGTGTTGTTTGCCTAGATCTCTGAGCAAAGCAATTCCCCTCTGGAGTACAAACAATAAAATTAAAAATAAGAAAATAAAAAATTTAAAAAATTAAAAAAATAAAAGAAAAGGGCACCTGCCCAGCACCAGGCAGCGCAGAGCAAAGGAAAGCTCTGGCTTTAATGACACACTTGGCACTGTGCTGAGTGTGTGACAGCCCGTGGGCACGGGGCATGACACAGCTCCATTGAGCACTGGCATCGCTGGGAGGTGATGCCTGCCTGGGCTGGAGCACAGCTCTGCCTCCAGCCTGGAGGGCCGAGGTGCCAGAGGCTGAATTGATCGTGCCAGCTGGCTGCAGCACACTTGGGGGCATGTACAGTGCTTAAAGACAGTCCTGGGTACACAGTCTAAATCCCAGAGAAGGCTGAGCAGCTTCACAGGTTTCCTTTTGAAGAGTGGAAAAGCAGAAGGCTGCTAAGAAAGCAGTGAATTAATCTTCTTCTTTTTTTTTTTTTTTTTTTTTTTTTTTTTTTCACTTCTATGACCTTTTTCCAGGAGATGCTGCATAATTAATTAACTCTTGTACCCCCGTGTGAGCCAGGGTTTCCTACCTTCCTTACATTCAAAGCAATCCTGTGATAAAGCCACTTGCTCAAAGGTCACACAGGGAGTCAAAATCAGTGTCAGACTCTCAGAACCTCAAATCCCAGCCTAAAAGATGCAGAAAAACAGGTGAAATAGGGCTGGATTAACACCTGCAGTCAGTGCTGATCAGCATTGAACCAAACCAAAAACTGGTCTGAACAGGTGCCTTTTTCACTCAAACCAGAACAACCTGAAGGGGTATTTTGTAGTTTTCTTGAAGTCAGACTGGAGCCAAATCAAACAATTTACTGAACTCTGACAATAACAAGAACTCCTCCCACAGTGCATCACTGGCAGCTGAAGGAGGAGGAGCCAGAAAACAAATCTAAACAGAAGTGCTCCTTGAAGTGAGATTTTAGCCCCTGGAGAAGGCAGGGAGATCTTTTCCCACCGCCTGGACTTTGCTCCTCATTTCTTAGAGGAAAACTGAATCAGTATTTTGAAAAGGAAGACACAGAAATGTTGTTTTTTTAACCACAAGCTGTGAATTCCTGCCAGGACCCTCCAGCCATCCCTGTTTTTCCTGGCAGATGGGAGCACCGGCTTGGTGAAGATCTAAACTCGGGATTTCTGCCTTGTTGAGAGCAGGTTAATGATTAGAAGCCTTTTCCTTAAGAATACAAAATAATTTCTTGCAACCAAGTCACTTCTGCCAGAACAAGCCCCATTCTCCCTCGTGTTTACCAGACACAAATGCCACTCATACTTGGTATTCCTTGCAGTTGTGAGGAAGGCTGTGGGAGAAGCACAGCAATCAGATCCCAGCCAGATTCTAAAAAGGGAATTTGGCTCCTTTGTTAAATACCAATGCCCCTATTTGGGTCAGGACCAACAACTGGATCCCAACTGGAAAGTTTTTGGGTGGTGAGTGCCTGCTGTGTCCCAGCAGCTGTCCAGCCTCACCCTGTCACCACGGGGACACTGCTGCTGTCCCAGCTCCTCAGAAGGGTTTCCCTGCATCAGAGGAATTCTCCCCTCTCCCAGTCCTGCCCTGCTGAGGTCCTGGCATCTTCCTGCTCCTGTTTTTTAACCATTTTCTGAGCCCTGTGTGTGCCAACCAGCCTGGAGAAAGGAGCCCCATCCATGACACCAGGGTGCTTTGTGCCTCTCTCACCCTAATTCCAGAGTGGTTCCCTGCAGAATTTCATTCTTGGTCTTCTCTAAGCACCTCCCCATTCGCTCTATAAATAAATAATAGTCTTGCCTGGAGTGTGCTGGTTCTGGCAGGTAAGTGGAAAAGACCTGTTGCCTTATCCAGCACAGCAAACCTGCTGTTGGCTACAGGAGTGTCAACAAGGCAAAGCCCAGGAAAGGAAAGCAAAGAGCCCGGCAGGCACAGAGCCATAAATCCCACGGAGCCAGCAGCCCATCACCTGCAGAGCCAGGAAAACACCAAAAACCAGCGATGGTCACCTGGGACCACGGGAGGCGAGGGCAGCAGGGAAGCAGCGACATCCAAGCGTGAATTCCCAGCCTGAGCTGGAGCTGCGGCCCCGGAGCATCCCTGAGCCGCATCCGCGTGTGTCGGTGTCACTTGGCTGTCACCAGATAAAAGCACTTCCAGCAGCACCTCGGGCCTGTTGTTAAGCGTATCTGACACATCCCTTCCAGCTCTCCCTCGTTAGCCGCAGCCTCATTACTCATTTCGCTCGGAACCGCGCTGCTAATTTGACAAAGCCCCGGCCCATTGTGCGCTAACCACCTCGGCAAACTCGGGTTCCCCGAGCTCCCGGCACAGATTCCTCCGGCACCGACAGCGTGTGCTCGTCTATCATCCCACGGAAATGGGGAGAGACGCGGATGAGGCCGGGCAGGGATTTAAAGATGCAACAAGAACGGTTTGTTCAAGCGCGTTTTGGGCAAAGTCAGGTCTAAAAATGAGCCGTCTTCAATAGGATTTCCAATTGAATTCTGCTGTTTGAGAAGAGCATTGCCATTTCTATATAAAACCTGAATTGTTGCTTGTTTGGCTTTTCCAGCAGCCAGGTCCCTCCACATTCTCTCTACATTTGATTTCATTGAAAAGGCTTTTTGTGCCTTAAGCTATTTATGGTGAACAAAACGACCACAGTGATTCTGCAGTGAATCAATTTAACACAAGTAAGCAAATTGCAGTTTGAAGATGTTCTGTTCGGTTGTTTGGGTTTTATTGAGAAGTTTCTTCGGTCCATGGGACAGAGAGCAATTCCTTTGTTTGTCAGAATGAAAGTGCCTTGCTCAGTGCAGAAAAAGGTGAATTTTGGACCAAGAAAATGAAAGTCTTAATTCTGACTGATTATCTTGGAGTAATTCTAAACAGCCCTCACATTTATAAATCGGACTTCATCCAACCATTCAGTCTTCCGGAAAAACTTTCTAATTTTCAAAAGGGCTGTTCCAAGAACAGCTCTAAACCTGCTTCCCTCCGCAGTGCCATTTGGATAATGAAAGACAAACAATCCATCCGAAATTCAATTTCATATGAAAAATTGCTGAACGGGCTCCAACCCGACAAAAGACGTTTATAAACTTCCAAATTGCAAACATCCAAAAGCTCCTCTGCAGCCACAGGTTAACAGCTCCTTGGGACTGTCATTACTCTTGTGAAAAGCGAGCTGAATTTGGGCAGGAGACGCGTTTGCAGCACCGTCCAGCCCGCAGCAGAGTGTCCTGCAGAGCTCTGCCTTGCGCAACCTGACAAATGTTTGCAAATGGACCATCCCCAGCGCGCAGTCCTCCCAGACATCCTCCACCTGGAGGGACACACTGAGGTTTTCTAGGCCATCAGAACAAATATTAGAGCTGGGAGGTCTCCATAAATCAAGCCTTTTTTTTTTTTTTTTTTTTTTTTTCTTCCTTCCTCCCATCCAACTTTTTTCCTCTTTAGCAGCTCCTTTTGAAAGCACCGCGAGGAGGGCCTGAATCACGGAGCTGCGGTGCAGCTGATGTCATCCCTTTTTTTAAATTCACGTGTGGAAGGCTGAGCATGTGGAGGCTGCTCAGGAGAGACTGTTCTAGCACCAGGCAGAAGGGCTGATACAACTCCCAGCCTTCTGGAACAGAGCTCTCAGCAAGATCCCACGGCCCAGCAGGTACAGATATTTTTTCTTCAGGAAGTTCCAGCCCGACCCAGGTAACCTCTGCTGACCCAAAGATGTTTTTCCCTGGTTTTTTTTGGTTTTTTTTTCCCTCCCTGCAGTTTTTTTTTTTTTTTTTCTGAAAAGCCAACACACAAAATAAATTTTCTCCAAGGTCATGCACTCCTCACGATGCCTTTATTTGCCAGTTGGTGAAGCATTGAAAAAAATGAAAACTTCCTTACTGTGAGAGGAGCTAATGTCCCAATTAAATGTAACAGAGAACGAGAGGAGATGCAACTAGAAATCTAATCACTGCTTCATAGCTAAACCACAAGCTTAGCAGCTTTCTTTTGTGCCCTGAAGGTCCCAGGCACCCTCTCTTTGCAAAGACAATATATGGCACATCCAAATGCAAATCTATTCCTCTCTTTATTTCTATATTCAGCTCCCTGGCTGATTACAGGCAGACGTGTATGTGTTCAATAGGTCCTCCTGCTTCTTTAAATAAGTTTAATAATACCCTTTTTATTTATGGGAGCCTGAAGTACAAAGGATGCAATGCAGGAGCTCTGCAAGAGCAGAAAAGAGAAGAAAAGCAAAGTAGCTGAAGATACAGCCTGGCAAGGGCTCAGTAATTCAACACTGTTGATTCTATAGAGACCAACTGCTTTTATTATGCACAGAGTCTCCGAGGGGGGAGAAAACCCCACAGTTACGAACTTGCAAAGGAAAAGAATCTGTGCATCTCTCGTGTGAGTGCAGAATCGGCTAAAAAGGCAGATTGAAAGCCAGGGCAGCCCCCCGAACATTTCAGACCTCACTGCATTTTCTCCCGGCGACTCCGAACAACCGAGGTCCCTCCCCATTAAAAAGTTGCATTTTAAAAAAAAACCGTAACGAGAGGGGGAAACGAACCAGAGAGCCCCTCCAAGGAGCCGGAGCGAGGGCTGGGATCAGCCCCGCTTCACCCGCGCCCCGCGCTCAGCATCCCCGACACGGCCAAAATTCCTGAACCGCCCGGCTCCTGCGGGGATTGCTGACATCCCCGGCTCCTGCGGGGATTCCTGACACGGCCCGGCTTCTCCCGGGATTGCTGGCACGCTTCTCCCGGGATTGCTGGCACCCTTCTCCCGGGATTGCTGGCACCCTTCTCCCGGGATTGCTGACACCCTTCTCCCGGGATTGCTGGCACGCTTCTCCCGGGATTGCTGACACCCTTCTCCCGGGATTGCTGACACCCTTCTCCCGGGATTGCCGGCACGCTTCTCCCGGGATTGCCGGCACGCTTCTCCCGGGATTGCTGGCACCCTTCTCCCGGGATTGCTGACACGCTTCTCCCGGGATTGCCGGCACGCTTCTCCCGGGATTGCCGGCACGCTTCTCCCGGGATTGCTGGCACCCTTCTCCCGGGATTGCTGACACCCTTCTCCCGGGATTGCTGGCACCCTTCTCCCGGGATTGCATGCACCCTTCTCCCGGGATTGCCGACACCCTTCTCCCGGGATTGCTGGCACCCTTCTCCCGGGATTGCATGCACCCTTCTCCCGGGATTGCCGGCACCCTTCTCCCGGGATCGCTGGCACCCTTCTCCCGGGATTGCTGGCACCCTTCTCCCGGGATTGCCGGCACCCTTCTCCCGGGATTGCCGGCACCCTTCTCCCGGGATTGCTGGCACCCTTCTCCCGGGATTGCTGACACGCTTCTCCCGGGATTGCTGACACCCTTCTCCCGGGATTGCTGGCACCCTTCTCCCGGGATTGCTGGCACCCTTCTCCCGGGATTGCCGGCACGCTTCTCCCGGGATTGCTGGCACGCTTCTCCCGGGATTGCTGGCACCCTTCTCCCGGCGCCGCTCGCCCGCAGCATCCCCGCGGAGGACGCGCCCCCCGCCCGCAGCCCCGCGGCCCCCGGTACCTGCCAGCGTCTTGTGCACCGTGTTGCCCATCGCTCGCTCGCTCGGCGGCGCGGCGGAGCCCGGGGCCGCCCGGAGCTCGGCAGGGCCATGGACAGCGCCCGCCTCCCGCTGCCGCTCCGCGCCCGCCCCCGCCCCGCCCCGCCGGGCCCCGCCCGGGCTGCGGGTGCTGCCCTCGTCCTGACACCGCTCCCGTTTGGGATGTGCTGCCCTCGTCCTGACACCGCTCCCGTTCGGGATGTGCTGCCCTCATCCTGACACCGCTCCCGTTCGGGATGTGCTGCCCTCATCCCTGTGCCTGTTCCTGTCCGGGATGTGCTGCCCTCATCCCTGACACCGCTCCTGTTCGGGATGTGCTGCCCTCATCCTGACACCGCTCCCGTTCGGGATGTGCTGCCCTCATCCCTGTGCCTGCTCCTGTTCGGGATGTGCTGCCCTCATCCCTGACACCGCTCCCGTTCGGGATGTGCTGCCCTCATCCCTGTGCCTGTTCGGGATGTGCTGCCCTCGTCCTGACACCGCTCCGGTTCGGGATGTGCTGCCCTCATCCCTGTGCCTGCTCCTGTCCGGGATGTGCTGCCCTCGTCCTGACACCGCTCCCGTTCGGGATGTGCTGCCCTCGTCCTGACACTGCTCCCGTTCGGGATGTGCTGCCCTCATCCCTGTGCCTGTTCCTGTTCGGGATGTGCTGCCCTCATCCCTGTGCCTGCTCCTGTCCGGGATGTGCTGCCCTCATCCCTGTGCCTGCTCCCGTTCGGGATGTGCTGCCCTCGTCCTGACACCGCTCCCGTTCGGGATGTGCTGCCCTCATCCCTGTGCCTGTTCCTGTCCGGGATGTGCTGCCCTCGTCCTGACACCGCTCCCGTTCGGGATGTGCTGCCCTCATCCCTGTGCCTGTTCCTCTCCGGGATGTGCTGCCCTCATCCTTACACCGCTCCCGTTCGGGATGTGCTGCCCTCATCCTGACACCGCTCCGGTTCGGGATGTGCTGCCCTCATCCCTGTGCCTGCTCCTCCCCGGGATGTGCTGCCCTCATCCCTGTGCCTGCTCCCGTTCGGGATGTGCTGCCCTCATCCCTGTCCCTGTCCCTCCTCGGGATGTGCTGCCCTGATCCCTGTCCCTGTCCCTGTCCCTGTCCCTGTCCCTGTTCCTGTCCGGGATGTGCTGCCCTCATCCCTGTGCCTGCTCCTCTCCGGGATGTGCTGCCCTCATCCCTGTCCTTGTCCCTGTTCCTGTCCGGGATGTGCAGCTCTCACCCCTGTCCCTGTTCCTGTTCGTATCCCTGTCCGGAATGTGCCTCCCTCATCCCTGTCCCGGTGCCTCTCCGGGATGTATAGCTCCATGGAGCACCCCCTGGCATCTGTCGGAGGATCTGCCAGCCGGCAAACACGGGCCTGGATCCCGCAGAAATCCCCGACAGACCTTTTGCCTCTCCCTCTAAAAAAAAAAAAAAAAAAAATCCTCTTTGTCCCGATCACAACCACACCTGTCCATGAGCAGCACCTTCCCGAAGGGCACCAGCTGCACCGGGAGCCGATAAACCTGAGCTCTCTGCCTCTCCGTGCCATTTCCTCGCGGGTGACCTTGGATAAGCCACTTTGCATCTCGGTGACACGGCTTCCCCACCTGGGCACCGAGGGGATTAGCAGCAGAGTTGTGTCGGCAAAGGCGCGATTAGCTGGAAGCGGTGGCACGGGGACAAAGGACACCGCAGCCCGCACCGACTGCTCAGCGTCGGCAATATCGGCTCCACGATATCCCTCCTTCGGATCTCAGACAGAAAAAACACGTTTAGAGCCCCAGTGGGGAAGAGCAAGGCTCCCTCCCTCCTCCTGGCCACACTTCTGCCCGAGGGGTGACGATGCTGAGGAGTGAGGCTGCCGAGCCTTCCTCCCCTGAGGCAGCTCCCAGAGTTTAGAATTAGCTGCTAAGACTTGAGATTTGTCAACCCCAGAGCTACAAAATGATCTGCAACCAACACCTTGGGCATGACACAGTGTTTGGGGAAAAGCCACCGTGTCCCTTAGCAGGAGTCACATCTCTGGACTGTCACATATCCTGGGACACAAAAGAAAAAGTGGGAGGAGGAGGAGAGCCAAGGCATAGTAGCTCAATAGCCTGGCAGAGATCAGCCTCTGATCTATTACAGAGGAGCTAAAATAACAAGCCTTTAATCCCTAGATCATGTTGAACAGGTCAAGTGTGGCTCGGGAGATGAGAGAGGACAGAAAAACCTAATTTCCAGCATTTTTTTCGCTATCATACGGATTTGTTAAAAATGGGATTATTGAATGAGACACCAGCAGCTGTTCTTAAAAGCGCCTGCACCCATCTGCTGTCTGCTTAGGTTAGCACATGTCTCCCACTCCCTTCGGTGCTGGAGGGCAGCGGGAGCCCAGAGCTCCTGCTTGGGGACAAGGGGAGGGCAGCAGTGTCACCGAGGGGAGAGTCCTTGTGTCACCAGACAGCGGGGAAAGGGAGGCTTGGCTAATCGCGGCTGCTTTCCCTCAGCAGGGAGTGGCAGTTTTTATTTTAGGGCTTAAATTCGCCTTCAAAAGGCGGCGGCGGCAGCAGCAGGCGGCTCTGCACAGCCGGGGGCTGCTCATGTGTGTGCCATGTGCGGGCTGGTGTCACCTCCCTGTCCCTGTCCCTGTCCCTGTCCCTGTCCCTGTCCCTGTCCCTGTCCCTGTCCCTCCTGCCACAGCCCGGCCACACCAGCCCACAGACTGCCCGTCCCAAGGGTGTCCCAGCCCTTCCTCCTCCCCAAAACGAGGTAAAAATAGACGACAATAAAATGGAAATGCACATCCTCGGGACACGGAGGCTGCCTGCAATCAACGCTCCTGGCATTGGTGACATCGAGAGTTTGGTAAAATAACCTTCTCACAGTGCACAACAACACTCCTGGGAAATGGCCCAGCAAGGAGGATTTTCACCCTCCCCAGAAAGAGAGAGTAGAAGAGAGTAGAAGAGAGTAAAAGAGAGAGTAGAAGAGCCAGGACTGGACGCTGAGCAGGGACTGAACAGCACTGCAAAGCCAGCCTGGAGAAAATCACAAACTGGCCCAACCAAGGCTGCACAGATGAAAGCTCATTAGCATTTCAAGATTCTTTCTGCTCCAGCAAGTTTTGATAACTCCTGATCAAAACACACTTCAGTAATTTTTTCTGTGTGCCTGGCACACGGCTGCTCCTCTGAAGAAATCCCCTTCCCTCTCCCCTCTCTGACCAGGGGACAGCCTGACCTGCTGTCATTTGCTCTGCTATCTGCACTCCCATAAATATAAAATTGTAATCTCACCTAAGCTCCTTCCCAGCAATTTTTACCACTAGACCTCAAACCGTTTTGCAGACAAGGTGAGTGACATTATCCTTATTTCATCAGGGATGAAACCAAGCCACAGAAATCCAGGAGATTTGTACAAGGTCACAGGCTGGCCATTGGCAGAGCCACAAAATTGAGTTGAATCCATCCTGCAGGACTGGACACTTTTAGCTGCCCACATTTTAATTGTTTCTCCCACTGCATTTTTTATTGTTCCCCATAACTTCATCTTAGTGGGATCAGTGGAGTAGGATCAGGATAATATTATGCAAAGGAAGAAGTCTTTGGGAGGTTTTCTGTATCCCACTGATGTCAGACAGCTGCTTCCCAGCTCACTGTAATCACCTCTAAATCTCACTGTGCAGGGGTGTGTGCCCAGGCCTTTCAAATATGGACCAAAAAAAAAAAAAAAAAGGAAAAGAGAGACAAATTTCTTTCTGAATCAAAAATATGATGAATTCCACTTGAGGTTTGTCTCAGACAGGGATCTGACACAAACCCTCCCATAAGCACCCACACAGGCCAAGCCTCTCACAGAGGGAAATATCAGCAGAGATATAAACACATTTGTATAAATGTGATGCTCCCAGAGATGCAAAGAACTTACAAGGAACAGCCAAATTTCCACTGATTGTTCCCAGCTCCAGGAGTATCAAATGGGCTGCATTGTCTGTAAATCCCCCGGGGGCTCCAGTTTTGGGGGCTGAAAGCTGCTGTGAGCTGGGAGGTATCACTGGGAGCAGCTGCCATTCGTGTCTCTAACAGATGGCAGCAAATGATGGCAGCCAGATAAAACCCTGAGAAACCCGGGTGTGTGTGGGGCAGGGAGCCCTCCTGCCCTCCGGGGGAGCCTCCTCCCATCCCACATCCCAGACCCCAGATCCCAGCCCCAGATCCCAGCCCCAGACCCCAGATCCCAGATCCCAGATCCCAGCCCCAGATCCCAGATCCCAGCCCCAGACCCCAGACCCCAGATCCCAGATCCCAGACCCCAGTCCCAGATCCCAGATCCCAGATCCCAGCCCCAGATCCCAGATCCCAGACCCCAGCCCCAGATCCCAGATCCCAGCCCCAGATCCCAGATCCCAGATCCCAGCCCCAGATCCCAGATCCCAGACCCCAGCCCCAGATCCCAGATCCCAGATCCCAGACCCCAGATCCCAGCCCCAGATTCCAGATCCCAGCCCCAGATCCCAGATCCCAGATCCCAGACCCCAGCCCCAGATCCCAGTCTAGGCTGGGATCACCTTCCCTGGCCAGCAGAGCCCTGCTCCCAGCTGCCTCCCAGCAAACACCAGTTCTGCTCCTGCACTCAAACTGGTGTCATTCACAGCTCCACTGAAGTCCTGGGTGATCCCAGAGTGATCCCAGAGTGATCTGTCTTTCCCAAAAACCAGAGTGCTGCTCCACAGCCTGGGCACTGCCAGCTCTCGCTCCCATTTCACACCCTGCACCCTCAGCTCTGCTTTTTTTTTATCCTTTCTCTGTGACTAAATCCGAGGAGATGCTCAGAACATCCATTTCTCTTCCAGCTCCATCTGTCTGGAGCTCTGAGGCTGCCCAAAGCATCACACCTCACCCTGAATCCTCCCCTGCTTAGCAGGAGCTCCCTGGGAATTCTCAGAGGCTGCAGATGGAAAACACCCTGGAAAAAGATATGAGGTGACTGTCCCAGCCTAAAATACCCTTCCAGGACATGTCCAAGAGAGTGCAGTTCCTCTGAATGCACATCAGTGACATTCCACACATTTTCTCCAACAGGTGCTTATCCAGCATTAAATAATTCCTTCCTCCTGACAGGAATTCATTTCCGTGGCTGCGCTGGGTGGTTTGATGCCAGCACCTTGTGCTTTCTCTCCTCCTCCTCCTCCTGGCTGAAGGGACTGTCCAGGAGAGAGCAGATTTGCCTGATAAAAGCGAATGTAACTCGTCTCACAACTCCCCAGCCTCCGCATCTCGCCTATGGAAGGAGAGTACTAATAATCCTCTCTCCTACTTGGAGACGAGAGGAAAAAACAGGAAAAAAAAAAAAAGAGAAAGCTGTTCCCTGAATTCCCATCACACACATTTAAAGAGGTATTTGTTTAGGAGGGATGCATGCACAGAGCATCCTCCAGCTCCACACAGAGCCCTCCTCACCCACGCCTGCTGAAAGCAGTTCCTTCCCTCCCCTGCTCCCAGCACCAGCACAGGATGCTCAGGGTCTCCACAGGTCACACTCACAAACTGCTTCTGAGCTGGTTTTTTTTCCCCTCTAAGAAATGAAGGGAAGCAGGAGCTTCCAGCACAACAGTAGGAAAATCTTGCAAAGAGCTTCTTGAACTGGCCTTGACTACGAAGCTGTTTCCTGATCCTTGCCCTCAGTGCCTGCTGCAGATTTGGCTGATTTACCCCAAACTGGGAGGCTAAACCACACTTTCTGGGATATAGGGCAGGGTGTTGCTGGGCCAGGGCTGGCCCACAGGATGTGGTGCAGACAGGGACGGGAAGCCTGCAGGGATGGATGGATTTTTGTGGTCAAACTTCCAAAGGAGAACCTGCCCTGGCAGAGTTCTCAGTGTGCCAGGCACTCAGGGGATGGAGAAGCCATCTCTGAGCTGAGGAACATGTGGGCATTCCCGGCAGGAAGGGATTTTACCACGGATTCCTCAGCTGCAGGAATTAAAGCCCAGTCAGAGAGAGGAAGAGGAAATGGTGAAACCACAGAGCAGCAAAGCACAGCTCAGTGTCACTCACAGCAGCCACGTCCCAAGTGGCTTGGGAAGGACAATGACAGTCCCCAAAGAGCAGCAGAGGCTGCCAGGATGGCAGTGAGGATGATGATGCAGGGAAGAGCAAGGAGAGCAGGGGCAGCAAGGGGGACACTTGTGACAGCACCTTTTCCTGGGAAAAATGTAGCCAGGCTAAATCCATTTATTCCTATAACCAGTCTAGCTCCATTTATTCCTGTAACCAGCCTAATTCCATTTATTCCTATAACCAGTCTAGCTCCATTTATTCCTGTAACCAGCCTAATTCCATTTATTCATGCTGTGGATGAACCCAGGTGCTTTCTCTCCCCCTTGCCATGGGTGTGGGGAGGAGAGGGGCTCCTGCCAGGCTGGACCAGGGCAGCTCCAGCCCTGCAGCCCAGAAGCTCCAGCCCTGCTGGGAGATGCTCCCTTGCCAGCCCCAGACGAGTGCCCTTTCCTCCTGTGGGGGTGGAGGGTGGGCTGGGCCCATGGAAGGAAGAATTTCCAGTTTAGAAACAAACAGAGGCAGTTCCTATGATTGTTAGTGGAATGTCAGCGTCTCTGGTCCCCAGCAGCACTGTCAACAAACAGGCTCACAAATGCTCCTTCAGCATCAGCCAAAATAACATCCATGAAAGCATCTATAACTCAGCATTCACTACACACAACAACAAGCTCTCCTTTTTCCTTTTAAATCCAGTCTTGTCCACGTAATTTTAACATAAAGGAACTGGCTGTGGGCTGTGTTACCAAATGAGTCATCACTTTATGTGGCAGTGTAATATGATTTAGAGGATTCTTGGCACACCAGTGTGGATTATGCATTATAATCTCTTAATTTGGGCTCTCAGTGCTGTGTGCCAGTGCCTGGAGCAGGAGGGAAGGAGCAGGAGGGAATTGCAATCTGAGCTCTGCTCCTGCTTTGCTGGGTGACCTTCACAAATTTGGTGCCCTCCTTCCTTCATCTGCAGAGCAGGAACACTCCTGTGTCTGCAGCAGGGGCAGCTAATGCTCACCCAGGAGGTTTTAAGAACATTATGTAAAAGCAGAAGGACTTTCCAGTGCAACAGGCTGATCTTGGGAAGGACTGGATCCAGTTCTGGGTGTTGGATGTGAATCCCAAGTTAAATGGGATCAGGATTTTTAGATGGTCAATAGGAATTCCTAACAGGAAACCTGGAGGTTTGCAAACTGGGACTGGAAAACAAACATAATTTCTAATAAATATTGATAAAATAAATAAACAAAACCCTTGGGGAAACTCCTCTCACACACCTTCCTTTGCACCATTCCCAAATCCATCCCATCCCAAATCCATCCCTGAATCCCTGACATCTTCCTTTGCACCATTCCCACAGGCTGGGATTAGCAGGGAGCAACATTTCCACAAGCAAGGAATGTGCATTTCATGAGACACAAACACCACATGACAAATTTAGGGAGACTGAGAAATCCTCCCCAGAAGGAAGAAGAAAATTCTGCTGAAGAAATGAAAATGAAAAAAAACCAAAGCAGGCAGACAGAACTGTTTGACCTCTCTGGGGGCAGGTGACAAGTGAGGAACACAAACAGAGGAGCTCATCTGCCCCTGCTTCGAGCTCTGCCACCTGTTACTGATTTCCCCAGGCAGGGCAAAGACTGAAAGGCCACTTTTAAATGCAGCAGTTGATAATATTTTACATTTTAGCAGCTCATGGGAAAAACAAACTGAAGCAAACCAAGACAAATCCTGCATTTACTGCCTCTGTCACCTGCTAAAAATGGGACAAACTTCTTAAATCTCCACTTAGGAGTTATTCTCTTGAAATGAAGCATTAAGAGAGGGCACAGGGCTGCTGGATAGGCAGAAAACCATCGAGGAAAAAAACATCTTTGACTTCTTGCTTGACCTTCCTGAGCTTTTCATGCACAATAGAGCAAAAAGGAGCTGACCCTTGGTGACTTGGAGTTAATTTATAAACGAGAAGCTCCGTGCCCAGGGGATGCCCATGCTCCTGTGCCAGCTACCCAGGCACAAAGCCATGGCCTGAGGGGCAAAACCATCCAAAAACCGGATGGGAAAAACAAAAAAAAAACCAGATTTTCATGGGCCAGGGGCAGAGCACAGCCCAGCAAAGCTCAGCTCAGCTGGACCTGCCTTGCCAGAGCCACACAGGGACTGTCCCCAGAGCCACCTCTGAGGAAAATGCACATGGGGTGAGCCAGGGACACAGAACCACTGAGATATTTGTGTGGGACACCCATGGGGTTTATGGAGAGAGCCCAAATGGGCACGAGATGCTCAGGATGAGATGCTCAGGGTGTTCCTCAGCCTCAGCTGGGGGTTCTCATTTGCTCCCATGGGCACTGAAGGGATTCCTGTGGGGTCTTTTCTCTGGGGGTTTCCCTATAAGAAATTCCCTCCTGGCACAGCCCCAGCTGACACAAAGCAGGATTTGGCTGAGGGGTTGAGGTTTGTCCCTCCTCCAGAACCCTCCAGTGGGACAAAATTCACCCAAATCCCAGCCAAGCCAGCCCAGAGAGCAGAGCATCCCTGAGCAGAAGGGCTGCTGGACAGGGGACAGTGACACCTCACAGCAGTGGTGCCACCAAACACCCCAGAGCTCAAACCACAATCCACACATCACCTGGGGAAAAAAAACTGGGATAAAGAGAACCCAAATCAGAAACTCACCAGACTTCCCCTCAACTGAGAGCCCACAAGAGCAGCAGAGCTGTCACCCCTCTGTGAGCTGCAGTCTCACATCAGTGCCACCTCCCCTTGGCACAGATTGTCCCTCCAGGGCTGTGGCATCAAACCCTGACCCAGAGTGAGACACTCATCCCACCCTGAGGACGGCACCAAGTGACAAAGAGACAACCTCAGCTGTGCTCTCCAGGCAGAACAAGACATGATCTCCAGATTTATACACACACATGCCCATCTATTCATCCTTTCAGCAAACACTTCATGAAGTGTGCCCTAAGCCTTTCTGAATCGAGCAATTCTCTGCTCAGACAATCAATTCCTGACTGAGACTCTGCAGGGAAAGACATCATGTTGCAGGAATGCTGCAGGAGCTGCTGCATATACTGTTTCCTTTGTTGAGAACAGCATCTTTGCCTTGGATATATTTTTTTTTTTCCTCTTCTTAGCCATTTAATTTCATGAAACGGGGCCCAGTTCCAGCAGGCAAGAAGATTTTGCTTCTCCTTTCCTGAAAGGCTGAGAAACCAGATTTAAAAAATGTGCTCAGTGGGCGTTTGGTGGGACGAATTCTCTCCCAGAGTTCGGATTTTTGAGCTAGAGCAAGAGCTGCATTACATATGGTGCCTGGTTTTTCTTCTCCAGCAGGTAGTCTAGAGATTTGCTGGATTTTTTGCCATGAAAAAAAAAAAAAAAAATCATAATAGCTGCTTAAATTTTAAAAGAAAAAAACACCCAGTAAGAGGCTTTAGGTTAGATTTTTTGACCCAAAGGCTGAGTTCAGGAATTTGGAGAAGTGCTTGTGTGCAATGAAAAGCAAATTATCCCTTGACAGCCACCCAAAGGGCAGGGTCTGGTCTGTGGGGTTCCCTGCAGCCCAGCACCAAGCTCAGGGATTTTCCCACTCCAGGGCTCACCAAGAACCATGGAAAAAATAAAAACCCTTTGGAGGAAGCAGGGTTCAGCTCTCCGAAGGGCTGTGAAAGCAGGTGGAGCTCCCTGGGATGGCAGCACTGTAACCAGGGATCCCAAACCACTGTGACCAGGGATCTGAAATCCCTGTAACCAGGGATCCCAAACCAGTGTGACCAGGGAGCCTAAACCAGTGTAATTTGGGATCCTAAACCAGTGTAACCAGAGATCCCAAACCAGTGTAATCAGGGATCCTAAAGAAGTGCAACTAGGGATCCTAAACCACTGTAATTTGGGATCCTAAATAAGCGTAACCCGGGATCTGAAATCCCTGTAACCAGGTATCCTAAACCACTGTAACCAGTGATGTTAAACCAGTGTAACCAGGGACCCTAAACCAGTGTACCAGTGACCTTAAACCACTCTAACCAAGGACCCAAAATCACTGTAATCAGGGATCCTAAACCACTGTAATCAATGATCTCAAACCACTGTAACCAGTGACCTTAAACCAGTGTAACCAGGGACCCTAAACCAGGGTAACCAAGGACCCTAAACCAGTGTAACCAGAGATCCTAAACCAGTGTAACCAGGGATTCCAAACAACTGTAATCAGTGATGTTAAACCACTGTAACCAGGGACCCAAAACCACTGTAATCAGGGATCCTAAACCACTGTAACCAGTGACATTAAACCAGCATAACCAGTGACATTAAGCCAGTGTAACCAGTGACATTAAACCAGTGTAACCAGTGACATTAAGCCAGTGTAACCAGGATCCTAAACCAGTGTAATCAGGGATCCTAAACCAGTGTAACCAGTGACATTAAACCACTGTACCAGTGACCTTAAGCCAGCATAACCAGTGACATTAAACCAGTGTAACCAGGACCCTAAACCAGTGTAACCAGGACCCTAAACCAGTGTAACCAGGACCCTAAAGCCCTGCAGGACTGGTGTGGAGCCCTGAGTGACCCCAGGCAGGTGGGATCTGAGCGAGGCCACCCCAGGGAAGAGGCAGAAGGAGCAAAAGTCCCAAGGAATGACACTGCTGTCCCTGTGCACCCTCATCAGCAAAATAAAACAATTGCCACATGTGCCACATCTGCACAACTGTCTCCAAATTAAATGTACATCCACGTTCTATAAATATCAGTAATTCTCCTATAAAGCATCAGTAATTCTTCAATTCTACTGGGATTTCTTCTTTAGCTGCCAATTTTAGAGTCTTCCCAAGAGATGTTGGCTTGAACCTTCTATCTCAGCTATTAAATAAAGACAGGATATTTTTATTAAAAAAAACCCAAAGCACCCCCTTGAGACTCAACAGTTCAGACTGGAGATAACAACCCTTGAGTCACACAACGTGGTTTTAAGGAGACTCCAATAAATCATGGAATGGCTTGGGCTGGAAGGAACCTTAAGGATCATTTTTGTTCCAACCCTGCTGTCATGGGCAGGGAAATCTCTGCTGTTATAAAATATCCCTACACCTGAATTGGCCTTTTTTTTTTATTTTTTCCTAACACAAGGTTGAGGTCTGAATCTCAATGCTTTTTCTCTGTGATTTGGAGGGGGGTACAGGATTTTTCTCCTCCTTTGAGAGAGGCAGCTGAGAGACATCAACTCCAGCAGCACAGTGGATTTGGGGATGTTTACAGAGCCACAGAAATCTGAGCTGCTCAATAGAGGGGAAATGCTGAACTCATTACAACCCCAGGCTGGGTTTGGGTTCAAAGACCTCTCAAATAATGAGGATGTTACAAAACTTAGGAGGACTTTAAATCCTTTCTTCTGAAACTGAAATTTTGGGGTGACAATCACCCTTTCCTTTTGAAAACCTCCATCCCTCCCCTTTCCACCCTGAAGGAAAGTTCCCATCCTTGCAGAGCACGTTGCCACTGAAGTGCTTTATTTAAATAAAAAAGAGGAAGCAGCATCTTTTATAGAGCATTGCAAAGGAGGAGACACCTCTCAGTTCTTGTGATACCTCTTGGTATTAAGGACAATTTGCAAGACATCATCTCCACTGCCTGGCAAGGGCTGAGCCTGCTGCCTTCCCTCTGCTCTTGGCTTCCACCAGCCCATCCATCACCTGCCTTTTTATCTGGCAATGAGCAGGAAATTATGCATGAGAGCAGCCATGTGCACCACGGGGTGTCATTTCCAGCATCCCACAGCAAACATTGTTCCTGCTGCCAGCAGGTGTTTCAATCCTTCATCTGGACTTCTATGAACAGTGCTGCTGTGTCTCCTTCCAGCTGAAAAAACCCAAACTAACCCACCCAGGGCAGCTTGCTGGGGCACCTGCAGGGCTCTGGTGGCACAGGACATGGTATGAGGGTGGTACCAAGCCCAGCTGCTCAGTCAAAAAGCCCTCAGAGCACAGCACAAAAAACCTTCCCATGGCCAGGAAAAAGCCTCTAAATGGTGTAGAGTGGCACAGACTGGTGCAGAGTGGCACAGAGTGGCACAGAGTGGCACAGAGTGGTGCAGAGTGACACAGAGTGGCACAGAGTGGCACAGAGGTGGTGCAGAGAGGTGCAGAGTGGCACAGAGTGACACAGAGTGACACAGAGTGGCACAGAGTGACACAGAGTGGTGCAGAGTGGCACAGAGGTGGCACAGACTGGCACAGAGTGACACAGAGTGGCACAGAGTGGTGCAGAGTGACACAGAGTGGCACAGAGGTGGCACAGAGTGGTGCAGAGTGACACAGAGTGACACAGAGTGACACAGAAGTGGCACAGAGTGGCACAGAGTGGTGCAGAGTGGCACAGAGGTGGCACAGACTGGCACAGAGTGACACAGAGTGACACAGAGTGGCACAGAGTGGCACAGAGGTGACACAGAGTGACACAGAGGTGGCACAGATGTGGCTGCAGCCCACTGAAGGCACTGGGAAAATCTGCTGCTGCTCCAGAGGAAATTTGGGTTAAAAGCATCAGCCTTCCCCAGGCAGGTGAGACCCTGGCACAGGTGAGACCCTGACACAGGTGGGACCCTGGTACAGGTGAGACCCTGACACAGGTGGGACCCTGGCACAGGTGGGACCCTGGCACAGGTGAGACCCTGGTACAGGTGGGACCCTGGTACAGGTGGGACCCTGGCACAGGTGAGACCCAGGCACAGGTGAGACCCTGGCACAGGTGGGACCCTGGCACAGGTGAGACCCTGGCACAGGTGAGACCCAGGCACAGGTGAGACCCTGGCACAGGTGAGACCCTGGTACAGGTGGGATCCAGGCACAGGTGGGACCCTGGCACAGGTGGGACCCTGGCACAGGTGAGACCCTGGCACAGACAATCAGGTTTTGCTGTTTTACCCCAGAGCAGCTCCCAGGGTCCCAGAGGACCCCACCTTAGGAAAGAAGAGCACTGATGGACAGCAGCACCACTTCACATGGCACAGCTCCCCTCTGCATCACCATCCTCTCCCAGCCTGGGAGAAGGTGTTGTTCCCAAAATCAGCGGGGTTTATTCCTTTATATTTATTCCTTTGTCACTGGGGTTTGCCCTGCAGCATCTCTGTGTTTCTGGGCCACACACAGTCCTGCTCAGCCTGGCCTGGTCCTGGGAAGGTCTCAGGGTTGAACTCTGCCTGGAAAGGGCTCTGGGCTCTCAGCAAACTTCACATCAGCCTCCAAAACCTCTCCACCTCTGAGCTGGGTCAGCCCCAGCAGCCACACTCCAAAACCAAAGGTCAGACCACACAGTGCATCCAGAGCACTCCCATCACAGCAGCCTGGGGTGTGCTCCAGGGTCTGCAGCCTTTTAAAGTCCCCAAAATTACAGACACAGAGTGCTGAGTCCTTCACTGAAACAAGCAAAACTTACAAGAAATGGAATAGGGGAAAAACAGGACATGGGTTTAATTTTTTTTTTAATTTTTTTTTTTTTTTTTCTGTAAAGGTTCCAGATCTGGCCAAGGAAAGTATCCCTCAGGGCTTATCAGAGCAGCCACCACAAAGGAGAACAAAGGAAACACCAATCACTTCCAGTAAATCAGAAAAGTGACAAGCTTTAACCTTCAGAGGAGAGCAGATTCCTGCAAAGGGTTTGGCTGCTCTGTCTTTGAGCTTCCTTTTCCCCAGCCCCAGTTTCCTAGCACGAGATTCCTCAAACAATAGAGACTGGCATCAAAAGAAAAAAGGGGGGGGGAATTAAAAAAGAGCCCTCATTTTACAAATGGGCTTAAAATGGAAGGACAGGACTTGTCCCTTGGGAGGAATTGGTTCCTCCTGGCAGAGCTGGGGGCTCAGGTCAAGACTTTGAGAGGTTTCCAGAGGTAAATCCAGCTGAAAGTGGATATTCTGAAAATGAGGGATTGGCCCTGGCACCTCTGACCCTGCTCTCCTTCCATGCTGCTTATCCAGAAGTCTCTGGGAATTCTGCCCAAGCTGGGATGTGCTGCTTTAAAAACCAGTGTCACCTAAATCAAGAGGAGGAAATGAAGCACCCAAACACACCTGGGACTGGCAGAACAGACAACAGGCATGGCCAAGGGCCCAGAGATTCCTTGGGAGCTGCAGATGTTAAACACAGCTGGATGACTTGCTGAAAATATAAATTCCAGGGCTTCTTTTCATGGAGGGAACTTTTTAAACCCCCACAAGTGAAATCCTTCCTGTTTTACCCACACGTTTTTCCCTCACCTAGAGGTGTCTCAAACCTTCTTGGTGGGGAGGGAGGAACCACCAGGGAGCCTCAGGATCATTTGGAAAAGCCCTGCAAGCCCAAGCTGTGCCTGATGCCCACCTTGAGCCACAGAATCACTGGGCTGGAAGAAACCTCCAAGAGCATAAAGTCCAACCCACACCCTAACACCTCAAGTAAACCAGGGCACCAAGAGCCACATCCAGTATTTTTTAAATACAACCATCTCCCCAGGCAAAGCATTCCAATATTTTATTATTCTGTCTGTAAAAATCTTCTTCCTAATATCCAGCCTGTCCCCAGCTGGGCCCTGGGTGCCACCCCACGTCCTTTAACACACTTGTGTCTCTGTTCTCCTCTTGTCCCAACTCAGACCCTGCTGTTTTATCCCACCTGGGCAGTTAATTAATCACAGGACAGGTTTGTTCTGGGGAAATCTCCCCAGCCAAGCAGAGCTGAGAAAGGGCAAGAGCTGCTCCAGGAATGTGCCCCGACCTGACCAGCAATGGGGTGTGCACAGGGCTGTCCTCAGAGCTGTGCTGGAGCCAGAACTGGAGCAGCAGGGACAGCACAGACACTGCTGCCAGCTCTTGGGCTGTTCTGGGTCAGTCAGAGCCCCCTGAGCTCTGGGGACCCTGCCTGGGACTGGGCATCCCCCCAGAACCCCTCCAACCCCTCTGGTTACAGCAAACTGCATCTCCTGGGATTTCCCCATCCCCACAGAGCCTCACTCAGCAGAGGGGAGAGCTGGTTTGCTGAAGTGGAAACTGATAAAAGCTACAGGAAAAGTCATCAGCAGAACAGCTCAGCCACAAATGCTCAGCCACAAGAGCTGAACTGGTGCCAGGACACCAAAAGCTCCTCTTTGCTTCCCTGAGAGGCTGTGGCTGTGCCCTGACAGTGCCCAGGAGTGTTCCTGGGGGGATGTGAAAAAATCATTCATTTCCCCTCCTCCAGAGAGCCAGGCCATGGTAACTGAGGTACCCCTGATGCCTGAAGTTTTAGTTTTTATATTTCCCACACTCTGCACTGCATTAGGATAAACTCTGAACTCCATAGAAAGTGTCACAAGTTCTCCTCCCAGCTCAGTCACACACAACAATCCTTTCCCAGCCCCAAAAAGTGCAAACAGAGAGAACTGAGGAGAGAATCTGGGAGGGTGGGACTGCAGAACCTGGAGCTGGGATTGGACAATGAACCCAATGTGGGAATGGACCAAAACTGATAAAAGTGTGAAACTCCTGCCTTGGGTCCATCCTGGGTGTAACCTCAGCCAGGCTCTTGCACTGCCCAAGGTGAATCCTTTTAATAAATCCCTGCTTGATTCCTTTAACTCTGTCCAGCCCCTGTTCCAGGTCAGCCTCTCCCAGGCATCCCTGAGCTCTGGTTTGGCCAGTTCTGTGTTTGAGAAGTGACTCAGAGCTCATTATCACCTCAGTGCATCCTGCCAGTGCCAAACACCCCCAGGAGAAATCCAGAAATCCTTCCCTCTGCTCTGCTCTGGCAGAACACCACACCTGGAGATGTTTTTAAGACTTTTTTTTTTTTTTTCCTGCTTTGGAGAGGAAAACATTATGGCAGTGATCCCCTTCATCAGTGCCAGGTTTGGCCCAAATCTGTTCCCAGTGATAGAGAGGCTGCAGGAGGGCAGGAAAAAACAGGAAAGGATCCTGGAATTCCCCAAGTGACTGACCCAAACACAGCTCTCCTCTCTCTGGAGCCTGACAAAACTCCCAAATCCTCATCCCCCAAAAAGCTGCAAAAAGCTCCCACCCTTTGCTTTGCAGATTTTCCCAGTCCCAAACTCAAGCTGCTCATCCTCCAAGCTCCATCACCCCCAGAATTCACCACACTGCCATTTCCTGCTGGATCCACAGCCCTTCAGGGGAAATTCATCCCAGAACCAAAGCTGGGTGCAAACCTGGCCCACACTGAATTCTTCCTGTCAAGTGGGTTTTGTGCCTGGGGTCAGTGTGGAATTAAACTGCCTGGAGTGGAACAAACCCTCAGCAACAGCCCAGGCTTACAGAGAATTTGTTAAAGCACCAAAGCAAAGAGCTGCTCCCTGCACTTTGCTTTTTCTCAGTGGTGCTGCAGGACTTGGTTCCTTCACCCAGCCCTGCTCTCTGCTCCTCACTGAGACAGTGCTGCCAAAAATTCATGAGAACGAGGTGGATTTTTCTGTCCAAACACTCAGCACCAAGGAAAAAAATTCATTCCTCAAAAATAACAAAGATTTTGTTGAAAAAGTCTGAAATGTTGTATAAAGGAAAGGATTTTCCTCAGCATTTCACTGTTGTAAAATCACTTCTGCTTCAAAAACAATCAGCTTGTTGACTCAGAGCAGAGTTAATTAATTATGTTAATGAGAACCATTCAACACCAAGCAGAATTTTCACTGCTGGAAATCTGTGATTTTTTGAGTTTTTTCTTGCCCTGTTGCTGGACAGTGTGAGAGTGAAAAGTCACTGCTCTCAAAACTCACTGCTGCTTCACTGTGGGATCACTCCCTGCACAGTTTGGGATGGGGTGAAATAATAATAATAATTTTTATTATATATTATTATATATCATTATATATAATATATAATATATATAATAAAATGTAATATATATAACTATTATATTTATATTTATATTTATATTTATATTTATATTTATATTTATATTATTATTTATATTATTATATAATATATTATATATGATATAAATTATATTATATTTCTATTATATTATAAATATATATTTTTAATATAAATTAACCTATTTATTTGTCTCCAAAGAGGACAAATTCCCAGTGAATGAGCCCTGAAGTGGCAGCACCTCCTCTGAGTGGGCAGTGTGTGCCAGGCCATGGCAATTCCCTGTCCCCAGTGCAAAGTGACAAACACTGGAGCAGGACACAGCTCCCCCAGCCCACCCTGGATCTGTCTCATTCTTCATCTTTAAAAGGGCTGGTGGCAAGAAAGAATCCTTATTAAAGGAATGTTAATTAGGAGGGGGGTGAACCAAAAAGACTCTTAAAATTATAAACTGAACAAACCAAAAAAATACCACACACAGCTGTCATTTTACACAGACAGAACTCTGGGCTGTGAGAGTTTCCAATCCCACCCTTAGAATTCCACAGTTCTATCCATATTATTTATGTGCTGATGTGATTTATCCTGGCCTGACATTATTTTTTCAATTATTTCCTTTTAAAGGCATTTTTGGGGCATGGGGCTGCAGTAAAACACAGAAAGTGAGGACAGGCCACCCGTGTCCCCAGCAGGGTCAGACCCTTCAGGAGCAGTCTTGGCTCCTTTGATGTGCCACCAACATTGCAGATAGGGCCAGGCCAGCTGCCAGGGCTGTGATTTCTAGGATGAGCATGTTCCCCAAGAATAGTCCCCTGGTCCAGAAATGAAGTGAACAGCAGGGGAAGGGCAAGGGGAGAAGCAGCAGCCCAGCCAGAATATCTGTGTGCAGTGCAAAGCAGAAGGTGCCCCAGGAAAGGGCAGAGTTTGACATCTGGTTATTTGCTCTGTGCCTGCAGACTGGAAAGCACCTGGAATTGATGGGCTGAGAGTGGCTGCTGCCCCTTCCCCTCACCTCATCCCCATCACCCAGAAGGAAAACCGAGCTGGAATTTAACCCAGGCTGCTAATGAGGAACTCTTGCCTTCCATGCTCTCATCTCTGGTGCCTTTAATTACAAGGTGGGGCCCTGAGCTCCACTTGCTCCTCCCAGGTTCAGGAAAAGTTGGAGAGAGTTAAAAGAGCTCACCTGGGACAGTTTTCCTTGTATGTGCCAAGGATTTCTCCATATCCCTGTGCCTGACAATCACAGTGTCTGCATTCCAGGCCTGGCTTAACTTTGCTCCAGTTTGTCCCTTTTGGTGTGTGGCATCACACAGCCTCTGTCCCCTGCCAAAATGTGCTTATATTCCTCCTTTTCTTACCTGAATCAATAAAATGACCCTGGGAGTCCTGTGAACCAGAGAAAGGAACTGGTCCAGTTGCAGAAAGGAGCCTCTGCTCCAGCTCACAGACAAGCCAGGAATAGTGTGGGGCTTCCAGCAAGGAGTTTATGACACAAATCTGTGCTTTAAATTGATCTGCAGGACAGCTCATGGAGCCTGCTTGGACTGGGGACTCAGCTGAGTGCAGCAGCCCTTGAAATAAAACAAACCACAGCACCTGCACTGCAGCCCAGGAAAGAGAGCTCAGCCCAAGGCCTAAAGATAGAAAGGATGTGCTTGGAAAAGGGAGCCCTAAACACATCCTGTGGTGGGCAGGATGGCGACATAACCAAAACCATCAGTCCTGTTCTTAACCTGAGCCACTCCTGCAGCTTAGAACTGGTCCTTAGTGCTAAACTGGAGCCTGTGCAGGAGGTTAGGGTTAAAACAAGGCCAGCAACCATGCCAGATCTTGATTTTATCACACTGAGAACTAAACAGATGTAATTATTCTATTCCTAGCCCAACACTAAGCTGAGCAGAGCAGTAAATGTAGATGGAGCCCTGTCCTACAAACAGATTAATATGGGCAGCAGAAGGGGGTGGTTCTAGAGAATTCAGGTTCTAGAGAATCAGGTTATTTCCCAGAAAACAGCATTACTCTCACCTGCACCAGACAGATCTGTTTTCCCTGTGCTTCCTTGCAAAAACCTCCTGCTGAGTTTTAGCCCTGTAGAGAACAGAAAATCCCATCCCCACAATCTTTGCTTCACGTGGCTTTTCCTGCTCACAGAAGGAAGATTTTCTTTGTGTCACTGCTGACAAACCCCAAACTAAAATCTAACCCAAGAAGCTTTGATCTCCCCCTCTCCCTGTTACTCAAGGCTTTGCACTGACCAGCAAACAAAACCTCTGGATGCTTGGATGGTGTTTGTCCCGTGGGAGATGTGTCAGGGCAGGACCAGCAGCCCAGGAGCTGCTGGAGACAGCAGGAGATGCCTCAGCCTCAGCCTGGGGATTGCTGGAATCATGTGCTGGAGGGTAGGAACTCCACAATGGCCAGAAGTGGTCCTGTGATACTGAAATAGTGAAACTCTCTGGGTTTGCAACAGGAAATCTATTTTGGGACCTCCAAGGAGGACTCCTTAACCTTCCCTTTTGGAAGGGATTGTTGATGATCTCACTGCGTGGCTATCAGTGTCCTGGGCCAAACACTCCTTCTGCTCTTGGCCTTCTGATCAGCTAACAAAGCAGATGCAGGAACTAATTAAAGCAGCAGAGCCTGTGTTTTCTGCTCCTTGCAGCTCTAAATTCAGTAGCTGGTACATGACACCTCGTGAGCTGATGCTTGTCTGTCTGTGATCTGAGATGAAAGAAACATTCACCAAATAATCCAGGGGGATGGGAGACTGAGCACTGTCTGCCAGGGCTGCTCCAACAGATGGAGAAACAAAACCAGGATCCCAGATTCACAGGCACTAGTTCTCAGGAATGCTCTGAGGAAAACAACCTGATCTCTGCTGGCTGGAAGGATTTCATACCTGGGATGGCATCACCTGGGATTGTAATCCTGGATTTTGCAAGAGGCCAAATTGCACAGGCCTCTTCAAGCTTTATTTATGGCAGCATATTCAATCCATATTTCATAGGATGGAAGAGACTAAAATGAAGTTGAACACAGAAAAAAGAGATTTCAGTGCCACTGGCCTGTCACTCACTTATGCTCTGGAGAAATTTTACAAGGCACAGGCAAGGGACATCATTAAAAATAAAACAAACTAATCTGTAATTTAGAAAAGAACCCTTCTCTTCCCTGAGTTATTCATTAACAAGTTAAGAATCTGTCAAGCCCTTCTTAACTATTAACAAACAGTTGTTGAGGTTGGGACATAATCCCAGGCCAAGCTGCACAATTAATGACATGAGAGGCTGAAATTAATTGCTGTCCTTGTGCAAACATCAATGTGCAGCTGCCCAAAACCTCTTGGTGCCCCAAACCTCCAGGAGGAGCTCAGAGCTTGGGGTCCTGCTCCCCACAAACACTGCAGGGGCTGTTCCCAACACACAGGAGCAAACAGATAAACACACAGGGAGGAAATTCCCAAACACCCAGTACTAAAAAATGTGTTTGGTTGGGAAAGATCATGGAATCATGGAATGGTTTGTGTTGGAAGGGACCTTAAATATTATTTAGTTCCATCCCCTGCCAGGAAGGGACACCTTCCACTGTCCCAGTATCCCAGCCTGGCCTTGGACACTTCCAGGGATGGGGGAGCCACAACTTCTCTGTGCCAGGGGCTCCCCACCCTCACAGGGAACAATTTCTCCCTAATCCCTAATCTAAACCTACTCTCTAATCTGTTTGGATACAGGAAATGTAAAACTTAACGAGCAGGAAGCCAGCAGAAATGCCAGGCATGGTAGAATAAGAAATAATGACCAGGAAACAAAATCTCTCAGCCTTAAATGGTCACAAAACTTTGTGCTTGGGAGGAAAAAACAAACAAATGGCAATGGAGAGCAGGGACTCTCCCACACCAGGTGTGCAGCCACCTTTCCACAGCACAGCTCTCAAATCAAAGCAGCAAATTTTCCATGATTGCTTCAAAAGGATTGCCTGAAGCAGATATTGAAGCTATCATGTCATGAGGAACTTTGAATAAAAATATGTTCTACACTGAAGGCAAGCATGTGGGTTTGGATCTCTGCAGGTGAACCTGGTGTCTCCTGTATTTTCATACCCTGCAGACCTCCCTCACATCAGGATACTGGAGTTTTTAGGATGAGCCCACTCCTGGCTACACAGATTTTGCTCAGTTCTCCCTGTGGCTACAATCTGAATGTTAAATTAAAATCCTCAGAGCTCACCTGCTGTGGTTCCAGAGCTGGCAAGGTCCAAACCCACCCACTGCCTGCGCTGACAAGGGATGGGGAGAGCTCCTCCCCTCCCAAAACCTGCTGTTCATATTTCCCAGGTTTTGCCCAGCTGTGCCCTGTGGAACATCCCCATGGGCAGCATTTGCAGAGATAGAAGGATCTGAGAACCTGACAATGCAAGCAGCTGGCCCAATTTCATCTCATGTTCACTTGCTGGTGTGAGAGGGAAGAAAATCTAAGTGCAATTTGCTTTTCTCCAGACATGTCTTTATAAAACAAAAGGGCTCAGCTCAGCACAAGACCTCTTTGGGCAAGGACATGGCATTTAATTTTTGTCTGTGGGCACAAAGCACGTGGCTGATGAAAATAAAAATGTTCTCTTCATCATTATCCACAAAATGCAAAGGGATCAGCACTGCTGGAAATCTCTGCTGTGACATTTCCTGCTCCCTGCCACCCTCCTGGCTATCCCTTTGGGCTGGCCCCAAATTAAATCTCAACAATATTCTCTTCCTTTTCAATAATATCTAAGGAGTTGGGAGTTTCTGTCCTGGCTGGGGGGTAGAAATGATCTTTGATGTCCTCTCCAAAGCCTGCACTAGGGGCATATCCACCCTCCTGACTGGGAAAAATCTGCTTTACTTTGTCCCTAGAAATTTCCAGCAGTGCTGCATTTGGTGACTGAGAATGTCTGTGGTAGAAAAGCTGAATTTCCACCCAGATCCAGCTGGATCTCAGAACTAATGACAAGAGTCTGGAAGGAAACCCTGCTGCAAATGTTACTGGAAGGATCTCAAGAAAACCAGATCTTTCAACACAATAAAAAACAAGCCAACTCCCAGCTGCAGGTGGAGATCAGATAAGGAAAAAAAAAATAATATTGGGAGTAGAAAAAGCCTTTACATCATCATCATCATTTTTTTTTAGTGTGGTTATCTTGGGTTTCACCTCCAAGTGGACATAATTAATTCTGTTTTCTGTCAGGATCCTTCAGCTGAGAAATGCCCAGCCACACTCCTCTGGGGAAATGGGTTTTCCTCCCCACCATCTGGAACGTGCTCTTCTCAACTAGGAACAATTACTCTTTTCCCATTGATTTCATCCCTTCCCACTTGAAAAAACATCAGCTTGAGCCACTTGCTGTCCTTCCCCAGGGGCCATGTGCCAGAGCAGCTCTGCCTCGTTCATCTCCTCCTCCAAAATCAGCATCAGCACTTCCCATCCACACTGGGACAGCCTGAAAACACAATTTAAATCAGCCAGGACACCCTGGAAACACAACTTTAAATCAGCCAGGAGACCCTGGAAACACAAGTTAAATCAGCCAGGAGACCCTGGAAAGACACTTTAAATGAGCAAGGCACCTCTGCTCTGGTCAGGGAGGGGAGCACCAGTCCCAGGACTCCTTTTTGCCTTCTGGGATGGTCAGGACAGATCTCACAATTCAGGATGCTCCCCTTGCCTCCCCTACAGACCCTACAAACTGCTGGAACCACCCAGTGGTGTTTTTCCTGGATGCTGGACCCCACACCCTCATCCAGAAGGACTTTGTGCTCATTAAGTCAGAATTTGCTGGTAGTTTCCAACAGCACGGGGTGAGCTGGGGGGCAGCAGGCAGAGCCAGGAATCACCTTGGGGCACATCTGACTGTGCTCATGAACCAGAGGGTTTACACAGCACTGAGAGCTGTGCTGGGTGACCTCAGGCCATTCCCAATGTCACTAAATTCCAATTCACTAAAACAAATCTGTTTTAGTGGATGTGATGTGGCTGGTAGCCCTGACTCACCCCCTGCACAGGATGTTTGTGAACTGCTGACTCCCTTCCAGCTCTTCTTTAACTACAAGAATTATTCACAAGGATTCCTGCCTCAGTTCACAGATCTGCACAAAGCACTTGGAAAGGTTTGCCACATCAAACCACCTTACAGTACATCATCCACCTCACAATATCAGTATCAATATCAGTATCAGTATCAGTATCAATATCAGTATCAATATCAATATCAATAACAGTGTCAATATCAGTATCAATATCAATATCAGTGTCAATATCAGCATCAATATCAATATCAGTGTCAATATCAGTATCAGTATCAATATCAGTATCAATATCAATATCAGTATCAGTATCAATATCAATATCAGTATCAATATCAATATCAGTGTCAATATCAGTATTAGTATCAATATCAGTATCAATATCAGTATCAGTATCAGTATCAATATCAGTATCAATATCAATAACAGTGTCAATATCAGTATCAATATCAGTATCAGTGTCAATATCAGTATCAATATCAATATCAGTGTCAATATCAGTATTAGTATCAATATCAGTATCAATATCAGTATCAGTATCAATATCAATATCAATATCAGTATTAGTATCAGTATCAATATCAATATCGGTATCAGTGTCACCTGGAGGAGCAGTGTTCAGATCTCAGCCCTACAAACCCCTGTCCATTCACAGAATCACAGAACACTTTAGGTTGGAAGGGAGGTTAAAGCTCATCCCATCCCACCCCAGCCATGCAAAGCTGACCCAATTTCAGACCCTCTGCTGAGAGTCCATTCCTTCATCCAGCTTGTTCTGTGTGTTATTTTTATTTGCTTTCTAATAAGAGAGACCTCCATCCATCAAAAGAATTCCCTTTTCCACAATTATTGGTCCCTAACTCCCTGCCAGCCCTCGGCAGGCGATGCTGTGGAGACTGCAGTGGCCACAGGCTGGGCTTGTGCTGGCCCCATCACACTGCAGGGCAAAGCTCTGCCTGTGGGGAGGGCTTTGGGCTCACAGCTGCAATCTGGGGACACTCCAGGTGCTCTCAGGTGGCCCCAGCAGAGCCCAGGGTGGGATAAAACTGCCCAGCCATGGATCTGTGCAAACCCCCTGGCAGGGGTTGGCACTGGATGATTTTTGATGTCCCATCCAACCCAAACCATCCCATGGTTCTGTGGTTTCAGCATCCCATGGAGGTGATGCCAGGATTTACACTGTGCTTTCAGTGACAGCAAAAGCAAAGTCCTCTCCTCCACTCCAATGCTTTGAATTACCAGTTTTCCTCAGGGGAGGAAGAAACCTTAAATTAAATTCCCTGTTAGGAAAGGGACCAAAGGAAACCTGGGTCCTGAAACCCTCTCAGTTTTTTGTGGGATGTCTTTACCCCTGTGATGGTGTTCAGATCTGAGAAAGGAAAGGGGAGGAAAAAAAAAATCTTTTAAAGACTGATTTCAAGTCAAGACCCATGATCTTGTTACCAAGGTATTTAGGATGTTAAAAAAGACAGACTTCTGTGGGTGGAAATGAGCAAAAAGATCAACTGAGCCTCCAGTTCCATGTAGCTGCCTTCAGCAGAATACAGAATGAGAGGGGGAAAATTCCCCATGAAAGAAATCCAGAAGATGAAAGGAAGCTGGCTGGGAAAGAGAATGATCATCAGAACATCATCTGCTCCCTAACAGCAGGCTGTGAAACTTCTTTTTAGGAATTGCCACAGACTAGGAAGTATCTCAAATGACCTAAAAAGAGATATAAGGATCTATGCCTATAATATATATATATATATATATATATATATACACCCAGAGATAAATCCAGAGAGGAGCCTGGATGTAAGGACAGATCCCTGCAGCCTTCAAGGCTTGGAGCCAACTCACTTCCTGCTGTGCTCAGGACTCAGGACTCCAGAGTTGCTAAAGTTGGGCAGCTCCAGATCTCCATTTTAACTTTCCTGCAGCAGCAGGACACGAGTGGGACCCGGCTGAGGAGCCACCTCTTCTCCTGGCACACAGGAGCAGCTCCTGGGATGCTCCCACAGAAAGGATGCAGGCTCAAAATTGGGAGATGATGCTTGGGTGAAACTCAGAATTAAAAGCAGAGGCAGCTCTCATCCCCTGCAAAGAGCCTCAGGTGGGTTTGGGGTGTCCCTAGCCCAGACCAGTTCAAGACTGGGGTGGCACAAGCAGCAGGCTGCACCTTGAGGCAGCTGCAAAGGCCAAAAAATTAATGGATCAAATCACACCCAGTCACAGACCCAATTTCAATGCTGGGCCATGGCCAATCCCAGCCCCTTGAAGCACAAACTGTTGTGATTTGAGGCAAAATTATGAAATGCATAAGCCCTGTGGGAAACTGCATGGAGATTTTCTGTGGTTATTAATGGCACTGGATCCACACAAGGGTTACTGACGACACTGAGCTCCTCACCACGAGATTTAGTTTGACAGGAAAAGAGGAATTACCTCAGGCTGTGCCAGGGGAGCTCAGGGTGGGCAGCAGCAGGAATTTCCCCATGGAAAGGGAGCTCAGGGATTGGAACTGCCCAGGGAGGGTTGGATCCCCATCCCTGCAGTGCCCAAGGAAGGGCTGGAGGGACACTGAGTGCTCTGGGATGGGCTCAATGGTCTGGGAGGGCTTTTCCAGCCTAAACTACTCTGGGATTCTGTGAAGGGTGCTGTGATTTCTCTCTCTCTGATCAGATCTCACAGGGAGGATCCTCCCAAACCAGCAAAGCACCTCCACCCCCAGGAGACCCTTCCTCAGCAAAGCCAGCAGCTGCACCCTCCACATCCCTCTCTGCTGCTCAGGAGAGCCTTTGCAGGGCACAGCCCCACCTCTGCTCCCCAGAGAGCCCCAAACCAGGACTCCCAGCCCCAGGGACATCCTGTCCTCACCCTCAGGGAGACACTGCAAGACAGAGTGGGCACGAGGGAAGGCACACAGGAGAGAACGTCCTCCTTGCTTTACAAATGCTGCAGTCCCCAGCTCTGACTAAAGCAGAGTCTGTTTTTCCCTTAATTCCCAACCTGACACTAACACTGACATGCTCTCCCCCTATATTTAGTGGCCACATCACCTGGCACTCCCTGCTGTGCTGTCACCAGCAGCTCTGTTACGTGGCAGAGCAGTGGAGCTTTCCTCTGTTTGGGTTATTTTTTTTCCCTTTCTCTTCCCTTCTCCCCAGAACACTCACACACATTTCTTGCAGCATAATCCTTCCTCCCTCCTGGGCAATGCCATCAGCTGTCATCCTGCATCATGTGCTTCTGCCTTCTCTGGATCACCCACACCCCCCACACCACTTTCCCCAGGTCTGTCACAGTTATTAAAACCTCATAACAAGCTGCTTTGCATTTAATCCCATCTGTCATCAGATCCTGTTTAAACACCAAGAATTACCACTTTAATGTGACTGCTTCCTAAGATATGACAGCTTTCTTCCACGGATCTCAGAGAGTTCTGCAGGAGAAGATAAGTATTCCTCAGCTCCTTTTTTTTTTTTTTTTTTTTTTCCTGGATGATAATTGAGACAAGTGGAAATAGGGCAGCCCAAAATGAACACCCCAATGCCAGGAGACACAAGAAACCCAGCTGGGATATCCCAGCCTGGGCTTGGGACTGTCACATCCAGCCTACAGCTCACAGGAGCATTTCTCTGTGAGAAGAAATTTCTTCTGTGAGAAGAAATTCCCTTTTCCCCAGCACAGGAGGGACATGGAGCTGTCGGATTCCACCAAGATGATTACAGGGAGGGAACATTTCTTCTGTAAGGAAAAGCTAAAAGAATTTTAGCTTTGAACTTGGAGAAGATATGGGAGGACCTGATTGTGATCAACAAGGGATGGGAACTGAAGGGAACCCACAAGAAAGACAGAGAGAGACTTTTCACAGAGCCTGGAGTGACAGGACAAGGGGGAATGGCTTCACACTGGCACAGAGCAGGGTTAGATTGGAATTAGGGAGAAATTCATTGCTGTGAGGGAGGTGAGGTCTGGCACAGAATGCCCAAAGTTGTTTCCACCCCTGGAAATGTCCAAGACCAGGCTGAACAGGGCTTTGAGCAAGTGGAAGGTGTCCCTGGCCATGGCTGTGAGCTGGAATGAGATTTTTTTTAAGGTTGGAATGAACCTGGTTCTCTTCATGCCCACAGAGAAGAGGTGTTACCCCACAGGAGCACTCCCATCCTGCCAGAGTCTGCCCCAAACCTGCCCCAAACCTGCAGGATCTCAGCCCCTTCAGGACCCCCAGCTCTGGGGCAGAGCACGAGGCAGGTGCTGATTGAGCCACCAACACGTTATTTTGTAAGAGAAGGAAAAAAATAATAATAATAATTGAGAAAGCACATTTGTTATTATTCATTAAATGTACTGGAGCTGCCTTATGTGCTAAATGTTCTTCCCCTGATGATCTTAGCACCTAATTAAAGGAGGCTGATGAGGCATGATAGAGGCAGTGTGTGAGCACATCCAGTGGAAAGGGGAGGCAGGGAGAGCACACAAATTACCCACTGAAACAGGGGCAGAGCACCGAGTTCTGTTGGAAAGGCAGCTCAAAACTCTCCTTCCTCCCTCTGAAACCCCCTGAAGCTCTGCTGGGGTGGCACAGCAGCAATGCCCCCCTTGCCAAACCCATTACCTGCACTGGAGAGTCCAGGGCTGATGCTCTGGTAGCTGCTGAGTGCTAAAGCTGGGAGGGTTTTAAAAGGATTTGTCCCAAAGAAACATTGGCCTGGAGCCACTTTTGGAACTGAATTGAATCAAGATTTCTGGGAGGGCTTATTTATATTTATGTGGGATGACAATCCCAAACATTGGGATACCACAGGAGAGCTGGTTCTCATGGAGTTCTCCATCCCACTTTTAGGACACTCTGCTCCAGAGTGCTCTGAAGGAGCTGCAGCTCTGTACCTCTTGGGTTTCCTCCAGAAATCCACAGGAGGAACAGGCAGAGCTCGAGTTACAACTCCAGTTCCCAAAATTCCACCCGGATGAAAAAGTCCAGGTTAAAAAACCAAGTCAGGACCTGGGGATCATAACTTCAGCCAAGGAAAGGGGTTCAGAGACATCCTTGCCCCTTCACACCAAACTTCTGCTGGTGTGTTAATCACTGTGAATCCTCCAAAAGCAAGGCACAGAAGTGTTGGAAACCCTGCAATGAAACCCTTGGCATCAGTGCCACTGGCCAGAAATCCTGTGAATAAATTCCTTGTGATTTAGCTCCTGCTCTGAGCCAGACTGGAGTTCCCAAAGGACAGTGTCTGTCAGGAGCCTGACATCAGAAATTGCACATGGTTATGAAAATGGAAACAGCTTCAAGAAAAGCCAATGTTGTTTGTTGGGCTTTTTTTATTCAGATTTCTCAAGAAATTCAGTTAAAGGCCAATGCATACGTCTGGGCTGATTCCTTCTTTATCCAAACCTGCCTGACCTAAGCATGGATCCTATTTTCAGTCACTTCAGAAGAAGGAAGCTCAAGTCCAACAGTCACATTGAAAACCACAAGACACGCTAGATCTTTGGATTCTGGTTCCTCAGCCACATCTCAAACAAGAGGCCATCCAGCCTCAACAATGTTTGGACAAACCAAATCACAGCTTGATATTTCACCAAACCATTTGATGCTTCAGCAGCAAAACCCCTCTGACTGCAAAAACTCTGGGCTGCCAAATTTCAAACAAAAAGGGGGCTGTGGATGAGCTGACAGGAGATGGGACAGGACACAACCTGTCCCTGTGGCATTTGTCCTCGGGATGGGAAGGACCCTGTCCCCTCCAGGGAGGTGGGGAAGGAGGTGGCAGCCAGCCAGGAGAAGGATTTCTTTGTGGAGAGGCTGCAGGGCAGGTTCAACCAGCTCGGGATGCTGACAGACAGACAGACAGACAGAAAGAAAGAAAGACCAGCTGGCAAATGAGTGTGGGTGGGGAGAGTCATGCTGGCCCTGTTTGCCAAAGGGGCAGGGAACAACACATGTTCTGTGCCTCAGTGGAAGGGGAAGCTCCCAGAAGCTTGCCTCATCTGCCTTTCTATTCTTAACCCTTCTCTGGCACCCTCTCAAGTCTGGGTGCTGGTGGAAGAGCTGAAAAATAATGCAGAAAATGCAGCCCTTGCTAGGCTGGCAGAGAGCAGGGCCTTTCTGCCTCTCCAGCAGCAGAAAGGCAAAGGCTGAAATGATTTTTCCAGTAAGAGCCAGTCCTAAAAGCTTGGTTTATGGAGAATTGGGGTGGATGTCACCAGGGAACAGCTGGTAGGACTGAAAGGTCTCCAGACCCTCTACTGCTGTAAATCACCTCCAGGACCAGACTTACATCAATATTTTTACCTCAGGTGTGAGGTAAAAAATCCTAAAATCCTTCTAAAATTCCCAAGTTAAGAAGGAGGCTTTCAAAGCAACAAACTTGAAAAGGATTTTAAAAGAATATTTTTATTTTTTTTTTCTTCTGGGAAACAAAAATTCTTTGTCTGCTTTCCTCTGCATCATCCCCAGGTCACTTCAGTGAGACACTGAATTTGACCCCAAGGTCTCAAATATTTGGGACAAGCTGTAAATCTGGAGCAGAGACAGGAGGTCATTGCTCTTTCCCAAATTTCCCAGCCACTCAATGAAGCTGAGAAAAAGCCATGGCAGCACTGGGGGGAAACTTCTCTGCCTTGGAGGATAATTTGTGTAGGAGCCAGACTGTCCTTCAGGGGCTGTGGTCATTCAGCCACTGGGTTCATCCCAGATCCTTTTCCAAACTGACTGGAAGTTTCCAGAATTTGTCATTCCAGCCTAAAAAAACAAGAACTGACCCCCTGCTTGGTTTTTCTGTTGGGTTTGGATTTTTTTGGATTTTCTTTCTTTTTTTTGGGGTTTTTTTTTTTTGTTTGTTTTTTTGTTTTTTTTTGTTTTTTTTGTTTTGTTTTGGGTTTTTTTGGGGTTTTGTTTTGATTTTTTTTTTTTTCCCTTGGAAAACCTCAGCTTTCTGCACAGGAGCTACCAAAGCTGGGAGGGATGGGAAGGTGGGGATGGCACTGTTAGGAAATTAATGAATACAAAAGCAATTTCATCTCCAGACCTGAAGGAAGCTCCCAACAGATCCTTTTCCTCCACTACAGATGGAAAGCAGGGAAAACCTGGCAGAGGGTTGAGGAGGTGGAGGAGCAGGAGATGGGATGCACACATGGACTCAAAAATCCACGTCAGAAGGAGCTGGAAGGAACAGAAGTGGATGGACAGGGGAAGGTAAAATAATGACCTCCCATCCTCTGGCACAACAAAAAAAAATATCTGTGACAACCCAGCAAGGCTGTGCTGGTCCTGGAAGGGAAAAACAATGTTCTGAGGAGGGTACAATTCTCTCCAGGTTCACACGTAGCAACCCTGCGAGTTTCTATAGCAACCCCGGAATTATTTTTAGCATTAGTCACATTGGAACAGCAGCAAGCCAACATGGAGCTGGGCTGGAGGGAGTTTCACCCTCTCCAAGGCTTCTTTCCTTCCCTCCAGCCCCTCTCCTGGGCTGCAGGAACCCACCCTGACACCTGCACACAAACAGCCATGGCTGGGAATAAATGTGGAAGCAGAAAATCTCTTTTTTTTTTTTCTCCTTTTGTTGGCATCCCTCCAGTCCAAAGGGACACAGGTGCAGTCCCCAGTGGCAGTGGGGCCACCCAGCCCACAGAGAATATTTCCATGGAGTTCCTGGAGCTCTTTCCAGCAATTTTTCCAACCTTCCACAAACACCAGGGAGAGCAGGGAGTGTTGGAGTTCGTAAATTAAAGGTATTTTTGAATTTTTTTAGAGAGAAATTAAAATACAGGGATTAAATTATAATTTAGTACACCTTAATCCATCCAATTATTAATTTAATCCCTACACTTTGATTTCTCTCTGAAAAATTCAGAGATACCCTTAATTTACAGACTCCCCTCCTCTTTGAACAAATGTCCTCTGTTCCAGTAAATAACCTACAAGGGAGGAACCCTGTGGCTCATTTTGCTCTTATTTAGCAGCAAGAGGGGTTGAGGATGGTTGTCACAGGTGGGACAGGGGTGCAGGAATTCATAGGAGGAGCTGAAGGCAGCTCTGAGGCACAGGAGGGTGCAGGAGGAAAGAAAAAGTGCAGAGCATCTTCCCAAGTGAAAGCAGGAGGGGAAAATGCCCTGCAGAGCTGCCTGGGAGAGGGGCACAGCTGGATCAGCTCACAGCTGGATCTCTGACCCTGCACACCATCCACAGGAGGCCAGACACAGCTGTGTCTAAAAGCTGTTCCACAGCTCCAGCCCTGGCTGTGCCAGGTGAGGAACTCCTCAGAATTTCTTGTTTTAAAAGCCCAGTACAGCACAAGTGACAGAGCAGAGCAGATCCACGGCAGACCCAGCCAAGCAAAAGCAGAAATACAAATTACAGCATCTCCTAAGGATCTGTTCTCCACCCACACACCCTCAGACAGTTCCTACTGCCACTCAGAACAACCCAAACCATTAACCACAAAAATGTGTGCTGTGCTAATTAACAATTTCCCTTGCATTCATCTTTTTTTATTTCAAAAAAATCCATTGGTGCCTCACAATTCCTGTGACCTCTGAATTTCAAGCACCTTTTTGTGGGGTTTATCCCCCACAGACTACACCAGGTTTTAAACACCCATTGAGTGAGCCAGATCTGGAGCACATCCCTGGAAAGCAATCCCTGCCCATCCTCACCTCAAGAAGATTCATTTCTGCTCAGTCCAAATGAAATTCAAGGTGAAGCACAGCTTGGAAGAGCAGGGAAAATCCTGGAAATGGCCACAGCAGCCAGCTAGGGATGGAAACAAGACTTCCACCTTTATTTTCCTTTATTTTTGTACACTTTGCTGGACAGGGACCACCTCTTTTTTTTTCTAACACCAGATGGTCCCTGGCACCTTCTCCAGAGGAGCACGATGCCCACAGGGACTGGAGTTGATCCTTTTTTTTCCCACTGGTTTATAAAATCTGTGGATTCCTCAAATATCCTGGAACTGGCAGCAAGCACAAAGGCCCCTGGGGAAAGGCCAGTGCAAGTTGATTCCCCAAAAAGGCATAATAAAAAAAAAAAACCAGAAGCTCCTCAGAGTTCATCCTTGGGAAATGACTGGGGGGAAAAGCTGCTTCACCACTTCAGTGAGAACTCGGTGTCCTCAAAAAAAGAGGAGCTTGGCTGAAACAATTTGCTCTTCAGCCTTCATCCATCTGCTAAACCACCCTGATCTTTCCCTAGGAACGCTTCAGCACGAGCCAAGGGGGCAAGGGAGATGGGAAAAGCTGGGTTTGCACTGAAAGCTCTGCCTGGAAACCACTGGATAAAGGAATATCTGCAGGAATTCACAGAATCCCAGATCACTGAGGTTGGAAAAGCTCTCCCAGCCCACGGAGTCCAAGCTGTGATCCCTCCTTGTCCCCAGCCCAGAGCTCTCAGTGCCACCTTCAGCCCTTCCTTGGGCACTCCAGGGATGGGATCCAACCCTCCCTGGGCAGTTCCATCCCTGAGCTCCCTTTCCATGGGGAAATTCCTGCTGCTGCCCACCCTGAGCTCCCCTGAGGCCGTTCCCTCTCCTCCTGTCCCTGCTCCCTGGAGCAGAATCCCATCCCCACCTCACTTCCCTTGATTTCTCCAGTGCAGGGCAGTGCAGAAGAAGAAATGAGAATTTTCTCCAGCCAGCACCTCACAGAAAGCCAAATTCAGCACAAGCCTCCTGTCCTGGGAGAAGAAAGGGCAAAAAAAAAGGCAAAGTAAGAAGCTGCACTTCTGGAGAGCTCTGCTCTCCCACTGCATCCCCACGGGATGCTGGGCTGGGGTAAGGAGCACACCAGTGCCTTGCCTGCCCTCACTCACAGAACGCTTCACTCCTCCCCAAGGAAACATAGAATTTTTCTAATTAAGCATTAAAGTGATTCAATTATGCGGAATGCTCTCTTGTGGGGCTGAAATCCATCCCAGACAAGAGTACAGCAAGGCTTTGGACAATCCTGGAGAGGTTTTGCTGATCGGGGGGGTCAAGAAACAGCACGGCTCCAAAATGGGGATTTTTTTTGGTTTTTTTCCCCTCATGAGAAGCACTGAATTGTGCTCTCTGGAAGTGTAAAAGGCAGCAGAAGAACAAGGAATGAGTATGCAGGCAGGAATGACAGACTCAGACAGGCTCCTCGAGCTGCAGAAGAGGGGCCAGGAAAAAGCTCACACGTTTTCAGCATTTCAGGCTGCTGGGGCTGAGAGTGGAGGTGCTGCCCCAGCTCCTTCCAACCCAGCATGGGCAGGAGGAGGTTGGGTTTTGGGCAACCTCACAGGGCTGCTTTTGCCAACACAACAAGCCCCAGAGCCCTGACGAGCCTGGCTAATTGGCACATCCTAGCACTGTGACTGACAGCTGTCAAGGCAACCCAGCCCAGTGTCAGCTCAGGGAAAAACATTCCACAGCACAGGAAAGCTGCATCAGTATTTTTATCCTGACAACAATCAGCACCCTACCCACAGGGCTGCTGTCTCTGTCCCAGCTCTGAGGTGCCCAGTGCAGCCCTGCCAGAGAGAGCGGTTATAAAAATAAAATAAATCATTAAAAAATCATTACAGACACTGTCTAGACCTTCCAGGCCTCCCTTCCCTCCCAGCCAGTCCTTCTGCCTTCACACACTCCAGCTGGCCTGTCCAGCTCCCTTCCTGCTCTGGGCTGATTTTGCAGGGATGCAGCTGCACCATCACCCCTGCACATCTGCAGCTCCTGAGCCAGCTGTGCCCAGCCTGGAGAGGCCCCTGGGAAGGGCAGAGCTCAGGCAGGTTTAGCCCAGCCCAGAACCTTGCCAAGAAGCTGAATAATTGGATGGGCTGAGGGAAGGGTGTGAGGTTCAACAAGGCCAAGTGCCAGGTCTGCCCTGTGGCCACTACAGGGAGAATCTTAAAAGATTTTTCAGTCTGGCTTTCTTAGGCTCAGCTGAGATTTTTCCCAAGCTAGAGCCTCTTTCTTTACTGTAAACACAAGAGAAAGAATTATAACAAAGATAAGCACCTGCTGAATCTGTGAGACAGCCTGAGACAAAGGGTCTCTTTCTCTGAGCAGTGAACTGTCTGGATTTTGTTATGCACGAAGTGTCTTATTTCAAGCCATATCTTCCTTCAATAAATTACTCTTTCTTGTTCTTTCTTGCACCATGCAAGAGAGTCCCATGTTACCGTGTCCTAGAGTAACATTTGGAGATCCCACCAAGATTTACATTTGGAGATCCCACCAAGATTTACATTTGGAGATCCCACCAAGATTTACATTTGGAGATCCCGCCAAGATCAACACTGCCCCTGGGTCACAATTCTCTGCAGCTCCAGGCTGGGAAGCTCCTGGGGGGGAAAAGGAGCTGGGGGTGCTGGTTGGACACGAGCCCAGGTGTGCCCAGGTGTGCCCAGGTGTGCCCAGGAGGGCAGTGGCACCTGGCCTGTCTCAGCAATAGTGTGGCAGCAGGAGCAGGGACTGTCCCCTGTGCTGGCACTGCTGAGGTCACACAGTGAGTGCTGGGTCCAGTTCCCTCAGTTTGGGAAGGACAGGGAGGGAATGGAGCTGGGAAGGGGCTGGAGCCCAGGAGGGGCTGAGGGAGCTGGAAAGGGGCTCAGAAGGAGAAAAGGAGGCTCAGGGGGAATTTCTGGCTTTGCACAACTCCCTGACAGGAGGGGACAGCCAGGGGGATTTGGGATCTGCTCCAGGGAACAGGGACAGGAGTCCAGGGCAGGCTCAGGGTGGAACCTGCAGGAATTTCTCCAATGCTCAGGGATTGGCAGGAGCTGCAGAATTCAAAACTGCATTTACCTGGTGAGGGTGGTGAGACACTGAACAGCTGCCCACAGAGGTGGCAGAGGTGCCCAATCCCTGGAAACATCCAGGGCCAACATGGACAGAGCTTTGGGCCTGGTCAAGTTGAAAATGTCCCTGTTCTTTCCAGGGGGTGGGACTAGATGAACTTGCAACCCAAACTATTGAAGCTGCTCAGCATTCCCAGCAGAAGGATGGATACAGAAGCTCAACCAGAAGCCAGCACCACCATGGATGCCCTTCCCAAACTCTCCCTCCACTCCTTCACTTCACTTTCATTTCAATGAAAATAAGTAATTTTTTTTTTTTTCACTCTTCCCAGCTATTTTGGGGAAAGAAGTTTCTGTTAATGGTGGGTGGTGCAATGTCCCTGTTCCCAGAGCTCCAGGGCAGCAGCTCCCAGGGGAGCAGAGCCCAGAGGGATGTGGGACAAGTGCTCAGCACTTGTGACCTTCCATGACCCAGATAATTTGTGCCCTACTTTACTTAATCCCTGGAAATCCTGGACCATAACCTCAGGACCTGCCTTCAGCACATTGTGCTAAAATTAAACCCAACTTTTTCCAATGAGGTTTACAGACCTCAGGCATGGATTTTTCTCCTCAGGAGCGTGGCAATTTAACTGTTTGCAGCCCAGAAAGGTGAAATGTGGGTGTACCTGCACAAGTGCACAAAAACCATCCCTGTGGGAACAGGGTCTGTGGCACTTCAGGTGAACAGCAAGGGTTGAGAGACACAGATTATGATGATGATCCCACCTCCAAAAATCACCTTAGATTCCTCAAATGAAAGTGTGAGGAAATGTCTAAGGGCTGTTTTTCTGAAAAGCTACCAGTGAAAAAGTCAAGGGCAGGAAAGACTGAGATTGTCACTGAGATCACTGCTGATACATCCTCTCACCTAATTCTCTGTGTGCCCATCACATATCTTGGCTCACTTCTCCAAATCTGTGCCCCCTAGGAAGGACAGAGCCTGTTTTTCCACTCACCCAGAGAAAATCTGGTGGCCAAGAAGTTCCTTTTCTCCTCCCCCCAGCAGGAAGCAGCTGCCACATTGTCAGGCAGGAGGATGCACCCTCAAAGGGAAGGGCTGTACCAGATGAACAGCCCAAACACCATTTGGCCCAGGTTCAGCTGACCTAAATTCTGCCTCATTTGCAAGCCTGTGGTCCGTGGGAAGACCCACAGCTTTCAGCAGCATCTGCCAGCAGCAAACATCACACAAAGGTGGAAATTAGGGCATCTGAATCTGGGCCAGTGCTCTGCAGTCCTCAGAGCCCACCCTGGGTTGTGGTCCTGGCTTGGATGGGGGAACCAGAACTCAAATCATTCACCACCCTGAGCAGCCAGGGTGGGTTTTGCTTCTTATGTTGGGCTGAGCAAGAATTGCAGAGGGAGAGAGGAAGGGGAAGGGGAAAAGGGAAAAGGGAAAAGGGAAAAGGGAAAAGGGAAAAGGGAAAAGGGAAAAGGGAAAAGGGAAAAGGGAAAAGGGAAAAGGGAAAAGGGAAAAGGGAAAAGGGAGCCCATCAGCACTGGGAAAATAACACCAAAAACGTGGTGTGGGGGAAAATCCAGACTGAAACTTGGAGAAGTCACACTTTGCTCATCACATTCCCTGCCCATGGTCTTGAGTGTCCCTGCTGCAAGGCTGCTCACCCCAGCACTGCTGCAGCTGTGCATGCAGATGTGCAGCACAGGCAGGTCCCCGAGGGGTGGCCCAGCAGGACACACGAGCACTGCCTGGGCACAGCCCTCGTGGCCATGCTCCCCTCTCCTGCTGTGTTACTGTGGGATGGAGCCCTGGAAACCTCAGCTGGAAAAGCAGGAGCCACAATTCCACCAGCAAAGCGTTTCCCCATTCATTATTCATCCACTCCTTTTTCCTGCCACTTCACCACATTTCAGTCATTTGCAGCAAAGCAAATCAATCATTTGCATCACTTACTGTTTGCTCCATCCTACACACAGCTAAAAAAGACAAGGGCTCTCCTTGAGTGAGGACAGCACGCTACTCCAGCGAGGCTGACAAGAACAGGATCTCTCTGGCTCATCTCCTGCCACTCTCTGACAGCAATTTAGAAAGGTCTGTTTGACAGTCATTTCCTCTTTACATTCTTATTCTGCTTAGACTGTGAAACTACCAGTGCAGAAACAAAACCACTCAGGAAAAGACAACCAGCCCTGGGAATCAGGTGCCTCTCCTTTTACCAGCAGAGGTTCTTGGAATCATTTTTGAGTCGAAGCAGGGGAGGCCACGGGCTCCATGGCACTCTGCATTCCTCCTGGGCATCCTCCTCCTCCCCTAAGTGCCACTTCTGAGTGCAGTGTGTCTGTCCCTCCTGCTTGGGGCACCAGGAAGCTGCTGCACTTCTTTTGGGGTGTTTTCCAGTTTTTGGGCTCGCTGCTCAGGGTGCTGATGCATTCCACAGATTCTCCCTGCTGCAGAGTCCTTCTGGAGCTTTATTATTCCTGAGATGTCCCCTCCTGCAATCCTTTACCCTCTCTAAGCCACTCTGCTGCTGAGCTGCCAGAGGATTTACTTCCATACGTGTCTCCTCCTTGGAACAGTCCCAAAATCTGTGTCAGTCATGATCACACTCAAATTCCACATCAGGCAGCTTTCCTCACCTGCCTGGAAATGTTATTATTTCAGCTTGCTGCCATCAGGAGACAGATTGGAATCAATTTTAGATCAAGCTGTTTAAAATACCCCGTCCTCCTTTTCAAAGCTGACTCAGTGCAGGCCACACACACCCCCTGGAGCAGCCTGAACATCATGGGCATAAACCCTCTACAGGTAAAAATCCTCCTCTACAGGCTGAACCTACAGAAGTGAAAAATTCAGCCCTTGAGCTGGGATGTTTCAACCAGGAGAAGAATTCCAACAGAGGAAGGAGATGGCTGAAATGCCCAGAAAATATAAAATCAGGGATTTGATGGCAGGAGAGGGAGCCTTGCAGCAGGTCAGATGTGCTGCAGGCACTGTCTGAATGCAGGTGGAGCATTCAGGAGAAACCAGGTGAGGCTGAGGTGAGCAGGAAATCCCTTCTGAGAATGCAAAAATCATTTTCATCCCTGTGCCTGCCTAGCCCAGCCCAGCACACACTGAATTCCTAACCCACACTGATGAACACATGCTCCCCACTGGAGGGAGAGTCCCTCAGCAGCACCAGGACCTTTGCTGCATCTTTTGTGACACCCTTGGGGATGAAAATCCTCTGCCCACACCCCTCAAGAAGCAGCTCTATCAGACATCTCTCTATCTATAGCTGCAGAGGTTGTCAGATTAATCCTGGCCCTTTTCTAAAATCCACCCACTCTATTTTCCCTTCAGAGACTTGTGTGTGGCTGCAAATCCTGTGTGTGTTTCTGAAAATCTCATGTCTTCCTGCAAATATTCTGTGTTCCTGCAAATCCTGTGTGTTCCTGCAAACCCCATGTGTGGCTGCAAATATTCTGTGTTCCTGAAAATCTTATGTGTGATGCAATTCCTGTGTGTAGCTTCAGATCTCATGTATTCATGCAAGTCTCCTGTGTTCCTGCAAATTTCACATGTGGCTGCAAATCTCATGTTTTCCTGCAAATCTCATGTGTGATGCAAATCCTGTGTGTTCCTGCAATTCCTGTGTGCTCCTGCGAGTTCACACCCCTGGGACACGAGCTGGGAAAGGATTTGACCCCACTGACACCTCTCACCTGTGCAGGACACCAGCACCAGGGACAGGCTGGGGACCTTCCCTTGGGCTGGCATTTCTTATCCCAGCACAGCCAGAAAATATCTTGGAGACCCATAAAGAAACAACAGGGATGAGATGAATAACAGGAGAGCTGGCAATGAGGAGAGAAAGCACCTTTAACACACACAGGAGAGGATGACAGCAGAGGATATTTTCTTCACTTTTTTTAACTTCAAGGCAAGCTGAAGATATTTCATATTCCATCCTTTCTTTGCCCTTTTCAATAAAAATATTCTGGGTTGCTCTCTCATCAGAGCACAGAGAATTGAGGGGACAGCACCAGTTTGTGCTCTCTGCCCAGGAGAAGCAAAGAGGGAAGAAAAGCTTTTAAGAACCTGCCCATTTCCAGGCTGCCTTTGTGTGCTGGCAGCAAGGGCACGGGGGTCAGCACATCCATTCTAACCCAGTCACCCCAGTGGGGCTCAGGGGGCAGTGACCCATCTGTGGGACTGTGGCATTGCTCCAACACAACCCAGGGCTCAGCTGAGATTCCTCACCAGCCTGGCTCCCCTTGCTGCAGCACCAGGAGAGAAAGGAGCTGCTCATCACCCAGGAAACCCCACACAGGAAACCTGGACCCTGCTGGGGGCTGCTCCATGGCCACCAAACCACAGTTTGCAGGATCTACTGCTGTGTCCAAGCCCAGGAAAAACACCAGTCTGTTCTCTGGCATGTGAGAGATGTGCTGGTGAGACACAAAGGGGTCACTTTGGTCCCTGAGATGTTTTCTCCCATTTTCCTTGCCAGTATGGGGAGACTGGGGAGCCTAAATATCCAGGAAATATTCGGAGACATGCAGAGTTTCTAGAGGCTGTTACTATCCCCAGATCCAGGCATGAAGAACAGGCTGTTTCTGACTCTGAGTAACAAATTGTTGCCCATGTCCTCCTCCCTGCCAACAGCTCATTCTGATTTTCTGCATCCATTTTACATCACCCACCTCCCTTGTCCTCTGCTCAGGCCCAGAGAGATCCCAGCACAAACCAGTGCATTATTTCTCTGCTTAACCTTAAGAGTTTCTTAATTCCCTGTTTATGTTGAGAGGGACCCAGCAGTGTCCCCAAGGAGGGGGTGGCAGATGAGCAGAAAAAAGCACAAAAAGCAGGACAGGGAGCAACCAGAGGCAGCAAATTCCCTTCCTCAAGGTGTTTTTCACTCTCAGCTTCTTCCCTTGGCCTCACCACCAGCTCCTTGCATCCCAGGCCATGGTTCCCCATCCCCTCCCTGCCATTGCATGTTGTTTTCCCAACTTCTCCCTGCAATTTACTCCAAACATTCCTCACAAATTTTTTCCCCCCTTCAGAAGGCATGAGGAAAACACAAGTAGAGAAGCAGAGAAACGAAATCTAAACAAATCCAGGGCACTTCAGTGTGAACTTGGGATCACTGACACTCTGATTGATCCCTGCAGCCTCCACCCTCCCAGCTGCAAACGCTTTGGGGCAGCCTCCTTTTTTTTATTCTGCTCTTGGCACATTCCTGGCGAGTGACTGGAGCCTGAAGTGGGCAGAGACGTGGATTTTATGAGGAACCTCCATCTCCCACGTTCCACAGGAGCCTGGGTGGCTGTGTTTGAACACCAGGAGCTGATGGTGAACGGAGGGCAGGGCAGCTCACACACACCCTCTGCAGCCAACCAAAGCCCTTGGGGGCTGCAAAGAACAAGCCCAGCCCCAAAATTCATTCCCAGCTCACACACACCCAGGACTAACCCTCAGCAGCCCCTGAGCCTGTCCCAGCCCATCCCTGTGGGCTCTGTCCCACCTGAGCTTGGCCAGGGTCGCACTGTCAGTCAGACCTTATGTCTGTAATGTCACAGCACAGCACTCTGATGGGACACAGCCCCTCCCCAGCTGTCCCCAGCTGTCCCTGTGCCCCCTGTTCCATGCCCCACATCCCCTCTGACTGTCCCACCCCTTCCCCATCCTCTCATCTCTCCCAGCTCTCACCATTCTCTGCTTTTTCCTTTTTCCTGGCACTTGGACAAGAACACCTCAGCGTTGACTTGCAGCATTTCTTGGTTTGTTCCTCGCTAGAGCTGCCAGTGCTGTCCCACTGACCCACATTGCACAGTTATTTCTGTTGGGCACAGCATCCTTTTCCAGAAACAAATGCTGCTTTCCCCCTGTGATCTCAAAACTGATGGTTCTCCCTGGGTGATATCAACTTTATGAGTTACTTACACAACCTCTCCAGCATGTCAGATGGGGAAAAAACCAAAAAAACTGACAGAAGAGTGAAAAAAAAGAGTATTTAAGTGATAAAAACCATCCCCAGCTCAGAGTGCAGCCACTCTTCCCTGTTCTGGCTCTTCCCACTGTGCTACAGAGGGTGGCCAAGCACCAGCAAGTGCAACCTGGAGCTGTTCCAGAGCTCAACATGACAAATTATGCCCTTAACGAGGGGGCCAGAGGACAATGGTGAACTTGTGACATGCCAGACCCTAAGCAGCTCTGACAGGACAATAGAAAAATCCAGAAATAGAGAAGGAGAATTGCTGGGCTGCTTTCAATGGGTGAAAAAAGTGACAGAAGGTTCTGAGCCAAAAGAGAGAGGAAGTCTGGATTTAGGAGAAGCTTTGAAAGGAGCTGACAGGAGAAGAAGCCTTGATACAGCTCCAGCCTCAGCCAGGGCTGGAAAAGCCAAAACTGGTGTGGAACATCTGCCTGAAATCCTCCCTGGTGAGCAGAATGGTTGGGAATCCCATTTCAGATAGTGGTGTTATCTAAAAGTTGATTTTTGTATTGTTTTTGTAGCACAGAGAAACAGGAGGGCCACTGCAAAACCTCATCCCAAAGAAAATAATATATCCCTCCTCATCCCAGAGAATCTGTGCTCAGTGCCACTTTTTACATCACTTTGCCTGCAAAGCCAAGATGATCAAGAAGAATTTGAATCCAGATCTGTTCGAGAGAAAAAAATAAAATTCATCAACTTCTATAAAAATCTAAACCAAAATAGATCCCACATAGAGGATATTTTTAAGATTTAACTTGCAAGAATTCAGGCAGAGAGAACTGAATTAACAAAGGAAGGTTCCCAGGAGGCACAGAGCACCCAAAATCACCAAAAAAACAACCAAACTCACAGGTCTTAAATTTATCCTACACATCAGCCTGTGCATTAGGCTCCATTTGACATCCAGGAAAATCTCCAGCATCCAAATCCAAGTGCATTAAAGGCAAAGCTGTGAAACACCTCCAGTCTGAGCACACCCACTGGATGGAACCAGCAGCAGGGAGGAATTCTGAGTAAGAGAATTCCTGTCACTGTGAGGGGCTCCAAATTTGGGGAGATAAATCCACCCTGTGATGCACCTTGTGTTCACCTCCAGGTCAAATCAGTCAATAGTCCTTGATCTGTGGCCTGGTATTCAATTTGCTCAGGTGATTTTGGGGAGTTAAAAGGTTTTGGGATACCTTGGAGAGGAAAAAAAAAAATAAAAATACACAGACAAATGTGATTTCATCAGATCCTTGGCACAGCCAGCTCAGCTCTTCCTTGGGGAAGGGAGCTCAGAACCCCACAAATCCCAAAAATGTGAGATTTTCTGTCACAGCCTCTTCCTACGGTGTGGGAAATGGAAAAGGTAAAAAACTCTCAAAAGCCTGTGTGAAATCAAAACTCAGAATAGAAAATACAGATATGCAAAAACAAGAAACAACCAGGTTTAAGCTGTATAGAGATAGGCCTTAGAAAATGCATTAAGAAAGATAATAGAAAAATATAATTTTAATAATGAAGTTTTATCAATTTTTTAAGCTAACAACAAGCAAACATGGTTAACAGCAAGGTGTACATGTAATTTCAGTAACAAATACCTATAAACTTTTAACCATGTCCTGTTTACTACAAATCTTTTTTAAAAAATTTTTTAAAAAATTTTGGCTGCTGTTATTATGGCAAAAGCCTTCACCATCTCCTGTGTCTCACCCTGTAATGATAATAAAAACTCTAAGACTGCTTTACCTACAGCCCTGTCCCATTATTAATATAATTATATATATATTATTATAGTATATAGTATATAGTATATAGTATATAGTATATAGTATATAGTATTTATCATATAATATATAATATAGAATATAGAATATAGAATATAGAATATAGAATAATATATTTTATTGACTATTGTATTTCTATATTATTGTATATCATGTGTTATATTAATAAATAAAAATTGATTGTATATTATCTAAATAAATATATATTAATAATATATTTAATATGAATGTCAGCACTAAGTGAGTGTGAAATCCCTTTGCAGAGAGAGGATTCTGAGCTGGCCCCTGCAGTGCTGCATTTGGGGGAGCCCCCTAAAACTCAGCTGTGCTCATCCCCACCCTGACACCCCAGGGAAGGGGATGAAGCTGTGCCAGGGGAGGTTTGGGCTGGATTTTGGGAGGGGACACCTCTCCCAGGATGCTCAGGGTGGGGTTGCTGGATTTGGGTGATCCCAAAATTCCCCCTGGGAATTCTCTGTGATCCTGAGAGCCAGCCCAGCTGCTGGGGGTCCCCAGGAGGCTCCAGGGCCACCCCACCTCCTCAGGAAATGCTGGCCATATTTCCCAGCTCAGTAAACTTGAACCCTCAGCACGAGGGAGAGAAAGAGGCAGCTCCCACCGGGCTTGGGGTGAATTCTTGGCACTGCTTGTGTTTCCTTTAGTGAGTTATCTTTACAGCCAGGAAGTGGCTCTTTCCATCTGGACAGTGTCATTCTCCTGGCTGGTTCTGCCTAAATGTTAACAAAACCCTGCTGCTGCCTTTATTTCCCCTCCTCAGGGATACTTGGAATTTTTATTTTTCTTCATAACCGCTGAAGAGTCCATATTTCACAGAGTCACAGGACTAACAGCAAAAGAAAATCACACTGGGCCCCAAGGTTATCTGTTTAGCCTAAAAAAAAAAAAAATGCAGGCATAATGCAAAACACAAAGGCAGAGCTGCACAAGAAATTTGCAGGGTCTTAGGGGATGAAAGTCTCATTTAGCAAATAGATTTCCCAGAGAGATCCCAGGAGGGAAAGCAGACATAAGGAGATCTAAACATATTTGCATGATGTGAAGGTCCTGCTAGGAACAGGCATTTCTAGTTCAAAGTGAGATGGAAAGAGGCTCATGGGCAGAAAAAAGGAAAACCATGGCTGAGCTGGCTTGGGAGAGCAAAAACCACGAGGACAGGATGAGAGGAAATGTCCTCAAGCTCAGGAAGAATTTCTCCATGGGAAGGGTGCTCAGGGGTTGGAGGTGCTCAGGGAGGTTTGGATTTGGGTCCCCACGCCTGGATGTCCAGGGAAGGGTTGCCTCAGGGGGTCACACAAAGAGCCAAAGTGCTGGGAAAAGTCAATAAAAGCTGCTCTGGTTCAGGTCCCATCAGGTGCTGCCTTTGGCAGAAGCATCTGTGAGGAGTTTTCATCTCCCCCGGGCTGGCTGTCAAAGGGTTCTCATCACCCTGGGGAAACAGTGACTCTGGACATGGATTTGGGGAGGGACCCTCAGGTTACAAAATCACATTTTCCTCAGCCTTTCCTGCTCTGTCCATGTATTTTACAACAGAGCTCTGCAAACCAGGAATGTTTTCCTCTGTCCCCTGCAACAGGGCCAGGGACAGAACCAGTTTGCAAGTGGTGAATACCCCAAAAGTATCTTATTTTCAAACACCCCAAAAGCATTTTATTCTCTCCTCATGACTGAACAGAAAAAAAAAGGAAGAATCACAGATGGGTTGGGAGCACCTTAAAGCCCATCCAGTGCCAAACCCCCAAACACTTCCACTATTCCAGGCTGCTCCCAGCCTGTCCTTGGGCACTGCCAGGGATCCCCAGCTGCTCTGGGCACCCTGGGCAGGGTCTGCCCACCCTCCCCATAAAGATTTGTTATCTAATATCTCATCCAAACCCTTCTCTTTGAGTTTGAAATGCTAATATGGCTCAGATGCAAAGTTTTGTTTGCCCCTGAGCAGAACATTTTTGGGGACTTTGGCAGAGGATTTGACTCCAGCACAGCTGGAGTTCCTCTTTCAAGAGCTCACCCACACAAACTCACACCTGCTGGAACCTTCCCTGTGGATGTTGGTGAGAATCAGGGGGGAAAAAAAAGCAGTTTGGGGTTTTTCTGTGCTATTTAAAGGAAAACAGAAAAGAAAAAATTAATAAGAAATATTAACACTTGGTGCTGTAGACAGGAGGAGTGTAAGGAACACGTTTTGGTAAAATCATGTTTGCAAGAAGTGGACCAATGAGATAAATTCTATCCTTGGTTCTGCAAACCAGTCTAGAAAAATGTGTCTATTTCTACAATAAATTGCTTCTTCTGCTTTCTGGAGGAATCCTCTATTCTTGCTGTGTTCTTCCACCACTTCCTACAGCAAAAATTCCCTTTGTAATATCCCCAAATCGTCTGTTAGTGTTAAATATTAAATTCTGCAGCTTTAAAACCAGTTTTAAAAGTAAAAGAGAAAAGAAAAAAGTGCAGAGTTATTATCAAAACCTGTACTTGCTCCCCTGCATGCTCCACTGTGTTGTCTGTAGTAAATGGCAAAAAAAAAAATCTTTCTTTCTGCTTTTAGTTCATTTTCTGGCTAGCTGAAGCAAAAAAAGTTCCCCCAAACTGTTCTTTTCCTTTTTACTTAAAATAGTTCAAACCTGCTCTAAACTAAAAACCCAAAAAACCACCAGAAACTCACACCTATGACCCACCAGGCCTGGGCTGGGCCAAAAAAACTAAAAACAAACTGAAAACACCAGGCTGAAACCCACAAAAGAGACTCCTCTGAGTTTGTCAACTCCTTCAGAGTTTTACTGTTTAGTATTGTTCATTTTTGTGCTAAAAAGTGCTTTATCAATTAAATAAACAGGTTTTTTCCCCCACTTTTCTCTAAGAAAATATTTTTTCCCAAGGCAGTTAAAAGCCCCCATTCAGAAGTTTCCTCCCAAATTTGCCCTAAACCAAAAAACCCTCCCAGAGGAAATTGCATTTCCATGCTGTGGCATCTCCTCAACCCTCTGGATTTGAGTTAAACATCACTCATCAACCCCCAGATTTAATTCAGCTGTTCCAGCCCCAAAACATTTGAGAAATGTCAAGAAATGTCCACTGTAGATCGAATTTGGGAAGTTTAGTTTAGCCATACTCCAGCTACATATTTTTTTCTGTGGAAAAATGACTCATCAGGGGCAAAAATATCTATTTTTAAGTCAAGTTCAGCATTTCTACAAAAAAAACTCAGTTCAAGGCAGGACCTGGAGGGCAGGTGGTTGCTATGCAACTCCTGAGAGAGGACAGCAAGTGAGAAAGGTGTTTCCACAGATTTAAGATCTTGCTAAAGTTGAGCCTGTCTCATAAAATACTAAAACTCACTGTTTCTATTTAATAATTATAAAAATCTGGCAAATAAACCCAAATAACAAAGGGATGATGTTTGTTAGAGCAAAGAGCCAGGATGTTTAACTAGGAAAATTCTGTCTTTATGGAGAAAATATCTGTATTTTCACAAGATAAGAGCTGTGCTTTTCTAAAGGAAAATAATCCTAAAAGGCCAAGAGGAGTTTCTTGCCAAGTTGGAACATTCTGCAATCCCATCCCAGCACAGGGCAGCCCTCACTGCTCTCTCTCCATCAGCCAGAGACTCACAGGAAGCTGCTCTGAGAATCAGAGGTAACTCAGCAGGATTTGGGAGATATAAGAGGAATAGAAAAAAAATAAAAGAAAAAAAAAAAACTAAGGGAAAAAGAAAAAGTAAAGAAGAAAAAAAGAAAAACAAAAAAAGAAAACAAAAAAAGAAAGAGGAAAAAAGAAGGAATGAAGGAAGAGAGAGAGGGAGAAAGAGGGAAAGGGAAGAAATGGAAGAAAGGGAAGAAAGGGGGGGAGAGAGAGAGAGAGAGAGAAAGAGAGAGAAAGAGAGAGAGAGAGAGAGAGAGAGAGAGAAAGAGAGAGAAAGAAAGAGAGAAAGAGAAAGAGAGAGAGAGAGAGAAAGAGAGAGCCAGAGAAAGAGAGAGAGAGAGAAAGAGAGAGAGAGAGAGAGAGAAAGAGAGAGAAAGAGAGAGAAAGAGAGAGAAAGAGAGAGAAAGAGAGAGAAAGAGAGAGAAGAGAGAGAAGAGAGAGAAAGAGAGAGAAAGAGAGAGAAAGAGAGAGAAAGAGAGAGAAAGAGAGAGAAAGAGAGAGAAAGAGAGAGAAAGAGAGAGAAAGAGAGAGAAAGAGAGAGAAAGAGAGAAAGAAAAGATTCCATAATATCCCATAAATATTGCCCAGCTGACTGCAGCCCATGGACAGCTCTGCAGACACTGCTCTGAACTCAGGACAAGGTGTTTCCATGCTCATCACTGTCAGCTCAGGGTCAAAACCAGATTTATTCATCCCTGGGCATTTCTGTGGGATCTCCCACGCCAGTCCAAGCTCTTGAATCGCTTTTCTTCCCCCCTGCCATGAATCAGAGCTATCTCCTCTGTCCTCTCAGCAGTCAGGCACAGCGTGGCAGCTGGACACTGACAGTCACCAGAAGGAATTCAGGCTGATTTGGGGACTGCCTGACCCATATTTTTCACATCCTGAAGCAACACACCCCTCCCCTCCTTGAGAAAAACTATCAGCAAAAGAGAAACTAATTCCAGCTACAGCTTTTTAGCTCTTCAAGAAGCATCCCCACATTGATCCTAGTGACAGCCTGAATGGATGGGCAGTGAGAAAGGTGTTGATGGGATGAAAAATGGCTCAGAAATGGCAGAAACTTTTGGTATTATCACTTCATGAGATGAGTGATGCTTCTGCAGCAGTGGGAAGGTGCTGCTGAGCTGATGCAGGATGTTTAACCCGTGGAGAGCTCTGCTGGTTCCTGATCATCCTCCAGTGTATTGGGTTTAGCTGCACCACTGAGTTAGAGACTTGTCTTCATTTTCTTCTGCCTTCACTCAGAGCCAGGATAAAAACACAAAGGAGATGAATTTCTCATGTTCGGGTTTGGTTGTTTATTAAATCTTATCTCAAGTTCAGAGTTCAGCAGCACTTCCAGCTACCAGCTAAAAGTGAGCAAAATGGAGCTGAACTGAGCTGGTTACATGATCTTCTAAAGCTAAACAGTCCAATAAAGAACTAACACCTGTATTATTTATACTTTTGACCCAATAACAAAAGACCTGTGACCTGCAGTGCAGCACTAACCATCCAACCAAAAATCATGAAGAAGGAGGAAGATAGAAAGACACAACACCCAAAATCTTCCATCTTGTCCCATACCTATAACTATATAAAACCCCAAATTCCAAACCTTGCAGTATGTGAAATTACTTCCATTTAGCTACACACCCATGATTTTAACTCCATGACTGAAATTTTGGAATCTTTCTCCAAGGCCCCAAGTCCAAAGCAGTGTTCTGCTGATGGTCAGTGTCAGGCAACACAGAAAGCTCAAAACTCCCAGGATTTTGGGTTCCAACAGCCAGGACAGCCCAAGCTCTTTAACCCTTTCTATTCCTTTCTATCTTTAATCTTTCCTTCACCTTTCCATTCCTCTCACTCCACCCTGCTGGAGCAGCTCTTGGCAGGAGCTGTTCTGCAGCCCTGAGCAATCCCAGCCCTTTGCAGCTTCCTCCTGCAGCACAAAGGGAGGCAGAGGCTGGCAGGGGCCAGGCTGGCACACACAGCCCCTCTGTGTTCCCTTATCAGGGGTTTTATCCCCACAGGAGAAGCCAGAAATAGCAGCTGTGCTTTAAATCAGGGCAAATGTTTGAAATCACAGCATGGAGATGAACACCAGCAGCAATGGCAGCAAGCCCCAAGCCCAAGAGACAATTTGAAGCCTCAGATTCCCAGGGAATTTGGGCACCTCCCAGTCCAGCCCACTGGGCATTGCTGGGTTTTGGTCCCTGAACAAGGGGCCAAGTGGCCTCTCGTTATTTGGGTGATGGTGACTGGAACCTTTTGTGCCAGACACTGGAGACACACCCTCTGCTCTGCCATAAACAAGGATTTGGAACTAAAATGCAATTTTCCAGGACAGGAAATAGCGGGGGAGGAGGAAGAATAGGACAAAAAATTAGGAATGGCAACACAGAGACGTGATTCCTTTCTTTTAGGAAAGGCAACACAGAGATGTGGTTCCTTTCTTTTGTCCAGTGTTTGCCCTGAAGTTCCCAGCAGAATAAGCCAGCACCAATTCCCAGGTCAGGACACAAAGCTGAGGCTCTTTTCTGCTGCCCTGGAAATGTTAACAGAGCTGGGGAATATTCTCCATGCAGAAAATATCAAAGCAGCCAACCCACAGATCTGAGCATCAGCAGCCACACTTGGCAGCAGAGGAGGAAACCACCACATGCAATTATGGCAGGTAATCTTATTTTCAAGTTGGAAATAATTTGTCCTGGGATGGAAGATGGGCACCACAAGCACTTACCCAGCAAACCACAAACAGCAAGGGACTGCTGCAGGGAGGGAAGGGAGAGTATAATAATCTTATTTCTGTTCAGCAAACCACACCACTCACTAATATTCCCACATATTTCAGGATGTCAATGCAAGGGAGCTGCACTATTTTTTTTTTTTTCCCAGAGAAAACACAGAGGAAAGTGAGACAACTCCATCCAGCCTGGAATCCAGCTCTGATAGCTGCTCCCAGATGGGTTCCCAAGCCTCCCAACAGGATGCTGTTGTGCATTATCAGCAAGGCACAACTTTCCATGTACATTAATGAGAAACACTGCTGTGCTACCAATTTGTCTGGCTTGGTCTTGGCAGAATTTCTAGGCTGGAAATCCCATAGTTCACATAACTGGTCTGTTCACCCCACTGCTTAATCTGTCTTCACTTGGGGAGATGAACTCCACATATAAACATGCAGTGCTGGATATAAACAGCCCCCAGGCCAGGGGATGACAAGAATTAAGCATTGCTCTGTGTGTATTTGTGTGTGTGTGGGGCTGGGAAGGAGTCTCTGGATTCCTGGTTATTATAAAATTCTAAATTGTAAATGCAGAGCTCTCCAAAGCTCAGGCTGGGCTGCAGCCTCAGAGATGAGTCCTGAGCAGGGAGGGGCTGAGGGGTTGGTTAATTTGGAGATTTTGCTCTCTCTGAACCAAAATTAGGGGAAAACACCTAAACCCAAGTGATTTCTGGAATAGAAGATTAAGAGAGGGCCCAGGAGGCTGTGCTGGCTGGTGGGGTAAGGGGTGAGCATCCTGTGAGAGGGAGATCTCCTCCTCCAAATCTCTCTGGTGCTCAACAGCCTGCAGAAAACACCCCCCCAGCACTTCCCCACACATGGGGCCCAGGCTGTGTCTTGTAATGAAATTACAACAGGGAAGATCATGTTTTCCTGCTTATTCTTCACAGAATTTGTGAGCTTAATGAAAAAAACTCTGATTCCTCAAGGTTTTCTCATGCTGTTTCAGTTGGTGGTTCAGTCCTTTTTTGGATGTTAAGGCTGACTTCTGTCCAAAAAGGTCAGAAATTACCAATGGAGGGGGAAACAAAACAAAACAAAACAAAACAAAACAACAACAGAAAGTCTGTTAAAACCTTCAAAGTGGGGAGGGAATTCCCACAGCAAAACCCCCTGGGCTGGCAGGAGGTGGCAGGGGGATGCTGTGAGTACCAGCAGCAGCTCTGGACCCTGAGCATCTCTCTGGGAGAGGTTCAAGCCCAGAAATAAGAAATTATTCAGGAAAATGTGTGGCTAAGACACCCATGGCCAAAGCTCTGCACAGCTCCTGCCACATCCCCCCAGCTCACTTTAACTCAGGGCAGGGGAGCCCTTGGAGCTCACCCACATTTTTTTCCTGAATAAATACTGGGAAGGGAAATGAAAGGAAGGGGAAACTACAAAAGTGACAATTTTAAAAAACCCCATCTTTTGAAGGAGAGGTTATTACCAGCATCCACTGCACCAGCACAGCTCCTGGGAGAAAAGGGGTGGGCAGAAAACATTGATCTCCAGCTGATTACTGTTCTGGGGAACAGAGAACACACCAAGAAAAGAGGAAAAAAATTTAAATTTTTTAAAGTTTTTAAATCCACAGCCTACCCCATGTCACTGCATGTTGCATTTTGCTGCTCTGAGTCTCTGCTGGCTGTGACCACATAAATTCCCCCCAGAGGAATGAATGGAGTTGGGGATGTGTTTATCCTGCATCCAGCTCCTCACTGAGCTCTGTGCCTCCTTCCCAAGCATCACACCACCCCCAACACACCAGGAGGAGAAAGAGGAGCCAGGAGATGACAGAGTCAATAAATGAGACATACATGTCCCCCTGTACTCATCTCCCTCTCCCTTGCTGAGAGGAATGGGAGCTGTGCTGTTACCCAAGCCCAGCCCCACGACAAGGAGGAGGATGCTGCAGGATCTGGGATCTGAGGAAGGCAGAGTGCCTTGAACCTCTCTCCAAAAACCAGACAGCTGCCCTGGCTCCCAGTGTGTCACTGCAGCCTCAGCAGAGCCACTTCTGCCAGTAAATCCAGCACACAGCCACAAATCCAGCACCAGCTCTGTCTCTGAAGGCTCCAAGGGGAAGGAGCTGAGCCCCCTCTGCCTCTCCCCCTCTGCTAGAAAGAGAAAAGCTGCAAGAATGAGCTCTGCAGAATGACCCCTGAGGGCTCCTGAAGCAAGGACTCTGGATGTGTCCCAGCTGTGCTGGAAGCACCAAGGTGAAGGATGTTTTTGGAGGAGGTCTCTCCCAGTCAGAAGGATTATTACAGTTGTGCTTATAGAATCATAAACCATAAAAATCACAGAATCCAGGATCAGTGAGGTTGGAAAGGCCCTCCCAGACCATCCAGTCCCACCTGTGCCCCATCCCCACTCAGCCCAGAGCTCTCAGTGCCACCTCCAGGAATTCCTTGGACACTCCAGGGATGGGGATCCAACCCTCCCTGGGCAGTTCCATCCCTGAGCTCCCTTTCCATGGGGAAATTCCTGCTGCTGCCCACCCTGAGCTCCCCTGCCCAGCCTGAGGCTGTCCCCTCCTGTCAGGGAGTTGTGCAGAGCCAGAAATTCCCCCTGAGCCTCCTTTTCTCCTTCTGAGCCCCTTTCCACTCCCTCAGCCCCTCCTGTGCTCCAGCCCCTTCCCAGCTCCATTCCCTTCCCTGGACACACTCCAGCCCCTCCTGGGGGGACCTGCAAGGAGATGGGCACAAGGATTTGTTCACAGTCTGAAGAATTCTTTTGCTGGTAATTCAGGAACTGATAGAAGCTCTCAGCTAAAGAATGCAGCATTTTTCCCCCCCAGAATTTGAGCATTCTTAACAGAATTTACTGTCCCAAATTTTAAAAGCAGATAGGAGCCTACAAAAGAGAAAGGACATGGTTCTTCTTGATCTATGAACAGGCAGGGAAGAAAGTTTGCTTCACAAATCACATTTTAATGGCCTGGGAAGCAGAAAATTTCAGAGACCACACAGCCCCCTCCTTTTACACAGCACATGACAAGGCACCAGACCAATGCTTGGTTGTCTCTTGTACAATTACAGTGTCTCAACACAAAACTCAGTATAAACATGAAAATTCAGAGCCCTAAACCAATAAACCAGGGCCCTGCCACGTTTCTTACCATGCCCAGCACCTGAAAGCCTGTAAGGCAGAGGGAGGGATCTGAGAATTGCTGGTATCAATCACAATCAATTCATTACCAAGAGGCTCCAAAAGCCTTCACCAAAACACAAATGCAATAAAGGGAACCTGGAGATGACAGAGAAAAGAAAAGGGCCAGGACTGGTCTGTTCTGTTCATCTGATCTGGCCAGGATACACCACAGGAAACCTCTCCTGGTCCTAATAAAAGATGAATTTACTGGCACGTTGCAGAGACAAGCTGGGCTCGGTTTGTTTAAACTCTGCTCACAAAGACAAGGCCTAAACATCAGCAATTTTCTTGCCAGAGCCCAGAGCGTGCTGGAGAAGTTGAAGATGAAGTAGCTGAGCCCAGAGGCCACAGGCTGACAAAATCCACCTCGTTCCCTAGGAAGCACACTGGGCTTAAGGAGCTGGCTTTAGATCAGGCAGCACTGCTTGAGTCAGACCTTTCCAGAGCCCCGAGCAGGGGAGGCAGCCCAGGCTTCCTGCACAAGCCAAAAATCCAATTCTCCAACCTCAGCAGCCCAGCCACTGGGGGAAAGTGGAGTTTGTGCCCCGAGGAGTGATAGTGCTTCCAAAGGAAGATGTAGAAATAAATCAGCCCAAATCAAGAGTCCCGTTGCCAGCTCGTGTGAGCTGAGCTCAGCCACTGGAGCTGCCTCAGCCCAACAGGAGGGTTTAATTCAGATCCATCCCTCAGCTCTGGGTGCAGCCTGTCCCATCTGGAGCACAAACAGTGCCTGGTGCAGCCTGCCTGGCTCCTTCCAGCACATCCCAGCTCTGTTCCACCCCACTCCTGCCACCAGAGGAGAAGGCAGCAGCTGCTGTAGCAGCACACAGGCACCCTGCAAGTAGGAGAAGCTGTAAAATGGGGAAGAAACTACAGTTTTTTCCTCTCCAGACTAAAAAATAAATCCCTTAAATTTGTCCAGAGCACCAAGGCCTTACAGCTACCCCAAGGAGAGATGCCAGGGGCTTGAAGTGCTGTTCTGTACTTGTTATCTGACTGTTTGTACCTTCCAGCAGGGACTGCACACAACCCCAAAACAACAGATAACCACTGTGCCAGGCACCTGGATGTGCTAATCACAGAAATTTGGGGCAGATTTGGCATTCCTACCTTGCAGGGTGCTGCCCTTCCCCCTCTGTGCTTCTCTCCTCAGCGACATCGAGCCGTACATCCCAGATCCTGCCTCAGCTGCCAGCACAGGAGCCAAGAAATCCCCCAGCACACCCAGACCCACTCCCCAAGGAGAAACTGGGGCTCGGGGAGCAGGTCCTGGCTCTGCTTTGAGCTCTGGGACACTGAAGCAGCTGAGCAGGGAACCCAACCCCAGGAGCAGGAATGGCATCGAGCCCCTGGGAGAGCTGCAGGTCCTGGCTGCCAGGAGGGCACAGAGGGATGGATTTCAGCTGGGCCAGGTGGCTAAGGGGGCAGAATGTGAGGCAGGGCTCTGGGGAGCAGATCCTGCACGGGGGCACCATCAATTATGCACACAGGTGCCCAGCTGGTGTAGCCTGACCCACCCATGGGGTTATTCCTTCATCTCATCAACTCCAGCTGCCTGATGGTTCAGGTCCCTCCTCTGAGCAAATTTCATCTGTTTGTCTGAAAACATTTGGTAAGTGCAGTGAGGTTTAGAGAAGCAGAACTTCCACTTTACAAGCAGGGGAGTGGAGGCACCTTTTTTCCACAAGAAACTCTCACCAATTCCCAAAATCCCACAGAGCCAGGACCCAGGGAATCCCCACGAGCCCCTGCTCAGGGTCAGGAGCAGAGGAGCCACCTGGGACCCACAGAGCAGTTCTGGGATGAATCTGCTTTAAACCACAGCAGAGAATTCACCCAGACTCTGATCAGTGGGGAACAGGGGATGCAGATGTTTGTCAGAACAGAGAAGGTGTGACACAGCAGCCTTGGAGAAGGAATGTTTCCTCAGTACAGAGGTTTTCCTCTCAAGGCTGTAAGGATCCCAAAATTTCATACTGGACCCCAAAATGTCACACTGGCAGCACCCAGCCTTTTGTTGAGGGTGAGGGGCAGGAGGAGCTTTTGGTGCCTTTGGGGACCAGGGAGAGCAGAGACATCCCTCAGTCACCCTGAGGAACTTGGACTGAAGTCACTCAAGTCTCATTGGAGCTGTGTGGGAACAAGGAGCTTTAATTCAATTTCCCAGTACAAACACAGATCCAGCACAGAGGAGAGGTTTGCAATCCCCACCAGAGCATTTCAGCTGCAAGGAGAATTCCCTGCAGCTTTTCCATCAGGCCATTAAGAAACTCCTTATCCTAACACTGAACAAATGCTGTTTCTGCAATGGCTGTGCTATGAGTAACAATAATTCCACTTTTTAAAAACAAACCACTTTCCAGCTGTACTTAGAGACACTCCTCAAGAACCAGACTTCAGGATCCAATCCCAGATCCAATTCCCTCTGACCTGAGACAGTTCACCTCAAGCAAGGCCTTTACAGGTCTCATTTGCTTTGAAAGCAAATTATCCAAGGATTGTCTGTCTGGAAAGGTATCTAAACACCAATTATTAAGCACAAGATTATTTTGACACCAGCTTTTAAGAACAGTTTTAGATGTCAGTGAAAAAAAAGCTGAGAAAATGTTGGGGGGGGTGTTAAGAAAAATCTTAATTAAGACACTTAAAAGCATAACTAATTTTTTTTTCTCTAATTAGCACAGACATAAGTACCAGGCAGAGGAGCAGTGAGGCAAAGAAATTAAAAAGGGAGAGCAACAAGCACATGGAAAAAAATCCTAAAGGACAAAAAAATAAAACAAAATAAAATAAAAACTTATCCAGAGGTGGCTGCAATGTTGCAGAAACACTGGGAGTGTTCTGCCTCATGTCCTTGTCTGGGGGCAGGTCCTGCTGCTGCTTTGCTGAGATTGGATTGATTTCAGCACAGCCCTGGACAGTGGATGCTGCTTGCTGCTCCAGTCCTGCCCTTTGATAAATGACCATCCTGGAGTGCATGTCCCCAAAATAAGCACCATCATTAATGGCTGGAGTGCATGTCCCCCAAAATGAGCACCATCATTAATGGCTGGAGTGCATGTCCCCCAAAATGAGCACCATCATTAATGGGCTGGAGTGCATGTCCCCCAAAATGAACACCATGAATAATGGCTGGGCTGGAGTGCATGTCCCCAAAATGAACACCATCATTAATGGCTGGAGTGCATGTCCCCCAAAATGAGCACCATCATTAATGGGCTGGAGTGCATGTCCCCCAAAATGAACACCATATAATGGCTGGGCTGGAGTGCATGTCCCCAAAATGAACACCATCATTAATGGCTGGGCTGGAGTGCATGTCCCCAAAATGAGCACCTTCATTAATGGCTGGGCTGGAGTGCATGTCCCCAAAATGAGCACCATCATTAATGACCATCCTGGAGTGCATGTCCCCCAAAATGAGCACCATCATTAATGACCATCCTGGAGTGCATGTCCCCAAAATGAGCACCTTCATTAATGGCTGGGCTACCTGGGGCTGCAGTCTCTGGGTTTGGTTTTTTTTTCCAATCTCTGGGGTTTTGCTTCTCAGACTAGAAGAAGTGGCTCTGCTGTTCTGGGTGCCCCAGCACCCCCTCTATAAAACCCCAATAAAACCCCAAAACCCCTCTCCACTCTCCTCCAGCCCTTACTCCCATAACAGTTACAGAGATGTCACAGCTAAAATGTGGCAAATCCATCAAATTAAGGGGGAAAAAAAAGGAATCAGTGTGTTTTTCTGCTCTAATCCCACCATTTCACACCCTCTCCCTCCACCTGCCCAACAAACCACCAGCAAGGCTTTTCACCCTCACTTTAATTTTCTGATTTCCCACCCTGCCACTCTTGTGCTGCTTTCCCCCCTGGGACTGGGGCAGCAATCAGCAGAATTCTGCAGCAATCTGTAATTAACTGCAAGCACTCTGACAGGGGCTGCAGTTTGGGCTGTTGAGGCAGACACTGTGAAATCAGGGTTCCAAATCCCTGCTCTGGGAGCTGGCAGGGCTGGGAGCAGAGCAGGGGGTTTAAATCAGCCTCTGAAGCAGAGGATGGCTCTGCACAGCCTGGAATGCTCCAGCTAAAAGGGTTTTTCACTTTCCCAGTGTAACCCACTGCTGCTGGAGCAGAATTAAACCCATGAGAGCTCTCCAGAATGCCAGCCACCCCCAGGTAAGGACAGGATCTCTGCACATCAGCACATGGAGGTAGAGCAGGGAGTGTGTGGCTGCCTCTGATTCTCCTGCTACTACACAGCACAAAACTTAATTAAAATTGTAGCACCCTCCCAAAAAAACAAAACAAAAAAAACCCCACCAAATAAAATAATTTAAGTTTTTTTTATTATTTTGTCTTAATTAAGCATTTAATCATAGCTTATTTATTTTAACCCCATTTATTTTCAAGATTTAGGACCCTAAGATCCTTTGGAGAGAAGCATTCTGCTGCCTGTTAACCCTTCACCACCAAGTAAAGAAATAAATAAAAGCCATAAAATGACTTCTAAGAGTTCCAAAGCTGGTGAATGATCCAAGGGAAGACACTCCTTTGAAAAAGTCTCCTCTGGCCTCACAGTCTTGGATTAAAACCTCATCCAAATAATATCACTATCAAGACAGAAGATGCTTTTATCTGCAGCCAAGCCCCATATCAATAGATACACTGCTCAGGGAGTTATGCCAAGGCTAGTTAGTTGCTTATTTATGTTTTTCATCTCTCACAGCTTCCAAGTGCTCCACAAAAGCCTTTAAGAGCTCCCAGCATCATTCTGGGGAAGAAATTCAGCTGCAAGGGACACACATTGCCCAAATTCACATCCTAAGGAAGGAGCAGATCCAGAGAGCAAACTAAGAAATGGCCAAGTAAAATAAAAGTCTTCATTTCTCTTACATGTGCTAGACAACCTTACCATGGAGCCCTTGAGATTAATTAGCTACAGTTGCTAATAATTTATAGCCACTTAGAGAAACTTGAGAGACCTCACATGCCTAACACTTGCTCAAAAAAAAATAATAATAATAATGAGGAAAACGCCCAACTCCTGTAGCTTCAGGAGAATTAATTTTGAGAAGCACAACTGCCCAAAGCTGCTGCTGGCTGCAGCTGGACAAAACTGTCATGGAGATCTACATGAAAAATCACATTTATCCAGCAATTATTTCTAGAATTATAGGAATGGGTTGGAAAAGATCTTAAAGGGACATTTTCCACTGTCCCAGGGTGCTCCAGCCTGGCCTTGGGCAGTGCCAGGGATCCAGGGGCAGCCACAGCTGCCACTCTCACAGGGAACAATTCCTGCCCAATACCCAACCCAAATTTCCTTTCTTTCTGTTTGAACCCACTCCTGCTTAGTTTTAAACAGGATGAATATTTAGCTGAGACGGAAACTGCACTTGTCTTGGTGAGGTCTTTTCCTTTTCAGTGAATATTTCATGGATGAAATTTTCTTTTCTAAGTGCTAAGGATGAGACTTGGAAGAATTATGTCAGGAATTAAGGGGTGTGGATCTCACATACAGGTGAGAGGCTGGAGCAGTGACTTGAATATCCACAGACAGCAACTCAAAACAAATGATGGATATGATGATGGACTGGGTTTTGTGAGAGGTTTTATTGCAGACAAGTAAAAAAAAAAAAATTAAAGAAAAAAAAAGTGGTGCTCCCACTCCCCTTTTAATTGATAACCAAACCCTGATGGGAGCTGGTTCTCAATAAAACAGCACGTGGCAAAACTCATTGCAGCAGAGGAAAATAACCCAGCTTCTCCTCTGCCACTGCCTCAGAGGCAGCTGAGCATTTGGAATATCAGTCCTTACACATGATGTGGAGTGGCTGGGGCTGGTTTATTGTTATTTATCTTGTTTAGAATCTTATTTAGAACGATGAGATCTTTCTAAACCACCCCCACCCCTCCTCACCCCTGAAAAAAATACAACAAAAAAAAAAAAAAGAAAAAAAAAAGAAAAAAAAAAAAAAAAAGGAGATGGGGAAGGAAAGGAGACAAAGGCAAAAGGAATGGAGGTGGAGGAGGGCTGAAAGGAAACATCCATTTCACAGAGCTCCCATCAGAGCAGAGCTGCAGAGAGGACAAAAAGCTGATATGAAAAACCATCAAAGCCTTTTCATGAGAGGGACCTTCTCTCCCTGCCTTTCCCTGGGGATGCAGGAGCTCATCCCAGCCTGCAGAGCTGTGCCAGGGGGCTTGGGGTTATTTTTGAGATGGAGCCATTCTGGCCCTGCTGACTCACTGCCTTGTAATGATGGGAGTGTGTTGTTTGATCTGCTCAGACACAGTGGCCAAATCAAATTGTGGTTTTTTTTTTAAAAAAAAGGGATCCTGAGAGGGGAAAAAAGCTATTTCACAGAAAATGACAAGAAGAAAAGAAGGTTCATTGGAGCAGGGTCTCACACTGACACACAAGCACAGTGCCAGTTCTTGCTGTTGTTTTAACCTCCCTTTTCCACCAGCTCCTCATCCTTTGTGTCCTTCACAGAGCTGGTCCAGGGTAATGACTGGACAGCAGAGAACTGGGATAAACTGGGACAGCCTAAATAGAAAATAAAGCAAATTAAGACCAATCTCTGAAACACTTCCTGCCCCTCCAGCTCTGTCCCCACAGGGATTTTGTGAGCTGTGTTTGTCCTCGTTGTCCTTCCCAGCTCTTCTGCTTGGCTGGATTTCCCTGGGCTGCTTTTCCTGGACAGAAATGGCAGTGGCAGACAGCTGGGGAGCCCCCAGGATGTGCTGGGGTGCAGATGCCAAGGCAGGAGCCAGCACTGCTGCTCTGAGAACCTCCAAATGCAATTCCTGAGTTAGAAACAACTGTGACCCCAAAGGCACTTCAGCCACAGCCTGACTTGAAGGTTGATTTTCTAACACATGAAGGAGCCACTCAGTGTCTCAGAGACCACAGCAGAATCCCCCAGAGCTGAGTCCAACTCAGGAGTTTTCACTTTTTTCACTCTTCTTCCCTTACACAAAGAAGCCAAGCAGAGCTGCCCTGGTTTCTGCTCCATATAAATCATATGGCCAGGGAGTGGGGATCACTTTGACAATGAATTAACATTTCTGGGTTGCTATTTCTGTCCCTTTGTTTGCCCAGACACAAAGGCTCAGCCCTCTGTAGCTCCCAGATCACAATGTCTACATTGCATGAGATCATGCTTGTGCTTTTGGATGTGTCTTTTTAATTTTTTTTTTTAACAGCTCTCTCTGAATTCCCCCAACTCAGCATTTTCCTTCCTCTTGCTCTCAGTTGATCAAACAATATCAACTGGAGCCCAGGAGTTGTGCAGATACAGTTTCCTGGTGTTTTTAATAATGTGCTTTGCTCCATTTGGTGATTTTGGGGAAGTACCTGACAAATCAGAGGCAGTGGAGCAGAGCTGGGCACAGGAGGAGCAGAAAGAGGTGACAGTGACAGGAGGGACAAGTGGGACTTCATCTGGGCAAAGTCCTGCCTTAGTTCATCACAATCTCCCCAGAGAGAGGGAAACCAAAAAAACCTGATTATCAACCCAGGCAAGGGAGAACATCACCAGGCTGGGAATCATGGACTGGTTTGGGTTGGAAGGGACCTCAAAGCTCACCCAGGGACACCTTCACTGCCCCAGGGGCAGCCACAGCTTCTCTGGGCTCCCTGTGCCAGCCCTGCCACCCTCACAGCGGAGGATTCCTTCCCAATATCCCATCCAAACCCACTTTCTGTCAGTCTAAAGCCATTCCCCTGTCACTACTCTTATAAAAATGATACAGAATAGAGTATACAGGAATTATTTGCCTTCTAAAGAGAAATAATCTGTTCCATATAGCTTTGGCAAAGGGGGACAGGGGTGCAGGGACAAGCACGTGGGCCCTGGAGCCCACAGGGTCAGGAGAGGAGCTCTGAGCCTCCGGGGACCCTGGCTGGAGGATTCTGCCTGTTCACCCCCAGCCCCTGGAAACCAGGGGACAAATGAACATGCCAGAGATCCCAGACAGAGCTGAGACTGTTTGGGATGGCCTGAGGCTGCTCAGGAGGCTCTCCCCGTGCTGACACTGCAGAGGGGCGAGGCAGAGAGCCAGAAGGATACTTAGGGTGCAGCAAAACCCAGGGAAACAGATTTTACAGAGACAGACACTCATTCACTCAGTCAGAAACAAATCTCCAATTTCCTGATCTCCCCCCACAGCTGGAATTTCCAAGAGGAAGGAGGATCAGAGAGCCCTGAAGGAGCAGAAATCTCCTCTCTCCATGCCAGCTCACATCCTCCCCATAGGACCATAAATTCCATATCCCCCAAACAGGAAAGCAGTCAATCAGGAGAGCTAATTAACAGTGTGCTTTACAAAGAGAGACTCCCTGAAGCCCACTTCTCTCATCAGCATCCCTGCCCTCTTTAACGAGCAGGAAGGCAGGAGCTGGCAGCCCCAGGTCCCAGCAGAGGGACAGGGTGGCTGCCACAACCTGCTGGGACACACAAGCCCAGCCCAGCTGTCCCACAACAACAACAAAAAAAAGAGCTATAAAAAGAGCTGATAAGATTTGAAACAACTGCTACCAATAACCTTCAGCTTTTTGGCTGACAGACATCTTGGGTTTGCTTTCATTTCTTTAATTGATATCTTATTAAATTCCCTATAAATAGAGAGGGGAAAGAGCATGGTGCTGGCAGCAAGATGGCCAAAGGGAGAAAAGAGAGGAATTCAGGAGGGAAATGAGTCATGTCCAGCTTTCCACAGACACCAGCCTGGCATGGGGACAGTGGCGCCACAGGAACCTTCTCTGGGGGATTTGGCACCAGTGCCACCAGCTCAGCCCAGGTCCTGCTTGTGCTGGGATGCCAAAAACCCTTCAGAGAGCACAGAGCAGCCCCACAGCTCTGTCTGAGGGAGGGCTGGCCCCTGCTGCACATCCCACGTCACTGGTGCTGCCAGGACTCCAGCTGACCTGGGAGACACAGAACATCTGCACACCGAACATCTGCACCCCGAACATCTGCACACCAAACATCTGCACCCAACACTGCACCCTCCAGCAAAATTCCCTCCTTCTCCCCGAGGAGAAAGGCAAGGCTGAGGTGCCCTGTGCTGTGCTGGTCACACCAGGACGTGGGGAGCCTTCTCCAAAATAACCAGCTCCTGGTTCTCAGGACACCCTGCTGTCACCACATCACCTCCCAAAAAAACTCCCATCACATCAGCCCCATGCTCTGGACTGGCCACTCACAAGGAGGAAAGAGAGATCTCATCTCATTCACACCTTGTCCAAGACAATGGGGCTGATCTCTGAATTTAAGTGCACAAAGCTGCTTTATCCCCATTTTTGAGGTGGGGAAGCAAAGCAGAGCAGGAATAAGTGATGGAACCAAGCCCACACTGGAAGCAGGAGGCAGAAAAGGGAAAAAGGGACAGTCCCAGATCAGAGCATCCTTCCCCTGTCCCCAGGCAGTGCAGGATCTGAGCAGCTTCCCAAGCAAGGACAGCCATGGGATGCACCTGAATTGCTCCTCCAGGGCCAGCAGCCCTGCCTGAGCCCCTGCCCAGGGTTTGCTCAGTGCCACCTCTGATTCCTCGAGGGCAAGACTCCCCCAAAGGCACTGCCAGAGCTTCCCGACCTCCACAGGGTGTTGAGAACAAAAAGACAAATAAATAAACCAGGATTTTGCTTTGTTCCTTTGCAAGAGCAACTCTTGTGCAGCAGCTGCCCTGCCCTGAGGGCTGCAGGCAGAGAAACCCCCGTGCCATCATGTCCCAACAGCAGTAATTACTTTCTCCCTGTAATTAATCACAAAGTTTATGATACTTCTTGAGAAAGCTGCCCATAAATAACCCCATGGGGCATGAACTGACTGCAGGGCACTTTTATTTTCACTACCCATTGTTAGGACCTTTGTCAGGTCCAGGAGAGGGCTGGGGTTTTACAGTCAGTAAAACTGATAACCACGTGAAAAACTTGAGAGCTTTTTCCCAAATCATGCACTTGGAACTAGTTGCTGCAAATTAACATTTCCATTAAAGCTGCACTCCAAATTAAAAGTGGGAAATGAGCAACACTGTGCCAGTTTGAGGTGGAGATGTGAGGCAGAGCAGGAAGCTGAGTGACCCCAGCATGGACACACAATCATGAGGTAAAGGATGCTCTAAAAGTCTGCACAAAACTAAGCAGTATTCTTATTTAAAAAAAGAAAACACCCAGTCATAGAATTGTGCTAAAAAATAAATAAATAAATTACTGACTACTCAGTGCCTCAACAAGTTTGGGACAAGGTGAGCTCCCCTTGTGCCTTCAGCTGTGGCTGCCCCTGGATCTGCCCAAGGCCAGGCTGGAGAGGTTTGGAGCAGCCTGGGACAGAGGGAGGGGTCCCTGGTTGGACCCAGGTGATCTTCAAGGTCCCTCCCAGCCCAATCCATCCCATTCCATCCCCCAGTGCCATCCTGCACCAGGCTCCACCTGGCAGCACTCACTTGTCTTGTCCCTGACAGGGATTTATTGCTGAGCCAAAAATCCCACTGGGAATTCTCTCTCTGAGCCAAACACAACAAGAGCCCTCAGACAGCCCCTGACCTCCTCCTGCTGCTCCTATATGATAAATTCCAAACTGCTGTGGTTTGTTTTGTCAGGAATGAAAGTAATCCTTGCCCAGCTCTCCAGGGCTCACGGTGCCACCTCCAAACAAACACTTCACTCTCTGGCCAGGAGCTTTGCTAGCACAGCTCCACGTGCTGGGCTGTGCCCAGGGTTTGAATACAGGCTGGAGTCACAGAAATTGTCTTTTCAACCATTCTGTGTGTGGGTGCATTCAAACCATCCCCCCCAGCAGCACTGAACAGCCAGCAGCTGCTCCAAGGGCATCCACATCCAAAAACACACAAGAGTGCTTGGATCTCCTTGGTGCCCTATGGAGAAAACAAAAAAAAACCAAAAAGCCAAAAACCAAAACCAAAAAACAAAACAAAACAAAACAAAAAAAAACCACCAAAACAAACCAACCAAACAAACAAAAAAAAACACCCACACATTAAAAAAAAACTAAGAGAGAGAGAAAAAAAAAAGGGTGAATGAAATTTTAAAAATTAAGCAAGAGAAAAGCTTTTATCCAAGGATTTTCCTCCATGTACAGCCTGCTGTCTTAATGATCCTGACATTGTTTTGCACCCGTGCAGAAACTCCTTGTGCTCCAGAGAAGTCAGATCTCACTCTGTGCCTGTGGGCATTAACTCAGGTTATCTCAACCCTCTTTTTGCCCCACCCACATCCATCCCTGTCCTTACCTCCTGCACAGACAGGGATGTGCTCTTCCACATCACTTATCTGCCAATTTCCATTTTCAATCAGATGTCTCCCAGCATTCCCAAACTGTTACCCTGGGTTTCTTTGCCTGACACGTTGTAAAAATAACCCAGACTGCAAAGCTTGTTTACAGGAGCCTGTGGAAACTTCCAGCTCACAATAATTAACTTCCAATCAAATTTTATGCTACATTAAATAAAAAAAAAAAATAGAGGGCAGTTTGGGGAAATGCTCCAAAATCCACTGGTGGGAGACAGTGCCCTCTGGGAACAAATTAGTGACATCTATTAATGGGAGAATCCTGGGGGATTAGGAGAACTAACAAAAGTAATAATAATTAACATTAGTCACATGAAACATAATTGACTTGCAAGCACTTCTGACATGATTTTTCTAATAAAGATGCTGGAGAATGATCAGAGTTGGCTGGGGAGTTTATCAGCACAGGCAGCAGGATCAGCTGAGCACAGAGAGTGATTCACCCCGAGGAAGTGAAGATTCACTCATCCTTCCCAGCAGGGCAAAGGAAATTTTCAGCAGTCGGTTCTTGGCTGCTCCTTCATCCTTCCCAGCCCAGCCTGGGCAGGGGGACCCTGGGGGGACCCTTGAGGGCCTGAGCACGGAGCTGCCTGCCAGGAGTTCCCTTTTCAGAGCTCCACACTCACCAATTTGTGCCCGTGGAAGAGCCAGACCCTGAACCCTGCTCTGGGTTGGGTTTATCCTGCCTTGAAGTGGTGTTTACCTCTGAGGAAACTCCACTTTGCACGTGAGGTTGGACACAGCTCCAAGCTGAGCTCTGGAATGCAAACCTCCTCCTCTGGGTTAAGTGCCTTTTCCACAAAACCTTGCTGCAAACAGCAGCTTGCTCCTGATTTCTCCAGCCCTGAAGATGGTCACATACTGCTCCTCATTGGAAAAGGAACACAAACCATTCCTTCCTGTCCTGTAAAGCCACAGACACCATCAGAACCAACTTCTACACAGAGTAAACTTCACTTTTGGAGCAGTTTTTCCCACTGTCCCACCTGCTGTCATGTCTGTCCCTGCTGACCTACCCAAAACACACCCACTGGTGTCCACAAAGCCTCAGCAGCCCCCAGGTTCCTACTCACTCATTTATTAGTGTCCCTTTCTCCTATGGGGCATTAGGACTGTTCCTTACAACTCCCCTGTGCCCAGAGTCATCCAGTTCCAAACCCCCTGCCATGGCAGGGACACCTCCCACTGTCCCAGGCTGCTCCCAGCCCCACCCAGCCTGGCCTTGGACATTCCCAGGGATGCAGGGGCAGCCACAGCTGCTCTGGGCACCCTGTGCCAGGGTCTCCCCACCCTCACAGGGGAGAATTTTTTTTCCCCAATATCCAGTCTAAACCCACTCTCAGCTGGAAACCATTCCCCTTTTCCTGTCACTTACAGAGAGTCCCTCTCCATCTCTCCTGCAGGTTTGTTTTTTTTTAGCATCCCTGCATCACCCTGCTGCCCTTGCCAGCCCAAAAGGAGCCTGGGTGAGCCCTGCTGGCTGCTCTGTGCCTGGTGACCTCAGCAGGGGCTGCCACTGCCACCAGCAGCAGCTCCAGCATCAGTGGCTCTGTCCCCAGTGAGCAGCAGCTGCAATAACTGCAATAATAATAAGAATAACTGCAATAATAATAATAATAACTGCAATAATAATAATAGCTGCAATAATAATAATGGCTGCAATAATAATAATAAATAGCTGCAATAACGAGGATGGCTTTGATCCTCATCTGTCCCTCCCTGAGGAACAATGCAGCCTTTCAGCACTCCCACTTCATTGGGAATTAATGTCCCCAGCGTGTCACACACCCTGTCCCCTGCCTGGCTGATGGCCTTTGTCTCACACCCCAGCCCAAACCCTCAGCAGCAGCTCCCAGGAGGTTTGGGGAGGACGTTCCCACCCAGCTGTGCCTCTGTGCCCCTGGCCAGCCTCAGGGACTGGGAGGTTTGGGCTTCCCAGTCCTGGCAAAACTCTGCTCACACACCCCAGAGAGACACAGGTTTATGGAGGAGCCAGACCTCATTTTTCCACCCTGAACCCTCCTGTCCCTCTCTCTCTGCCAGCAAACACCAGGGGGTTTTGTCCCCCCTGGAGCAGATGTTTCATTGCTTTTGTTGGTGTGAGAGGCAGGCCAGGCCCTGGCAAGGCCCAGAGATGCTGAGCTGCCCCCTGACAGAGAGCATCTGCAGCCAGGATTCAGCCAGGAGGTGGGGAAGGGCACATCCAGCCAGAAAACACAGCCCTCCCTTTCTAATTGCTTTGTGCTAACACCAAACATGCTTTTCCCAGCATTTCCAAGAGGTGGGAGAGTGCCTGGGGTGCTCAGCTCCTCCTGTTTGCTGGGCTGGGGGGCAGAAGGGTTAACAGAAATTAAAGGGGACACTGGGGTGGCAGCAGAACCCACACACGCTCCTGTCCCTGCCTGTGACACTCCTGAGGCTGCAGCATCCTCTGGGATTCCCACCAGCCTCCTCCACTTCTCCTTCCCCACCCCACGTTCCCAGGGGTCCCCAGAGATGGATCTCAGGCTGGTTTTGGGGACAAGGCTGATAAAAGCTGCCTGACACCACCAGAAGGGGAAGGAAGGCAAGAGAGCTTGCAGTGACCCAGCTCCTGTGGGTGATCCTTTCCCCAGGGCAACATCTGGAGCAACAGCTGCCTGCTCCCTCCTGGTGGAGGTCTGGAAGTGTTTAACACCAAAAACTCAGCTCTTCTGTACCCTACCCTTTTCCCAAGGAATTCACAGCAAGGATATTTGAAGTAGCAAGTCCAGAGGAACTGCTGACTGTTGCTAACTCTCCACTAAATTATTTTTTTTTTACTGCCAAGGTCTCATTTTACAGTCAACTGTTGTTTTTCTTGTGGTGGATAAATGATCTGTTGACATCCTCGGGGCAGAGAAAGTTCCCAGTGGGCAGCTCTTCCTTAGAGACTGCAACAGAACCACCCTGACATGGCATATTTAATATTTGTAAGGTTGGAAAGAAGTGTGAAGAAAACAAGCAACACTACTTTTAAAAATGCAGTAATTTTCAGGCTTCATAACAAAGCAGAACAGCAAACAAGTCACCCAACAAGTCACCTTTAGGCTACAGCCATCTATTTTTAATGACAAGGCTCAGATAAATTTTTTATCAGTGTTGTCTCAGTGTAATCATCAGATTACAAATGCTGCTGGAGACCAGGGGCAGGAGGAGCTGGAGGAGATCCCAGGTGCCCAGGATAAGGTGTGTCCCTGCAGGATGAGGGATGTTCTGCTGGGTGTGGCTCCCAAACCCTGGCAGTGCCTGCAGGGCTCCCAAATTCCCAGGGATGGTTTGTGATGGTGATGATGCCTTCAGTTTAATTTTTATATTTCCAGGCTCTGCACTGCATTAGGATAAACTCTGAACTCCATAGAAAGTGTCACAAGTTCTCCTCCCAGCTCAGTCACACACAACAATCCTTTCCCAGCCCCAAAAAGTGCAAACAGAGAGAACTGAGGAGAGAATCTGGGAGGGTGGGACTGCAGAACTGGAGCTGGGATTGGACAATGAACCCAATGTGGGAATGGACCAAAACTGATAAAAATGTGAAACTCCTGCCTTGGGTCCATCCTGGGTGTAACCTCAGCCAGGCTCTTGCACTGCCCAAGGTGAATCCTTTTAATAAATCCCTGCTTGATTCCTTTAACTGCTCCAGCCCCTGTCCCAGGCAGCCTCTCTGGGCAGCACAGGCACTGCTGACCACACGGGATTTGTGTCACTCCTTGGCTCCATCCATGAGCAGGGAGCACAAAGCTGAGCTTGGGAAGGTCACTGCACCTGGGAGGGACCCCTGCCAGAAGCACTGGCCTGTCTGGGCTGCCTCCCTTGCTGTTCACAGCATTCCCAGACACAGATTCCCCCACGGACACGCTCCCAGCTCCCAAACTCCCCTGGCCTGTGCCTGAGCCACACACACTGGCAGGGTGAGGTCCCCAGAGCCACCCAGGGCGATGTCACTCGAGGAGATGTCCACTTCCTGCCTCCCCATCTTCATTATTTACAGGCACTGACAAATTCTCTTCTCCATGGAGCTGGGCCAAAAGCAGCAGACGGCTGCTCCTTCCCCCTGCTGAGGGCCCAGAGCCCAGCACACAGGGAAGGCATTACAGCTATGTAACCTGGGGTCACATTTCACCCTGGACTCAATTACCAAGGGTTAAAAATGGAACAAGGCTTGACTTTCCCATAGGAAAGTTGCTCTCTGTTGCTCAGTGACACTTGCACAGAAAGCAGCATCCTCCCCAGCTCTGCTTCAGAGGGAGTTTCTCCCTGCTGGCAGCTCCTCTCCAGGCCACCACATCCTGCTCACACTGAGCATCCCAGGGTGCCTGCTCCTGCTGGGGGGGAGCCTTCACACCCCAGCACCAAAAACAGCCCGAGCATCACAGCCCTCCCATCAAAACCCCCTCCCACACAAACAGGCTCCCTGCAGAAAATGGAGATGATTTCTGCTGGGAAAGAGGATTCAGGAGAAATGCATCTCCAGAGGCAGGGCCAGAGCTCCTGTGCAGATTCCTGCTGGCATCCCAGTGGTGGGGATGTGAAAATCAGGAGGGGGTGTGAAAATCAGGAGGGGGTGTGAAAATCAGCCCTTTTGGGGCACTGCCAGCATCATCACCAAGCTGCTCTCAGCCCTGGAGCAGCGTGGTCCATGCAAGGTTTGTGTCCCACATGCAGAGCAGCACAAGGAAGCACAAACACCTCGGGTTTTCTGTGCACTGCTCATTTACCCCCCAGTGCTGCTCCTCCTGCACCAGCCAGGGCTCCCCTAAAAGCTTCAGGCAGCCTGAATGGGAGACAAATGAAGGAGAAGCTCCAGCAGCACAGCCCTTGGGAGGGCTGGGGGGCTCTGGATCTGCTCCTGCACAATGCCTGGGCAGGAAAAATTATCTGCTGGGAGAAGGAAGAGCCCAGCCCAGGCTGATGGGTCTCATTTAGACACCCTGCTGTTCACCCCATGCCCTCCTTGCCCATCACTCCCTCACTTTGTGAGTGTCAGGGCTGGGACAGTCCCTCCCTGCAGAGGTGCTGGGACACCCTGCCTGTCACCTGAACACCCCACAGAAGAAAGAAGGGGCAGCACAGGGCTGTGCTGGGCAGGGGTTGGTGTCCCCTTTGCCCCCAGGGGAGGATGGTGGCCAGTCTCACCCACTGCAGGTGGCCAAGGGCTTTCATTGGGGTCACATCTCCAAAAAGATCTCAGCACCCAACACAGGAGGTGTCTGCAAAGCTGGGCCCCAGGGTGCAAACCCAGAACACTCCAGAAAACACAGGGTACAAACCCAGCACCCAGAACACTCCAGAAAACACAGGGTACAAATCCAGAACACTCCAGGAAACACAGGGTACAAACCCAGAACACTCAGGGTACAAACCCAGAACACTCCAGAAAACACAGGGTACAAACCCAGCACCCAGAACACTCCAGAAAACACAGCCAGCCCTGTCTATTCTCTCTCCCACACGCTCTGCAGCACATATCACCTCCACCACAGCAAGGGACAGACACACATCAATGATCCTCTCTCATTTCTCTTGCTGAAAGCTGCTGGCTGCAGATCTGGCAGCCAGGGAGCTGTGGCACAGCTCACAGAGCTGCTCCAGAGGGGAGCACACAACCCCAGCCCTGCCCTCTGCCCTGTGGCAGACCAGCCTCATTTCTATAGCTCATTAAAGAGGGATAAAATAACCTTTAAAGGTTGCTTTCATGTGAAACGAGTCTAAAACCAAACAATGACTTGGCAAAGAGTGAATTGGATTTTTAAAAGCGATGCGTTTTACTGGAAATCTTATTTTTTCCCCTTCCCTTTTTTCTCCTTTTGAGCCTGATGGTGGATTATTTTTCCTTGACACAATCCCGCCTCCGCTGTGATAGATGACGGCACATTCAGCAGTGCTCAGCCAAAACTTTTTATCTCCATATGGAAGATGGATGGACGAGCACTCTGAAGCCCTCATCAATTCCTTCAAGAACAAACAAGGATCCAGCCCAATCCCCCTCCCAGGTTTGTTTAAAATGCAGGGAGCACAGGGCAGGTCCTATAAAGCTCCATCCATCTGGCACCATTTCCAGTGTTTGTGAAGCCAAAGGCAACGTGCACTGGGGAGCTTTGTGCTGGGGGCCAGCACTGCCTGCACCTTCCTCTGTGGGGCTGAGGAGATTTCCCAGCTCCCTGAGCAGGGATCACACACAGCTCCTCGAGCAAAGAGGTGGGAAAAGCCAGAGAAGAGCCAAGTGGCTTTTGGGGAAAAAAAAAATAAAAATCAGGCAGTGCATCACTGCAGCCAATCCTTTGTAGGGATGGACAGGGCAGGAGAGCAAAGCAGAGCAGATCATGGAATGGGTTGGGTTGGAAGGGACCTTAAAGATTATCTGCTTGCAACCCTTTTCACCAGCCAGGAACTGAGGCCCTGGAGCAGCTCTGGGATTTGCAGGGTGCTCCCAGCACGGGTGGCTTCCTGCACCACCCCAGGCTGAGGTGAGGAGCAGCAGGTGATGCTCAGGGCTCCAGGTGAGTCAAGGAAAATGGGAAATCCAGCAGCATCACAGCTCCTTCTTTCCTGTCTTTGCTTCTCACCAGAGATGAGCCTCAAGCCTCCAAACATCAACTCTGAATTGTGTGGGAGTGTCACACCCCACAGAACCTGCTCCCAAATCCCTGACCACTCACAGTGCCCAACAAGCACAAAGAGCAGAGCTTTGGGGTGACTTTCCCTGCATGATGTTAGCAGAATTCCTGCTGGGAGAGCAAAAACCAGGAGCAGGCAGGGCAGAAATGGCAGCACAGGAGGGACACAGGAGGTGCAGGGGGCTGAGGGTTGTCCAGCTGTGAGGAAAACGTCACAGCCACATCTTGGCACGGGGTGCAGCAGCAACAGCCATCACACAAAACAACACATGCACCACAGCCCTCCCACACCTCATTAATTATGGCTGGGGCTCCCAGCACCACGTGCCAGAAAAGTTACCTAACCAGCAATAAAAACTCCTTTGGCCCCATCTCTGGTACAAAAGCCAACACTCCTCATCCCATAAAATACAAAAAAAGCCCCCAGATGTTTATAAACCTCTGTTGGGCAGCTGAGTGCAAATGTTGTTTAGCAGTGGGGATCAGGCAGCTGACAGCAGATGCTGTCCTGGGGCAGCAGGATGATGCTCCCCAGCTTCCCTCTGCAGCACAGCAGTGTCCTGCAGCCACCACCACCTCCTGTCACTCCAGCCCACTGACCAGCAGCTGTCCAGCATGAAGGAAGCAGGTTAGATTAGCTTTAGGTGGGATTTTGGGAAGGGATTGTCCCCTGGGAGGGTGGGGAGACTCTGGCACAGGTGCCCAGAGCAGCTGTGGGTGCCCCATCCCTGGAAGTGCCAAAGGTCAGGCTGGACATTGGGGTTTGGAGCAGCCTGGGACAGTGGGAGGTGTGGGATTTAACTGGGAAGGAGCAGAATTTAACTGGTCTTTAAGGTCCCTCCCAAAGCCAAACCATTCCATCCACTCTAATTCCATGGATGGATGGAGAGAGGATGGATGGATGGAGAGAGGATGGATGGATAGATGGATGGATGGATGGATGGATGGATAGATGATGAATGAATCCATGGATGGATGGATGGATGGATGGACACACAGGTCAGTGGAAGATGCTGCCCACACACAGCACACCCACAGGGACCCCATGGTGAGTTTTTGGCACCCACAGGGCTGCTGCTGTCCCCAGCCCCTGCAGGGCTGCTCTGAGCTCAGCTGAGGCTCACACAGAGGAGCCCCACGGGATCTCCCAGTGACAAACACCCTCCAGCTCCGTGGCAGGGACCAGGCCAAGTGAACACAGAGTGTATTTATTGCTCCTAGGAAATGCTTTCATTGCCCCCTCCTCCTCCATGTTCAATTCAGCAGAGCTGGGAACGCTCCCTGCATGCTGCTAACCATGGGAAGTGAACACACTGCTAGCTTGGACAGATCATTATCCCTTCATGCACGGGGCTGAGGAAGGGGGTGGCAGGCTATAATGACGCTAATTAAGTCCTTAAGTGTCTTGGTAAAAAGCAGGTAAGGCTTCAGCAGAAGGCAGAATATTCCATTAGGGCAGGCTTCACCGTAGACACAATGCTGCATAATGGGATCCTGTAATTATGCCTGCACTGCAGAGACTTTTAAAAAAAGGAACCCTGTTTTACATTCTCAAATGCAAACAGCATGAAATGATGTTGCTTAGAAACCTTTACACTCCTACAGTGTGTGCAAAAAAGTTATTCCAGACATCTGTATTTAAAATAAAATTTAAAAACAATCCTACTGCACACACTCACATGGATCTTGGCTTCACGTCGAGTGATGAAGCCTATGAAATGTCAGAGGAAATTTAAATTAAAGGAAAAAAAACGACACATGCATTTAAAATACTTGAGCAGCTTGTTAAGTCATTTCAGGTTATGTCTGGTACTGTTCCTCCTCACCCCTTCACACTGAGCTGCATCTCCCTGCACTGATTGTGCCATTTGTACCAATCCAGCCTGAGAGGCTCATAATTATTGCCAGAGCCATGCTGACCTCAAATACCTGGGAAATATTTTCTTTTCTAGAGAAAAGAAAATTCTGGTCTCACTCCAGAACAGGCACACACAGAGCTGAGCACTGTCCAGCTGCTGGAGCACAGGAAATGTGACAATTCCACGGACAGGTCACAGCACAGAGCCTGCTGCTGGCTGCTTCTGCAGGGCTCACCCCAGGCTGAGAGGGGCAGAGGGACACCAGAATTTCCATGTCCCACAGGGATGGCAGCAGGGAAAGCTCTGCCCCAGCCCCAGCAGGCAGGAGGGATGGAGCACAAATCCCAACCCCAGCCAGGGCTGCCACTGCCTCTCCCCCTCTCTGACAAGGTCACCTCTGTGTGCCTGGCAGCAGCGTGGCTGGTGGATGTGGCACAGCAGGGCACAAGGGAGAGCCAGGGATGTGACAGAGCTGGCACAGAGCCACCTGTGCCAGCCAGCTGTGCCTGGCACCCCCAGGGCACCCAGCTGCTGCCCTCTCCCCCTCCCAAACACAGGTTTGCAGTCTCTGTTTGTCCCTCCCTGCTGGCAGAGGGGTGTGGGCACAAGGGATGGAGCCTGGGTGCCCTCATCAGCAGAGAGAGGTGGAAAACCCAAGGGAGGAGCAAAAGTGGAAATTCCTACAGGGAAAGTCTCTGCTGATGGGAGATAGGGATCAGCAGCTGTGCCTCTGGTGCAGTGACCAGATTCAGGGTGGCCTGAACAATGCCAGGGAGGGTCAGGTCAGATTTTGGGCAAGGTTCTTTCCCCAGAGGGTGCTGGCACTGCCCAAGGAATGCCAGAGCTCCAGGAGAGCTTGGACACCACTCCAGGGATGCATGGGGTGGCATTTTTGGGGTGTCTGTGCAGGTCCAGGAGTTGGATCCTTTTGGATCTCCTCCAACTCAGAGGATTCAATAATTCTACAAACTCCACATGAAGCAGCTTTTTTCAGCCCTGCTCTCTGAGGTCTTCCCCAAGATTCTCTCAGCACTCCAGACTAGTGGCCAGAACACATTTGTCTTCAAACCACCCTTCAGAAATGCCACTTTTCCCTGTGTCCACCACAAAGAGCCTCCTCACAAGAGCAGATTAACTATTTTAAATTCTAAATGGTAGAGAAAGCACCTTGTCTGCACACAGTTCTCTGCTGTCACCTGGGGAGGTCCATCGGAGCATCCCTGGGAATTCCAGCTCACACCCTTGGCCCCTGCAGGTGTTTCAGCTCCTGCCAGGGAGCTCTGGCTGGTGGGGCAGGTATCTACAAGATGCTTCACAGATACCAAGGATCCAAAGCTGGAGCCTCACTCCCCAAATTCCTCTGCACTGCTCTGGGGCAGGAAGCATTGCTCACACCTGGATGCAACGACTCAATTGAGCACTAAGATGCTTTAAAGGCTTCGAGTAGAAGAGGCATGAAAAGGGTGAGAATCTGTGCATCACCCAGGAGGCAGAGGCTGGAGGCAAATCCCCACCTCACTCACGCTGCTCTGACTGCAGGCAGCTTCAGGGGCACATCCTTCCTGGGGGAACGGCTCAGATCCTCCTCTGGGGCAGGAGACAACCTCTGCACAGGCACATTTCTTCTTCTAGCCTTGATTGCTGCTAAAAATAATTGGTAGGAGCCAAAGGCTCAGCCTGTGCTCACCACTGCTCAGTGCAGGGTGAGCCCAGATCAGAACAAACCAGCTGCATGTGCAGGATGCTGCTGCTGGGCCAGGCTGGGGCGTGGGGGAGCCCTCAGACACCCAGAGCTAAAGGGCAGGGCAGTGCACACGGGCAGAATGCACGGATGGAGCCTCCAGTGAGTGGGAGAGAACAGGAACAGGAGTGGAAAGTGGAGATAAGGAGCTGGGTGTCCCCACGTGAGAGGCTGGAAATGTTGTGAGTTGTGAAACAATGAGAGATCCACACATCAGCCATCTCCACCCTGGTGTCTGCAGTCACCTGAAAATTCAGATTGTGCTCCCCAAACCTTCTGCTCGTTATCCAAGGTTCAAACCACAGCAGCTACAAAGTTGTTTTTCCTGATCCCTCTAGGGTGAGAGCAAACAGTTAAAGGACAAGCCCAAAGCCTGAAAGGTACCACTGCCAAATAAAACATCCTGGCAGCTTCTGCCCATGCTCCAGAACAAACCTCAGAACAGCAAGGAGATCCTGTTCCTCTGTGCACTTCTAACTGGAGGGGCCACAGCACATCTGATTTTCTTATGGGTAACTCAGCAAAGTACAGGCTCCATCTGGCTGCCCTCTGCATGGATAATGGATATTTTACAGGGGGTGAACAGCCAAGAGAAATAAAGCAAAAGCCTAAAATTGCTCTTTGAGATGGGAAGTCAGACAAGCAGCACCTGCAGAGCCCACGGGATCCCTTCACCTCCTGCCCCAAGAACCCAGGACTGTAAAACCTTTGAAGCTATTTCTGCTGTGCCTCTTTAAAAAAAGCCAATTCTAAAGGCTTGAATCACCACCCACAGCAATGCAGAACATTCCCACAAAGAGTTAAAACACAGGAAACCTGTTGATTAATTTACAGGCAACAAGCTGCACTACTGAAGCCCCAGGGACCTTAATCAAGCTGTTTGCTGCTTGCCAGACCAAAGCAGGAAGATGGGCAGAGCTGTCAGGATGGATTAGTGTTTGCCCACTGGCAACCCTGCTCCTGAATGGGACAAACACACACACAGAGGTCTTTTCCAGCCTGAGCCATTCCCTGATTCTCTGGAGGGGAAATGATGTGCCTGGAGCTCCCAACCTACACAGGGCTTGGGTTTGTGTCTTGGGTTTTACCCCCATTGTTTGCAATTCCTTCTGAAAAGGAGCCATTTCTTCTTTTTTTGTTATTATTTTTAAAAAGATCCCATCCTTCTCCATTCAGTAAATTTTCCTGGCTATATTCCAGGAGAGCTGAAGTGAAGTTGTTTATAACTGACCCCATTTTGAAGGGTTTGGGTGACACACATTGGGGCCAGGACACTTTGCAAATTCAGCTGAAGTTGAAAAGGGACAATTTCCTTTCATTGTGACAACAAGGCTTCAACAGGTACCTTTTTCTCCCTGAACCATTTACAGTTCTGACCATGGGGTTAATGCAGCAGAACCCAAACAAACCCTCTGCCTTCCCATCTTCTAACCAACAGCAAGGAACCCAAGTGGAATCAGTGCTGGAATAAGTCAGAATTACAGATCTGAACTCTGGTCATCTGCAGGGAAACTTTTCACCCTTTAAGAAACTAAACTTTACTTAATCTGGCAATCTTTATCCTGTGAGCTGCCAGGCAGCCTCTGCCTTGGGGTTCCAGTTTAACAGGCCAAGAGGATGTGGGGAGCTTGGAAAACACCTGACTCCACACAGGAACCAGCAGAGAAAGCCAAACACTGATTTTATTTTGCTAAAGCTTAACAGGCCAAACCAAAGGAGCAGAGAATTGCTCAGCTCTGAGTCTTGCTCACATCAGGTGTGTTTGAACAAGGCCATTTCCCCCACCAGGTTTCTGCTGCTCCAGCCAGCAGGAATGAAATATCCCTTGGGAATGTGCTACAGATCCACTCAGCACAGCTCTGATAATTCACACCAGCCAAAAATCACCTTGTCCTGCCCTTACAGCTGCCCTGGACATCACAGGGGACACGAGCTGCTGCTGACACCTCAGTTCTTGCACCCAGGAAGGGATGAAGGGGATGGTGAGCACTGAGAAAATGCACATGCAGCTGAGGATTAGCAAAAGCAATTATGCAAAACAAGTAGTGGAAATAATGATTCACCAGGAGCTGGATCAGATGTGGAGCCCAGCCCTGCACTCAGTGGATGTGGTGATGGCAGGGAGGATTCCAGGCCTACAAAAGTCATTTTTAAAGCTATTTAAATGCACAGAAGACCCAGTGGTAGTTTTTTCAACACCAATTTTGTCAACTACAATTTTATCTACTCTGCTACCACTGGCAAATGTCTGTGGCATCCTTGTCACCCCTTTCTTTGAGTCAAGAAGAAACACTGAACACATGGGGGCCAGAGGGGAAGGGCTGTGTGAGCTGGCAGCAGGCTGAGTGAGGGGCTCAGTCCCTCTGAACCCTGAATAAAGCAGCACAGAATGTTTCCTAGCAGATCCCAGAACACTCCCAGTGCTCTTTAGAGAACACTGACAGTGTCACAGCACCCCTGGGAATAGCTGGGAAATGTGGAGGAACAGAAATGCACAATTTTGGTCAAGGTGAAGAGCTCTTCTCAGTCCTCTCAGTCACTCCCTCCTCCTCCTCCTGCTGAGGGAAACTCCAGGCATTGCCCCAGCACAGCCAAATTCCACAGCAGCTCCAGTTGAGGGATTTTCTCTGGGCAGAGTCACCAACACCAGGCCTGGAGAGACCCCAATAACCAGGATGAGACAATATTTCCATTGCTGTCTCTGGGAGCAGATTAGACCTGGAAAAAGGCTGGAAAAGGCACAGAACCCTGCCAGGGGCTGAGCACCATCAGACCTGGGTCAGTTCTTGTCACAGCAGCAGAGCAGAACGACCTTGCTGTGTCAGCTCTCCATCTGCAAAGCTTCAGCTTCAAACATCACAATCACAAAGTCAAAGTGTCAAGTGAGTCACTGCCATAAAGATGAAATAAGAAAGCTCAGCTCCAATCCCTCCATCCCACTCCAGGCTCAGCAGCCAAGACTTTCCCCCATCAGCTGCAAACTTCCTGCCTTGCCAGTGAAATCACAAGCAAAAAAAAAAAAAAGTTTTTATATTTTTTTTTCCCCCTCGGTGCTCAAAGGCTGTGCAGCAGTTGGATTCCCACAGGCTGGAATTTCAGCACCCCTCAGCCATCCCAAATCCCTGCCAGGAGCCAGGCTGACACACAGCACCTGCCTGGGCTGGGAATTATTGCTGGTGCCCTGGCTTGGGAGAGCTGCTGAGCAAGGGCTCACATGGACTCAGATTTTTGAGGTGGTAGAAAATGGGTAGAACAGAACAGGGACTGATGAGTAAACTGCACCCAAAATTTGGCTCCTTGGAGCTCCCTCACCACCTTGACAGAGCTGAGGGTCTAAGCAGGGTCTCAGCCAGTTTATAATCCATGTTTGCACTCCCCTGGGTGCAAAACTGCCAGGGAGAACATCTGGGGAGAGAAGAAAAACATCCTTGAGGGGGTTCACAGCCCACAGGGAGCACAAGAATGGACCCTGAGCAGGTTCAGTGTCAGGGCAGCAGCACCCAACATCCCAGCCAAGCAGTGCAGGGTCCCACACAGCTTCTGGCTGCTGCCAAAAAGCAAAATTTGCCCCTCCTGTGGTCCCCAAGGCTGGGAGGGGGCCATGGGAGAGGCAGAACCACTGACCCATCTATAGTCCCAAGGGTCCCACAACCCCAGGACAGCCTCTGCCAAAGACAGGAAAAGAATCAAAGGCAACACTGGGATGCAATTCCCAGCAAAAAGGCAGAATAGAGACAGCACAGGCATCACAAGACAGATAAAGATGATTCAGGGAAGACAAAAATCAGGAGGGAAAGGAAACTCGGTGTTCAGAACTCAGACCACACCAAAGAAAGTAAATAGACAAAATACCCATATTTTTTTCTTCACTTACTGTAGCAGAAAAATGATATGAAAATAAAGAATATAATCTTCCTGAAGCCACTGGAGCATGGCTATAAATTACAGCTGCCAACAAAATCAAACCTGGAGATCACTAGCAGGAGAATTTCAGATGACTCTGTGGGTCACCTCGATCTCCAGCAGTCACAGAAGGAAAAAAAAGTGCAGAGGAATTAAATTATTTATGTCAGTCAAGCTTATCTGTCAGAGGGATCCACCTTTCCTAGCACAGCACATCTCTGGGATTAATGATCAGGCACTATCTGGAGCTGGGCAGAAGAAGAAAAACCAAAGTGGTTTGGTTACTGGGGAGGAAAAAAAAAATAAACAAGATGTATCAGCCAGCTCAGCTGACAAACACTGAATTTCAGAGGAATTTCTCCCTGAAGTAGGAAAATGATATTTATATTAACTAAAAAATTAAGCACTGAAGGACAGCAAGAACAAGAGCTCTGCTGAAATGTGAACAACAGTGGTGCCAATGCCTGTAAACTAATTAAGATGTTAATTAAAACCAGAGCACTTTCCCATCTGGGGCTCCCAGCAGAGCCTGAACAAGTCTCACTGGGGAAAGGGGATGGGTGGGTGAAGATGCCAGAGCACTGAGTGACAGCAGAGGGGTTTGTGCCCAGTCTGCTGGGGACCTTCACAACAAAAACAAAAACTAAAAAAACAAAACTAAAAAAAAAAAAAAAAAAAACAAAAACAAAACAAAACAAAAAAAAATTAAAAAAAAATGCATCAAAGAACTCAGGGAGGAGAAATAACCCAGGACTCCCCCACCCCAAAACACCAACTCCCCTGGGAGATCACATTTATCAACCCAGAAAACAGGCTGGGCTAGCAGAGGTTAAAATTCCCTCTTTTATACAAATTATTGCCAAAGGAAAGCTGAGAAAAGTTCAGAGGAGCAGCTGTGGGTGGTGGTGGCTGCTGCTGAGGTTCACCCACGCTCTGTGTGAGCCCAAAAATGGGTGAGAGCAAAGTGGAAATCAACTCAGAGATGTGGAATAAGGTTTGGGAATGGAGCAGGACCTCAAAGTGATGAAAAGAAACCACGGACCTTAAAAAGGCAGAGCAAGGAGGTGACAGTCCCAGGTTTCACTTTCTCCTTTCTGAGAAAGTTCCCGACTAGGAAAAAAAAAAAAAAAAAAAGATAAAAATAAAGATAATAAAGATAAAAAGATAAATGGAATGAAGGTTTGGAAAGTCAGCATTTGCCAGTTTGTGCTGGGTGATGCTGACTCAGCATTCCCGGATGGACCCCGAGCAGGTGTCTGGAAGGAGGGGGACAAAAATTGCATTTGAGGGAAAGCATTGTGTGTTTATCTCTGCAGCCCTTCAGAATGTTTATTTTGCTTTGGGTGTGGACAGACTTGTTGGAGGAAACGATTTAAAAGACACCACATAATGGCACAAAAGCACATTGCGTGGCAACAATCCTGCCGTAAAATCCATCCCACAAAAACCCCAAAGGCTCAGCCCAGCCCGGGGGTTGTCACCTTGGTTTTGGTGGCCCTGAGGGACACCTGGCTTAACTCCCGTCCCAGGGGGGGACAGGAGATGCTGGCAGCACAGTTGTGGTCACAGCTCCATCAGGGGGTGGCAGAGCCACCAGCCAAGGACAAGGTGACTCCTGAGCTGAGCTGGGGATGTCACCACCCCCAAAATACCCACAGGACCCTCTGTCCTCAGGCACAAGGGGTCTGGAGAACCAGGAGAAGGTGCCAACCTGGCATCAGTGCCCTGGCCAGCAGCACAATTATCCCAAAAAACCAGGATGATCCCCTTTAGGAAAGATGCTGATAACGAGATTTCCATAAGGGCACTTTGCTGCTGCCCTGAGGATGGTCCCACAAGGATTTGCTCCCAGTTTGGGAGGCAGGGACTCATTATCCCACCTGGAATTTTACCTCAGGCTTGCCACCATCCCCTGGAGCATCTGAGACTGGTTGGGGTGCACAAAGGATTCCTGCAGCACCAGCAGGGCTAAGGAAAGCTCCCTCCCAAACCTCTCTGCTGTGACAAAGGTGGGTGGAGGGGAAGGCAAAGGGTCATTTTTGGTTTCCACTGGCACCAATTACGCCTCTGGCACGTCGATGGAAATTTTTTTGTTTTTCCACCATCAAGATAGTGAGGTTGGGCTTTTTATTTTTAAATAAACAAAGGCTGTAATGGGCAGTCTGTGCTGGGGCATGTCTGGAGCCTCCAGCTTATCAGAACTGTCATGGGACACTGAATTTCTGTTCATTTTATCTGGGGAAAAAAAAAAAAATAAAATGAAAAAGAAATGATTGAAGCCCACAGGCCAAAGGGGTGGAGGGAGGTCTCCCTTCTCTCCAGCAGATGCTGGATTTAGCATCCAGCTTTGCCTGGGAGCAGACACAGCAATTAGCAACCAAACAGCTGCTGCTGCCACCTCCAGCTCTGCTGGGGCTCCAGCACTGGTGAGCAATTAGAGGTTCCCATCAGAGCCCCCACACCATCTCCAGAGGTGCATCTGCAGTCCTGGGAGCAGCCCCTGCCCAGGGCTGGTTTCAGTCCCTGCTCGTGCTCTGAAGCCCTTGGCTGGTTCAATGTCCAGCCTGGGGCTCCCTGGAGCCCAGCCCTGCTCAGACCTGGTGGCATCCAGGGACAAAGGGGCTCAGGGCACCCCGTGGCACATCGGGGCAGGGAGGGATGCCCTGGCAGAGGAGGGCACCAGGTCCTGCCTGATTTCCCTCTCCCAGCCTCACTCCCCCCATTTCCACATTACTGGGGGAGCAAAGGTGCTTGACAGCTGCAAAAAGAGCAGATAACTCTGCCTGCCATGCCTGTGTTTGCGTAAAAGCTGCTGGTTTATGAGGAACAGCTTAGTCAAAGCACACAAAGAAACACCCTGAAATATTTTTTGAAGAGGGTTGGTTTTTGTTCTGGGTTGTTTTTTTTTTTTTTTATTGCTTCGAGAAGCAAAAGGTTAGCTACAGAAATAGAGAGAACAAAGCAGCTTAACAAACAACTGCTTCTTGTTTTTCTGTTTTTGCGTGGCCTCTCCCAAGCCCTGCTCAGCCCCAGCTGCTCCCCACACCCAGCAGACCCAGCAAGGAGCACCCAAAACTCCCAAAAACATTCAGCTGGGAAGGGGCAAAGCCTCCCAGAGGACTTTCCCCAGCCTGGGCAGCTCAGTTTGGGTTTGTTCCTCCTCATCAGAGTGAAGGGAAGGAGAGAAGTGGGAGATCCTCCCTCCTGCTCAGCCTCTCCAGTTTCCAGCTGCTCCTCCTGACACCAAAAACTTCAATGGCACAAATCCTGCTCTGGCCCTGCCCAGGTTTGGTCTGTCCTCATGCAGGTGTGGATATCAGCTAAACCTGGATTTAGCATCCCTGCTATCAGCAGGAACATCCTAAAATCAGCTCTGGCCATAACACAGACCCAGCTCAGCCCCAAGGCTGTGACAACCCAGGCATTCCCCAGGAAATGCTGGGGTTATTCTTACCCTGTGGCATTTGTCTCAGCTCCATTAACCTTCAGCAAATTAAAGATAGAGGGAAATAAAAAATCATAAATTAGCAGCAGCTCTCAGGTCCTGAGTAACCTGTTTTCCCAGTTTCCAACACTGTTCCCAAAACAAACCACATTTTCCCAGTTTGGATAAAGAGAGAAAAAACTGTCCCTGCAGCATCTCACCACCTTCAGCTCCTGTCTGCAAGGCACAGGAGAGGAAAAGGAGGAGAAAGTTCCATATCTCCCAAAATTAAAGTGTTTTTTCCTGGCCAAACGAAGGGAGTGGCTTTGCTGGTGGCTCCAAAGGGGAAGCCCATCCCTTGGGAATGCCTGAGCTGGGACCCAGAGCCATCCCTGGATGCAGCTGAGGCACAGAGGGCTGGGCTCCTTCAGAGGGTTTGATGGTTTGGATTTATTGGCATGGGAGTGCCACATGCAGGAGAAGAGAGGCACACACATTGCTGGGAGCTGGGCTCTCCCACTCAGGGCTCGAGAGAAAAACAAAACAGGTTTGACAGAGAGCAAATTAATTCAGCATGAAGAAGCTCTGAAAAAAATCAAAAATTATCTTTGACACACGAAAAATAGATAAATCCTCCCAGAAGATTACTTTAACAAGGCCAAAAATCCATCACAGGAAGGAGGCACAGATAAGGCTTTCAAATGGATGGGATGTTTTTATAGCCACAGGCAGCACAGTTCAGAGATGACAGCAGGGATCTTAGCCAGGACTCCTGAACTGCCTCAGGATTTGGGGGATTGCTGCAAGCAGGAGAGAAATCATCCACAGCAGGTGGTGCAAACTGCAGGTGAGCTCAGGTACCAGCTCGGGCCTCAGTTTCCCTTTCCCAAGCCAGGACAGGGGGGCAGCCCCACAGCTGGGGGGTCTCTCAAGCCCTTCCATGCTCTGCAGGGTGATATTTGAGAGTGCTGTGCCCTGAAAATACAATATTAAAGCAGCCACAGCAATCTGGGTGTTGTGGGCATCGTTCCCATCCCCAGCTCTCCAGCACAGACCCCAATAACTTCCTCTCCCTCCTTTGTCATGCTCTGCCTTCCTGGTCTGAGATTTCACCCTTGAGGGGCACATCAGAGCTGCTTTTCAAAGCACTAAGATTGTCTTGAAACTTCTCAAATTCACACACAAACACTTGAGCCTTTGAAAAGCACACAAGTACTTGTATCCCCCTCCAAAAAAATAAGTAACAACAGAAAATTATTCTCAGTAAATCTCTACAGATTTTTCTTTGTATGAGCTCCTCCCAAAATCCTGCTCAGTTTTCAGCCTGCACAGACCCTCCCCAGCTGGTGCAGGTCCAGATTCCAGCCAGGTTCCCCATCTCCCACCAGTGCAGCACAGCCCTGCTGGATGTCACCTCCAGCACATCCCTCTGTGCCCTCCTTTCCTCCTGGGCCATTTCCAGCCTCCCTCCCATGCCCTGTCCTCCCTGCTGCAGCAGTTCCCTTCAGCCCATCAGCTGCTTTTATTGTGCTCCTTCCCTTGCCAGAACAAGCACGTCCCAGCTGAGCAGCCCCTGAGGGCTCTGGAGCTGCTCTCAAGCTGGGCACACCTTGTGACACCTCACATTTGTATTTATGGCTCTCCAAACGTTTCACACGGATCCTCCTGCCCTCTTTATCCACCCAAGGACACTGAGGGGTGAAAGATCCAGGATGCAAGACAGAACAGAGCCACGAAGGGAAGATAATGCCTCGATCTCAGAGCAAAAAGAGCAGCCAGGTATGGGCCAGACAGGTTATTCTGCTCCATAACTGCATCCACTGCCTGTGTATGACACCCCTCATTGCTTCACAGAAATCCCAGTTACCCTGCTCAGCCCAAGCCTGCACCACGGTGACCTTTGCATGTGTTCCAAACTGTACTTCCCCAGCCCCTCGTCTGTGTTTTGCACAGACACAATGACACAAAAGAGGCAGAGCCTGCCAGCCAAGCCCTGCAAAGAAGGTGGCTTTAAATAGCCCCTTTGTCTTGCTTTTCCTTGCTGAAATATTGCACATTATTTAGGACCCGGTTTTAGTTTTATCAGGGACCCAGAAATAGAGACAATGGAGGGCTGGGTGAATTTTTTGGGTTGTGTTAAGACCTAAAGTTTCTCATTCCTTTCTAGCCTCACCCCTCACTGCAGGATTTGTAGCTGCACCCCAAGAACTATTCCCTGAAGGGTTCTCAGACCCACAGGAATGATCCCAGCCAGGAAGGGAAGGGGAGCCCAGAGAAGGTGGGAGGTGTGTGAGAAACCTCACCTCTGCAAATTGAGGGCAGAATTCTAAAAGCAAAGCTTCTGCCCTTGATGGGGAAAAGCCAGCAACTTCAGCAGGCTCCAGGCTGGTACTCAGATGAGGTCAGAAATTAAAAGGTGTCTCGACACTAAATTAATGGGCAAACTGTCAAGAGAGCAACAGGAGTTATAAACATTTATGTTCCAGTTCAAGGCATTTATAACTGCATGGTTTGAGTGCCAAACATGAAAACTGGAGTCCTTGCTGGGCAGGGCACGTGGATGCTCCTTTTTAGGTGTGTGCAGCAGCCCAGAGATGATAAAATGCTTGAACGGGGTGTTAGGGGTGAACACACACCCACAGGACATTCCCATCTCTCCTCAGGGCTGTAATTATTGTATTCCCCTCCTCAGGACAGCCCCCTGCCCTGGGAGGTTTGTATCTTTGTGTTTGCCCCAAAGCAATGCAAAGGTGCCTCCAGCAAACTAAAACCCATCCAGATCTGAAAAAAAAAAAAAAAAAAAAGAATGACTACCAAGCATCAGCTTCTCCTGAGCATCAGATTGGAGCTCTGAGCAAGCTGGTCTAGTGGGAGGTGTCTGTCCATGGAAGGGAACAGGATGAGCTTTAAGGTCCCTTCCAACCCAAACCATTCTGGGATTCCACGGATGAGACTGCAGGGAATCCCCCACAGCCAAATTTCTGGGATGATTTCACATCATGCATGGAGATGGAAACACAACCACGTACTCTCTTATCACCTCCATGATAAATCCACATAAATGCTGCTCTTTAATCAGTAAAAAAATCCATCTGAGACAATAATTTCCATCCCAGGTGAGCTGAGCTTGGTGCAGCCCCCAGCACTTTGGGGAGTGCAGAATTTCAGCTGTGCAGCAGCAATTTGTTAATGAGAGAGCAGATTCTGTGGGGTGAAAAAAATCAAAGTGTCTCTGAGCAAACCGTGAGGGGAGTGAATGTGCTGCTTCCCCCCCAGCCTGCCTGGAGCTTTGCTCACGGCTCTGAATCCGTGCAGGATGGGCAATTCAGGAATTCCATGCGGGAATTCACTGTGCTCTGGAATATTTTGGCTCCAGTGACTCAGGGTGAGGAGCACAGCAGCAAAGACTAAACACGGGCGGAGAATTTCCCAGCTGCAGGAATTAAAAGCCAAGAGAAGCTCACACCTGAATGCCCAGGGCAGAGGCAGCTCCGGTGCCCAGGGGAGGGATGGGCTGGGCTCAGGTGAGCTGAGCTCAGAGGTGCCGGTGCCAGGCTCCACTCTGTCCTTTCCCGAGGCTCTGGCGCCATCTAAGCCCAGAGTTGGGATCCTTCATCCTCCCCTTTCAGGGCAGAGGGAAAACAAAACCGTGCGGTAATAAATTCCTTTTGCTTCTCCAGCACGGGGTCTGCCGGAAAACTTCCTACAGAAGGAGAAATCTGGGAGCTAAAAGCCGAGAAAAATCCAGGAACGGCACTTTGGGAGAAACCCAAGCGCTGAGAAAGGTCGGATCCACCAAAAAGTGACCCAGCACAGCCGTGTGTGCTCTCTGTGCTCACCTGGAACGCTCCCAGCTCTGCAATTTGGTTTTACACTCCGAGACCATTAACAGAGTTCAGCCAGGGAATGATTATCTAATACAGCCATAAGCCCGCCTGAATTATGCAAATAAACCTTTCAGCGACTTTTGACCTTGTTGAGCTGCACAAGGTGCAAATAATTCAGAGTTTTTCCCCCGCTGAGAGAGTTCCTGATTGTTCAGGAGGATGCACACTTCTCCTGGAGTGAGAAGTCACCCTCAGCTGTGTCCCCCTCCGAGCTTTTCTCTCCTGGGACCAGCTGCTGCTTAGTTATTTGCTTTTCTTTTGATCCCTTAAGCAACCAACTTCACAGTGTCCTTTTCCTGGCATTTATTCAGCTTTGCTATTTTTTTATTATTTCTCAGTGAAGTACAGAGTAGCAGCACCGACTTTTTATCCTCGGCTGCCCTCCAGTGACAATGTCCACCCTGGAGCCCCACCCGAGCCAGGACCAGGGGACACGGGGACCTGCACAGCTCACCAGGCTGCAGAACCTCACCTATAACAGGTGTACACATCAATATTTCTAAATCAGTGACAACTCCAGCTTTAAGGATTTACCGATTTTACAATCCCACATTCTCGCTTTCTACCAAAACATTAACGATCTTTCTTTTAGCCCTTGACAATTAATTCCATCTTGGTTCAAATTCTCCAGTCCAATATTAGAAGTTTCATCAAATGCATTTATTTATCTTTACTGTTAAGCAAACGGGAGCAGGAGCAGCTGTTGACACAATGTATTATTGAGGTCGGACTTACCTAACAGTTCATTAACTTCCAAAATGTTATCTCCAACTCTGTTTTGCAAAACTGGCTTTATACTCAAAGACTGGATGTTTAGATTTCAAAACACAAACCAACATCAGGGAGCAGAGTTATTCATCAGTTAGAAATAATCTCGCATTACAGAGCAAACATGTAAATCTGATGGGGGCTGACAACCCAAAACTAAACAGCAGAAGCAGCTCCTGGGAAGGAGAAATACAAGAAAGGAGAGAATAACTAACTACAGCAGGGTTTAAAAAGCACCCAAAGCACTCACTTGGTAGGAACAGCCAGCTCTCAATCCCCTGGGGTTCAGTAAAACCCCCCAGCACAGCAGAGACCCTCCCCTGAGGCACACACACCTCTGAGCCCAGAGATGCTCCACACGCCTGGGAGCAGCAGCCAGCAGGAAACAAGGATCAGGTTTGATTTGTTTGGTTTTTTGGTTTGTTCTTTTGGTTTTGGGGTTTTTTTCTGTCCATTTTCTGCTCAATTCCTGCTAGGAAAAGTGTTTGCTACAGGTGAGGACACCCCAGTCTCACTTTGCATTGACCCACATTCCATTTTCTCCTGCTGGAGCATCGCCGGGAGCCCGCTCTGGATTTCTGCCAATGAATTTGCCACTCGGGGCAATGCAACCTCCTGCTCCAAAGGTTCCTGGCACAGCTCCAGGGGGACTTTTCCCTCCCTCCATACCACACACACCTGTACGGAGGGAGGCTCAGGCAGGAGCATCCAGCAGCACATCACACTGCTGAGTAAATGACAACACCCTCATCCTGCCAGCAGCAAAATATTTTGGGTTCCCCCAGAGGAAGAGAAAACAAAACTAAGGACTTTGTGAAAGAAATCATTAAATCAGACCATGCTGTAAATGCCTAAAGAAATTGATCGAGTTTCTGACGTGGGAAGAATGACAACGTTTTGCTGAAAACCGAAATTGCAGCCGGTCACACACATCCAAAAAAAAAAAAAAGCAAAACAAAACCAAAACTGTTCTGCAGTTTTTGCAAATCCCAAAGGCCCCGGGCCAAGGAGAGGTTAACAAGAAGCAAGTTGAGGCTTGCAGGACCTCAGTGCTCTAAGGCACCCCCAGGAACCGAGATGCTGCTTCGCCTCAGCCCGCACGTTACCCAATGCTTTTCTTATTCCCAGCCAGGATTATTTGTATTCCAGAGCGCTGGCATCTTGTGCCGGTTGGCTGAGCTCAGTTATCAGCTCCCTTCAAATCCAGCCAACCAGGCTGGCGGCTGTTGGACTTCTTGGACACGAAAAAAAAGACGCATAAAAGGCAACAAGAACCTGACACCCGGCGGCGCGGCCGGCTCCAAGCCGTTTGTTTTCCCAGGTCTGTTCTCCCGGAGCTGGGATTGGCAGGAGATTTTGGAGCGCAGCGCTTTGAATTGCGGCGGGCGGGTTTGGCAGGGCTGCAGCGCGGGCAGCAGCTGCGAGGGATGAAAGTACATTCACGGCCTCAGCTTTGGTTTAGAGGGGGACAAAAAGCCCCCAAAGCCTCTCGGAGGTGTGTGGGGCGCTCCCAGCACAGGTGAGCAGAGGGTTTAGACCTGCGGCACCTGCGCTGAGCGCGGTCCCAGCGCTGACATGTCACCTGTCACCACCTCCCATAGAGCCGCTGATGCTGCTGTCGCATCCTCCCCACCCTGGTTTGTGTTCAGCGCTGAACGGGGCATTTCCCATCGCGGAGGGGGAGCGGGACGGAGCAGGAGCGGAGCGGAGCGCACTTACCGGGAGCGGCGGCGCCGCGCGGGACGGACTCGGCGTTGCCCATGGGCGGACGGAGCGGGGCCGGCGGGGTCTGTGCGGGGTCGGGAGGGTCTGTGCGGGGCACTGCGGGTCCCAGGACACGCTCGGGCAGCTCCGTGCTCTCCCTGCGATTCGAAGCTGCCGCCCCGCCCCGCCCCGCGCCGGCACCGCCAACCGCGGGACACGGGCGGGACACGGGCGGAGCGGACCGGCACCGGCTCGGCTCTCATAGGCTCGGAACGGGGCGCTTCGAGCCGTTCCAGGCTCATTCGGGTCGGGTGGGCTCAGCCCGAGCCCGTCCAGCCGCAGGAGGAGGTGCCCACCCCGCTGTCATCCCGCGATCCCAAATATTCCCATCCCTGCGCCCGCACCGCCCGCGAGCAGTGGAATTAACCCAACGCCCCCTGACACGCAGAATTGTTCAGGAAAAGGCTTCAAACCACAGCCCGCGGCACAGCAGTGCCCTTGCTGTCACCTGTCACCTGTCCCGGGGCACAGGAAAGGTCAGGAGCCAATGTCACAGAACAGGGTCAGGATTTCTTCCCAATCCCAAGCAGCGTGTGGTCCTGTCGTGCCACAGAGCTGGGAGATTTCCAGCTGGGATGAGTCCTGCTGCCTTCTGTTCCCCATTATCTCATTTACTCTTCTATTTGGCGCGGGACTGATGTGGACTTAGAAGGAAGTAAAAGAGCAAATTAGAAGGGTTGAAATTCCAAAGTGTTTCTACTGTCACAGCAGCCCAGCCACCCCTGGGAACAAGAGAAAGAAGGAAAAGGACAGTGGGGAGGCCACCGGCTTCCTCCTCCACAGCTGCATCCAGAACATCATCACCGGGTGCCAGCAGCTTTGAATTGCTGAAATAGAGAAGAAGACACATCCCGCCCTGAAAACCATGGACAAAATAATGGGAACATGATGTGCAGACGAGTGTGCTCATGCACGGAGCCTGGGAAAGGGCTGAGTTTGGTAAAAAAGGAACCACGATGCTTTTGCAGGAGCGCTGCTGCCCTCCCAGAGCCCACAGCACAGCCCAGGGTTAGCCCGGCTGAGGAAGGGATGTCCCGCTGGAGTGCGAGCAGGGGTGACAGTGACATGTGAATACTCCTTATCTGGCTGCTAATGCACTTTTTATCTCCTCCCTCAGGTGCCAGGGCTGTGACAAGACTCTCGAACGACCTTCAGAGCCGCCTCCGGAGCTGACAGTGCTGCCCTCACACATGGCAATTTATTGTCCCTCATCCCCAGGTTCGGGGGCTTTAGTGTGGCTTGGGTTTCTGATAATAACCCTGAAACAGCAATCCCAATCCAGCACAGCCTGGACGAGACTGAAGTCACACCTCATCAGGGGCTCCAATTTCTGTGACAGTGAAAAGGTGGAGTTGTACCTGGGGAGGGTCAGGTTGGATTTTGGGAAAGGTTCTTCCCCCAGAGAGTTCTGGGCACTGCCCAGGCTCCAGGGAATGGGCACAGGCTCGAGGCTGCCAGAGCTCCAGGAGAGTTTGGACACTTCAGGGATGCCCAGGGTGAAATTTTGGGGCTGTGCAGAGCCAAGGGTTGGACAGGATATTCTGGGATAAGAACAGCAGCACAAGGCAGAAGTGCTGAGTGTTCCCAGTGGATCCTGAGCAGGCTGGGACTGGTGGCAGATGGGAGCTGCAGCCGGTGCTACAAAAAATCAGAGAAATCAGTGCCTGTCTCAAAGGCAAAGGGAGGAGGCACCGAGCTCTGTTTGCTCCCAGAAAACACTAAAACACTCAGACGCACTCACATTCCTGAGGAGGGCGAGTAGCACACGGGGCAGCTTTCCCAGCCTCTAATAACAGGGAAGTCGCTTCCACCTGAGCAGGTGCAGTGGGAACCTGAGTGCAGAGGCAGCAGGTGCAGAGCTGCTGCTGCCAGGGCAGGGCAGGGCAGGGCCCGGGGCAGGAGCTGCAAAATCCCTGCAGGACAAACCCGTGCAGGATAAACCCTGCAGGACAAATCCTGCTGGACAAATACTGCAGGACAAACCCTGCTGAACAAGCCCCTGCAGGACAATTCCTTCTGGACAAACCCTGCAGGACAAACACTGCAGCAAAACCCTGCAGGACAAATCCTGCTGAACAAACCCTGCAGGAAAAACCCTGCAGGACAAATCCTGCAGAACAAATCCTGCAGCACAAACCCGTGCAGGACAAATCCTGCTGAACAAACCCTGCAGGACAAATCCTGCTGAACAAACCCTGCAGCAAAACCCTGCAGGACAAACCCGTGCAGGACAAATCCTGCTGAACAAATCCTGCAGCAAAACCCGTGCAGGACAAACCCATGCAGGACAAACCCGTGCAGGACAAACCCTGCTGCACAAACTCTGCAGAACAAACCCTGCAGCACCTGCACCCCCCTGTCCTTTTTCTGCAGCTGGGCCACAATCTCAGCCCTGCCCTCCAGACAACAACTTCCCAACCTATCAGAGCAGCCTCCTTTTATCTCCATGTTCTCCCACCGCTGCTCCAGCAGCCACCAGGCTGTCCCCAGCAGGAGGAGGAGCCCCAGGCAGGTCACTTCATGTCACTGAGTCACAGAGATATAACCCAGAGGGGACCCCAGGGGAGTTGTGTGGCACTTTCCCATTTAAATCCACTGCCTGGCCCCTTGGGACAGGGCTCTCAGGAGGCACTGCCCAGCTGCTGGCACAGCACAGAGGTTCAGAAGATGATGTCCTGGCAGAGGTTGTCTGTTTTCTTGGGCAGTTGTTGGCAAATGTTTAATCCCTCCCTGCAGCTTCCCCCATAAAAGAAGGATAGCACCACTCAGGGAGGGTTAGATGGCTGGTATGTAAAACTGGCCTGAATTGTTTGACAGTGTCTTGAGCAGGGAAAGGGTTATCAAGCATCACATCCCCCAAAATAGCCCCTGCATTATCCTGGACTCTTCCTGTGTCAGGGTCATGCTCTGGACAAAAGCCCAATTAGGTTAAATTTTCATAAAGTATTTTCCACATCTAAAATATCACAGAGAACACACATTTCCCAAGGATATTTAGAGCCAAAATGCATCCATCCTGACCTGAAGAAAGGCTTTTTTATTCCAGGCAATCTGGCTGGCAATAACCACGGTAATGATTTTTTAAAATCAGAAACATCTGTCTCTGCTGAGAAATGAGCTGAGCTTCACCCACTCACTCCATGCCAAGACCACCAAGAATCTGTCAGGCAGGACTAACCCTCAACATGTGTCATTGGCCTGGAACCAAAACCCTGTAGCAAAGAGAGGTTTAACTCCCTTAAGCTCTCCCCCTCAGCTCTAGGGACAGAGGATTTGCACTGAGAGGTGGCTGCCACATCTGCACGGGGCAGATTTCCCAGAAGAAATGGGGAGGAAGATGCTGGTTTGCATTCCTGTTCTCTCCTCTGCCTTGCTCTGAAGGCTCTGGAAGGATAACCCAGCACATGGAGCATGCAGAAATGAGAGCAGTCCTTGCAGAGGAGGTTGCCCAGGGCACATCTGAGCTTATGGAGATGATCTCACAATTCCCTGGCCCCTTGTGCTGCCAGAGATGCTTGGGAAGGTGCAGGAGACACCCTGCACGGAGCAGTGTGCAGCAGCAGGGATCAAACCCTTGCTAACACAGTGATATTTTTAATTCTGCCAGTCTGATCCTCAAAAAAACCCATCTCTTCCTTCCCAAAACTCAGATAAATGCAGTAAGAGCAATGACAATCAGCTGCTCTTGTAGTTTTATCAGCAGATCTCAAAGCATTTCACAAACCTCAGTCCCCAAACTGGAGAGAGCTCAGTCCCCAGGGAAGAGGAGGAATCAGGTTTCATCAGTGGCTGTCCTGGTACAACCCCCCCCATTTCCCAGTGCTCAGACTGGGTTTGTATCCCACACCTTCAGGGTATGGTTTAAAAACCCTAGATGGTTTTTAAAGCCCATTCCAACCCAACCCACCTCATGATTCTTTGGTCTCACCCAAAATTTGGATGCTCTGAGTGTCTCCCCCTTCACTCTGACAATGCTACTGAAGAGTAAAGAGTTTCATTTTAGTCAGTTCACATTTTTCAGTGCACTACTCTGTAAAGGGCCACTTACAAAATATAAAAACTTTGTTCTTTCTGTGCAGAACAGCTGAGTGATGTGCCAGATCAGCACAGCTGATCCGAGTGAGGCTCCCTCCAGCATCACTTCAATCCTGACCTTGGATGACTTTGCCAGCCAATGTTCTTCCCCTACTTTTCCAGCATTTTCTCTCTCTCTTTAAAAATCAGGTAACAACAACACTGAATTCTCCCCTTGGGACGCTGAGGGAATTAAACAGGCAAATATTGCTAAGAAAATAAATGCCTGAGACCGTTCCCTCTTCTCCTGTCCCTGTTCCCTGGAGCAGATCCCGACCCCTCTGGCTGCTGCCTCATGTTCAGCCCCCAGGTTCTTTTCCAGGTCCTTTTCCAGGCTCTTTTCCCCAGGGTTTCCAGCCTCTGCTCTCCGGGAGCTGCAGGATTCCCCCGCTAGAGGGGAGCTTCTCCCCACGAACAGCCCGGGCTGCAGCGCCGGGAGCGCTCCGAGAGGGATTCACAAGGCTTGGTTCTCACAAAAAAAAATTTATCCTGGCGAGCATTGTCAGACAAGAGGAGGAGTTTTTAATCGGTTTAGTCGAGTTCTGGTGGTTCCACGCACACCCCCAGCCCTGCTGGTACCTCGCAGTTTGTCTCTGGAGGGGAATCACGATGCTCTGGCTGCACAAAAACGATGGAGCAGCAGCTGAAAAAGGGTGACATCCTTCCAGCGAGCTTGTGCAGGGTATTTCTCAGACAAAGCTGAACGCTTTCATGTCATCAGAGCGCTTTGGAAGATGCCGAACCCTCCGGGGAAGGTTCTGGCATTGGAGTAAGCACAGACCCGGCAGCAGGGAGAGGATGCTGTGCAGACATCCCTCACCTGCTGCCTCCTGTGAACAACCTCCCCGGGCCTGAGAGGGCACAAAAACCCTGCTGAGACCACAGCACACCCGGCAGACACCTAAATGTCACCCGGGAAGGGCACGGGAAACCAAAAGAAAAAGCAAACCCGCGTGAAATGAGATCACCGGCAGCTCCCAGAGATCCGTCCCCCCCAGCAGAGGGCACAGACACACGGACACAGACAGACAGAAGTCGCTGTAATTACGGACACGCTTAATGAAGTGGCACCCGACACCTCCCAGCTCGGGGGTTTATAGGGCTGAGCACACGGGGTGATGCTTCCCTGTCCCTTTTCACCCCACAGCTCCTTCAAGGCTGGACATGCCCATTTCTGGCTGGGAATTTTGTGTTAAGTGGATGCAGGCACTGCCCTGGGGACTCTCTGCACTCCCTGCAGCCTGAACACAGCAAGAGACGCTCCTTGGACCTGTTCATCCAATTCCCTCACCCACAGAAAATCTGGTTTTCCCACAGCCCCCACTATTGTGGCCTCACAATATCCAGGAACTCACGGCTGAGTGTCCCAGGTCCTTAAATTCAGCCTGGAAAAAGATTTCTGTGCAGGAAAACAGATCCTTCCAGAAAACACAATGACCAAGGTAGCCTTATTTAAACTCCTGGCAGATATTTATTTACTCATTTTGCCACAGCTATTTTAGAGATTGTCATATGAGATGGAAACTTAAAAAAAAAAAAAAAAAAAAAAAACCAAAAAATTCTGGCTATTGTGACAGCTAAGCTGGACAAGATGAATCTCTCTGATTGTGACTCTCATTACCACAAGTTAAATCACACTTGAGTTAAATCTCAACTACTTTTCTGCCAGACCAAAAATCCAGGTGTGACATTTTCTCATTGTAGGTAGAAAATATGTTGTTTATTACACAAGATACATCCCTCAGTGCCACAGAAGGGTGGGTGGTGCTGCAGGTCTCAGGGCTAAGAGTCAGCCAGTTTGAAATGGGGCTGGAAGTCCAGATGTGTGAGGTGTCTGAGGGCAGCTTCTGCTTTGGCTTAGCATGAGTCACTCCATCACTCCCATAAGTCACAGGATTTAGTGGATTCTAGTTTCAAATGGAAACAAATGGTGGAAAATGTGCTGAGGAATATTTCAGAGTGAGTGGAAGCTGATAAAAGCACTGACATTTGGTGCCTGGGGCCTGCCAGGGTTACTCAAGCAACCTGAACCTGACTTCTTGCCATCCCTCTCTCCCCTTCATTGATTCCTGGGTGATTTTTAACAGGTTACCCCATGACTCAGTCCTCTCTGTCTTTTGTGTAGAGGTGCTGGAGACTCAGCTCCTTGATAAGGCACAGCAGGTTCTGCAGCAGATGTGACTTTAGTGTGAATAATCCTGAGCTCACCGTGGCCGCCGCTGACGCAACGTCTCGCTGGGTGACATCCCAGTGACATCGTGCTCCTGGCACACCAGGCACTGCCAGGCCACCAGCCCCACCTTCCTGAGACCCCTCCACACCCACACAGCCCCCTGGGGTGCCGGAATTTGGGGTGAAAAGAGCCACCTGGGTTGGTTTTTTCCTCCTCTAACAGGCTCCAGATGGCCGGTTAAGGTCCCATCACACTCTGGAGGTGCAGGTCACTGAGTCACAGCCTGGTTTTCTCCTCCCTGCATCCAGGATTTCGCTGTGAAAGCCTTGAGGTGTCCAAGCTGTTTCCCAAAGTCCTGGGAGCACACAGCTCCAAGAGCTCTTCAGTGACAAAAGTGACACAGAGGCTGGGACAAAGCACAGCTGGGACAAACCTGCCCCAGGGCTCCTGCTTTACCCAGAAAATGCCAGAAAAGTCCAGAAAAAAGACCAAGCAGCAAATAAAGTCAGCACTATGGGCTACACATAACCTGCCAAGAGCTGGCTCGGTGTGGGGAGGGGAAGTGCAGGAGGTAGCACGGCCAAGGTATGTGGGAGGAGGCACAGAAGGAAAGCTGATCCATCCTCCTCCTCCTCCTCTGCACAGCTTCAAAATACGAGACCCGGCAGTCACAGGGGAGGCTCCGAATGTCCAGCCAGCCCAGGAGCACCGGGAGGACTCGGCTGTGTCTGCAGCTCCCAGCAAACCTCAGAATGTGTGGCCAGGAGGGTCAGGAGAGAGTAATTGTGCAAGTTCTGCAAGGACTACCTGGGTTTTTTTTTCTGTTACTAATTCTAAGAGCATTAACCTCAGCTCCTGCTCAATCCTGGACCTGATCAGGGCTCTCTTTACCTCCCTCCCTCTCTGGCCACGTTGTTCCCACCCCCAGCAGAGGCAGGACCTGCTCTGAGCAGAGGATCCAGAGGGAGTGCTGCCTTCCCTGACCCACTCTCCATCTCCCACTGCTCTCTGCCACCCAAAACACCGCTCAGGTTTCTCCCAGAAGGTTGTACAGAGGATGAGCAGCTCCCTGTGCCAAGCCTGCACACAGCCAGGACCTGTCCCACCGTTGTGACCCCAGTTCCCTTGTTCTGCAAGGAGCACTGGTGCCACTGGGCTGGCAGGGCTGCAAGGCAAGGTCCTGCCCAGGGAGGGCTGGGGGTCAGCAGGGTGGTGCTGCTCACACAAGGACTTGTCCTTCTCTCACAGATGTGGGCCAGAGTCCCCTCTGAGCTCCCTCAGGTCAGGATTTGATCAGGATCACAGACACTTAACCGGGCCCACTGCAGAGACAGACGTGACACAGATGGGGGTTTGCACATCCCTGGAGCTCCCTGCAGCTTTTCCCTTTCTTCTGAAGTGGATTCCAGGACTTAAAACCCCTTCAAGGCCAGGCTGGCTGGAGCTCTGAGCCATCTGGTCCAGTGAAGATGTCCCTGTGACAGGGGGGTTGGAATGAGATGATTTTAGGGTCCCTTCCATCCCAAACCCTTGTGTGGCTGTGACCCCCTCCTGGGGCAGGAACTCACCCCTGGCCCTTCTGGGGGCTCAGCAGAGCCGTGCCCAGGTGCAGAGCTGGCAGGGGAGGAGCAGGGCAGGACAGGCAGCCCCAGGGCTCAGTCCCAGCCAGGCTCCCACAGCCCAGCCCGCAGCAGCTCTGCCTGGAACACTCCCTGATGAAAGGGCTGGCATTTTTCACAGCATCCACAACAATCCCTTCACAGGGATCCATTTCCTGGAAGCTTTGCCTTTTTCTGTGCTGTGAAGCCCAGGCAAGCCTGAAAAACCCGTTTGGGTTTGTTTCATGTTGATTTTGTGTTATTTTTTCCCCCCTGTGCGCGGGTGCCAGCGCTGCTGTGCTGTTGCTATGTTTTGTGGTGGTTAAGCACAGCCAGTGCCAGCCCTGACGTGAACCCTGAGGATCTGGAAGGGGCCAAACCAGCCCCACAGCCCTGCAGGGACAGCATGGGGCCACCCCTGCCCCACAGCCCCCTCCTCACACCCCCAGGAAGAGAGAAACTATTCAGCAGCTCCACATTTTAAATTGAGCCAAACTTGTCAGGGAAGGTTGTGGCCAACAGTGACACCAAAACAGCTGGAGTCCAGCTCAGAAACTTCCCAAGGGAATTTTTGGACTCTCCAAGCTGAGGTTGGGATAAGGTGGGTGCAGCAAGATGGGGTTTGGGATCTGCTCCCAGGGAACAGGGGCAGGAGGAGAGGGAACAGCCTCAGGCTCAGGGTGGGCAGCAGCAGGAATTTCCCCATGGAAAGGGAGCTCAGGGATGGAACTGCCAAGGGAGGGTTGGATCCCCATCCCTGGAGGTGTCACTGGGTGCTCTGGGCTGGGACAGGGTGGGATCAGGCACAGCTTGGTCTTGGAGCTCTTTTCCCACCAAAATGATTCTGGAATTCTCTGAGTCTGGCAGCACTGTGGGTGGAGAGCATTCCCAAGGGTCTGGTGACCTGTGGGGACCCAAACCCCGTCACCCAAAGCACTCAGGGCTGTGTTTGCTGTCCCACAACACAAACCCCCAAACTGGCTGGGGCTGATGCAGAGGAGGGTGCTGGGCTGAGCCCCCAGACCCTCCTCACCCCACTGCCAGCACTGTGGGATGTCTGGGGCAGGAGGAAGGGGCTGGGGTGCTCCCCCCAGCCCCCTGTGTGTCAGCAGAGCCCCAGGGCTGCTGCTGGGATTGCAAAACCCTCCCTGCACCGTGTTTGAGGCTGGTTTTTGCCAGCGTTACCAGGGTGCAGCAGTGACTAATTCTCTCCGAACTTTCAGTTTCAGCCTCAACCACTGCATTTCAGAGGGATCTGGTGTGTGTTGTGTGGGTAAAAATCCCTCAGACAGCTCAGGGCTGTGGCTATCTAGGGCAGAAATACCCAGATCCAGAGATCAGCCTCATCACCCTGGTGCTTCAAGGAGGTGGCAGAGCCAGACCTGGCTGAGCCAGACCTGGCTGAGCCAGACCCCACGAGGTAGATGGGGCAGGGATGAGCACACTCTCCCCTCTCTGACTTTCCTACAGCTGCTGAGGCACTGCTGGCCAAAAAAAAAAAAAAAAAAAAAAAAAAAAAAAAAAGAAAATATCTGTGTTCTTGCAAAGGAAATTAAAAATGCTGCAAAAATGAGAATATTTGCAGACTGAAAGCTGAGCAAAATGCAGCGAGCAGCAGATTAAGTAATTTCTATAAAAGCAATCTCTGGACATTCATTAGACCTTAACCAGCAATGAAGGAGCAGCAAGAGGGGTGAAGGAACAAGGACATGGATGTTTTTACTTGTGGGGAACCTGTGTTCCTGTGTCTCCCTCCTGCTTTCCAGGAGCCCTCAGGAATCCTTGGGGCTCCGTCCTGCACATTCTGGAAAAGTACAGCTGCTGGGAGAAGGCTCTGGGGCAGGGAGGGGGGGTTTGCTTCCACCCCTGGCGTGTGAAAAGGAATATGGGCTTGGAAAAGTGCCATGGAAATGGTTTTCAATAACAGCCCCTGGAGACGGGGAGCGGGGAGGGGACGGGCCCCGCAGAGCTATGGCAGGAATGTCCCCTCAGGAACTCACTGTTCCTTCCTGCAGCACCGACGTCAGCGCGGGCAGCAGGGCTCACACAGCCCCGGAGCTGCAGGGATGCTGCGTGGCAGCCCCACGGACACGGGGGGAGTGGGAAATGCGTGGATCCAGGCACCCTGGAGCGGGTGGTGAGAGGCCAGGGGTGTCACACTGCTCTCTGAGACGTGGCCAAAGGGTTTGTAAAACCCCCGTGGGTCATGGGGGGGTTCCCAGCACGGCCAGCACCTCCAAGGGTGGCCCTGGCTGTGGGTGAGCATCTCCTCCACCTTCATGTGAGAGGAGAATCCAACACCCAGCAGGTTCTGCTGCACCCTGGCAGAGGGGCTGGGTGGGCACTGCTCTGACACGGGCACTTTGTGTGTGGGGGCAGCAGGAGGAGGCTGAGGGGTCCCACACACCCCCCATGTGCAGGGGAAGAGTGAGCCAGCCATGAGGATCCCAGAATCACTGAAGATCAAACCCATCCCTGAGCACTGCATGCCACATCCAGCCCTTCCTTGAACAGCTCCAGGCATGGGGACTCCAAACCTCCCTGGGCAGCCCCTTCCCCTTCCTTTCCATGCAGAAATTCCTCCTGATGTCCAGCCTGAGCCTCTCCTGGCACAGCTTCAGGCCATTTCCTATTGTCCCTACTTGTTCCCTGGCAGAAGAGCCTGACTCCCACCTGGCTGGGAGGGATGAAGCCACCCCTGAGCCTCCTCTTCTCCAGGCTGAGGGCTGCTGGCACAGGCAGCACCTGCTGATCTGCAGAGCTGTGCACCCACACAGTGCCCAGCACAGCACAGCCATCACTTTTTATAACCATGAGCTCCAGCCCTCTCCTGAACTCTGCAGCACGAGGGAACAGCAGTTCCTAGAGCTCAGGAGAGGATGAACAGATCACAGCAGCCACCAGGCAAGGGGACAGGCAGCACAGCCCCTCTGCAAACACTGGCTGTGACAAGTGACAGCTCAGCTGCCACCACACTCCGTGCAAAGCCATTTCTCATCTCTTCAGCCACCTCTCAGAGACCCTGGCTGCAGGGAAGGAGGGTGAGGAAATTGAGATCCCCAGGACTGGTGATTTGGTAGAAAGCCAGGTTAAAAGAGGAACAGCCCAGAGCAACTGGTGCCACTTCTGACACTGCGATATTTCATCTCCACTTATGTCATGGTGGGAAGGGCAAAACAAAGGGGAATCAGCACCTCTTCTCCAAGGGTTAAACTGTGGTCCTGAGTGGAACCTGGGAAGGGGAAATGCAGCAACAAGCCAGCCAAAGCTGGTGAGTGGCCTGGGCAAGCAGCAGGACAGATTTCAGGCTCTCCACCGACATCAAACAGCTCTGCAGCTTCTCCTGCACCCACAGCTGCTCCTCCCCACTGCATTTCTGTGCCTCCCCCTTCCACAGGGAACAAAGTCTCCAAAGCTGGGAGTGCTGTGGCACCACAGGCAGCATCTGCCCATGGAAAAGAAGTGTCCCAGATTGTTGTAAGAGAGGAGAAATCCATCTGCAGCACTGCACAGCTCAGCATGGACCAGTTTTTTTCCCAGAAAACAGTGCTCAGAAACAGAGCTCTCTCCCTGAAGGACCCCAGCTGGACATGAGTGCCTGGCTCTAGGTGAAAACACAAGACAGAAACATTTCACCAGTCCCAAAACCACTAAAAGAACATCACCAAGGAAAAGCTGTCAGCTTTGGAAATACAGCTATTTCCACTTTGAATTTATGGCTGAGGAAAAGCCCTTCCTGGTACATGGGTGGGTGGAGGTAAGAGAACAGCAAGTTTCAGGAACTGGACTTGGATTAGCACCGTGATTAGTGTCACATTTTTTGTGCCACTTGTCATTGCAGTGCAGGTCCTTAGAAGGCACTGAAAAAATTAAGAACAGCATTAAGCCTTAAAGAAAACTTTTACATCCTTTTCTATCTTCTCAGAAGCCTTTGTGTCACCACCAGCCCACCTGTGTGTCAGAAGAGGAAACACTTCAGACTTCCAGTCTCAGATGTTGCACTGGCAGAACCCACAGCCATGAGCAGTCCAATCCATGGCCCAGCACATCCCTTCCTGCCTGGGGAGTAGATTCCTGCAGTGAACAGCTGCTCCTGGAGGCAGGAGCAGAGCTGTCCTTTGCTACCCCACAATGTCACATCCCCTCTCCAAAGCAGCCTGCAGTGCTATTGGGGCATTTTGGTAGCACTACAAGGCCTGCAGTAAACCATCAACTCCTTTTGATTCTTTTCAGGAATTTCTTTAGGCCCTGGTGAACAAATGGCATTCTGCTCCTCCTGAGATCTGGAGTGAGAAACGGGTCCAAAACTGGTGAAAGCAACCAGCGAGTTTCCAGCTCTGCATTTATCATCCCTCTCCATCCCTCACAGCCTCATTAAAAGTTTTGGAATCTCAAACTTGCCCAGCAGCCCATTTCAAACAAATGCAAAGCCCTGCAGCATCCTCAACAAACCCCAGCTGTAAACCAAGCCCAGGCCTTTGTGATTCCTGATCCATGAGCAAACCATTGGCAAGGAGCACTGGAGAGCAGAGCTCTCCCTCTGGACAAGACTTCACGTCCACCAGCTCTCCCTGCTTTTTCTCCTGCCTCTCTTCCAGTTGTGCCCAGCTGTTTCTCCCTCTCTCTCTGCCTCCAAACCCATGAGTTTCATATTAAAAAAATCCCCGCACCCCCCACCCAGGAAGATCATTTTGCACCAGAAATAGAGCGCTATACTTGGGATGCAGCCCGGGCGCATTAAAAATAGCGGCTGGCGGTGCCAGGCGGGGCTGTGCCAGCTGCCAGGACAGACAGACAGGGTGCCAGGGGCAGGTCCTCCCCTCTCCAGGCCATAAATGACCATAGTGATGCCCAGCAAGCCAATTGCCAGCGGGGACAGCAGCGTGGGCTGAGCGCTGCCGGCTCGCTGCCCTCCCCGGGACCCCTCTCTCTCCACGCTCCACATTCCTGCGGCTCATGGGAGGCATTAACACCAGATAAAAGTACAGAGGAGCCCAAATGGAGCATCCTGACGTCAGCCATCCCCGAAAGGCTGGAAGGGAAGCTGTAAACAGAGGAACAAAAGGAGTTATAAACACCCATCCCCACTGGCGCCTGCAGACACGCGTTTAAAGCGCCGAGAGAAACGAGGAAAGGTGCTGAAATTTGGGGATGCTCAGCTCTGCGATGTCCCTGAGGGAGGAAAACCTAACAGAGTCGGAAGAGCGAAAGAAGAGACTGAAATTATTTCTTTTTTTTTTTCCTCCTTGCGAGCAGCTTTGTTCCCTCCAGTTCCTCCCCGTCAGGAGGAAAGGGTGGGAGCTATTGTTCGATCCCGCTGTTCAGCTGGCTCCTCCAGGCAACCACAAACCCTCCGCCTCTAAGTGACGCAACACAGGCTCCACCAAGCTCCAGCAGCCAAAAAAGCTTCAATTTTGCCCAGCCCGACTGTTCCGCTCACCCTGTGCTCACCTCAGTGGGTGCTACAGATGCATTTATGCACCTTGGAAAGCCCTGAGCACTCGGGGTCCTCATTCTCAGCCATCAGCGGGGACTGAAGGTGTTTCCAGGGGTCATCCAAAGGTGTTTCCAGGGGTCATCTAAAGGTGTTTCCAGTGGCCATCTAAAGGTGTTTCCAGGGGTCATCCAAAGGTGTTTCCAGGGGTCATCCAAAGGTGCCAGGTGTGACCCACCCAGAGCTGGGAGAGGGAGAAGTGGCCATCACACAGACACGGTTACAGGAGCACAGAATGGCCTGGGATGGGAAAAAATCATCTCATCCCATCTCCTGCCATGGCAGGGACACCTTCCACTATCCCAGGGTGTTCAGAGCTCCATCCAGCCTGGCCTTGGACACTTCAGGGATCCAGGGGCAGCCACAGCTTCTCTGGGCATCCCCATCCTCGCAGAGAACATTATTTTCTGTATAACTGAGCTGAATTTGCCCTCCAGGCTGGCACCCAGACATCAGGCAGAGCCCTGCTCTCCCAGCAAAGCCCAGTGACACGGGGAAATGCCACATGTGCCCAGACAGCCCCGAGTTCACAGCCGATGCTATCGCAGCTGACACGTGGAGGACTGCAGGCTTTGTTTTAACAACAAAGCCCAAGAAAACATCCTGTAATGTAACATTGAAACCAGCACCTACGTGATCAAAATAGAAAGACTCCCCAGCCACGGAGTTTGTGCCCTTTGTTTACATCATGATGTAGATCTGATGGCAATGAGAGCTGGGCACTTCAAATCACTGAAAGGCAGCAGAGATCCCATTTTCTGTCCTGTATTTTATATTCAGGGTGGATTCTTGCAACCACTGAATATCCTGAGCTGGAAGGGACCACAGGAATCATCCAGTCCAACCTGCACAGCCCCAAAATTCCACCCTGGGCATCCCTGGAGCGGTGTCCAAGCTCTCTTGGAGCTCTGGCATTCCCTGGGCAGTGCCCAAAACCCTCTGGGGGAAGAACCTTTCCCAAAATCCACCCTAAACCTCCCTGACACAGCTCCAGTTGTTCCCTGGCTCTGTCACAGAGAGAAGACTGGACATGCTCTTGGGACAGCAAACAATTGTTATAATTTTGAACTTTTTAATAATAATCATGTAAGTTATCACCCCAAAATTTTTAGGCAATTTTTAAGTTATCACTCAAAAAATCCCTGAAATACATCTCCACAATCATCAAGATTTCATTGCAGAAGACAAGAAAGGACAGGAGTTACCAGTTGGTCTGCAAGTACAGAGTATCAGGAAAGACTGTTAGAGTTAATGCACATCTGCAGTTTATATCCTCCCTAAATTAGAAAAACCTGCCATTAAAACCACATGGAGCTATGACCCAGCTGCCAATTAACAAAACCTTAACAAGATTTGAGAGAAGAACAAGATACTGATGTGTGAAAATTTTTTAGATCATATTTTGACAAGAATTTTGAGATTATACTGAAAATAAAGCACATCTTCCCAGTGTGTAAAAGCCCTGAAAAAAAGCCTTCATTAACCATCTCTACCACAACTGCTGGAGAACAAAAAAAAAAAAACTATAGGCCACGTTTAAAAATAAACTCCCAGAGGACTCTGATATGACTTAGTTACCTTCTAACTCAGTAACCAGTTGACTACAAATTAACAGGTTCTTACTATACAATGTATTTTTTTTTTAATCACAGTCTGTCTCAGAGCCAAATCTAACTCCCACCTGTACTCAAATAATAAACTACAGTGTCATTTTTAGATTTCTAATATCTGAGATAATTTAATTTGAAAGTTTTTTTGTTTTGTTTTGTTCTCCAGCAGTTGTGGTAGAGATGGTTAATGAAGGCTTTTTTTCAGGGCTTTTACACACTGGGAAGATGTGCTTTATTTTCAGTATAATCTCAAAATTCTTGTCAAAATATGATCTAAAAAATTTTCACACATCAGTATCTTGTTCTTCTCTCAAATCTTGTTAAGGTTTTGTTAATTGGCAGCTGGGTCATAGCTCCATGTGGTTTTAATGGCAGGTTTTTCTAATTCAGGGAGGATATAAACTGCAGATGTGCATTAACTCTAACAGTCTTTCCTGATACTTTCCAACCCCAAAGCACAGCACAGCAGGCTGAGAGCCCACCTGGAGCCCAGGTGAGAGCAATGCCACATTTGTCTTTACAAACAAGCTGTAGACCTGCTGGTAGATAAGTTTAGCACTGAGAGATAAAAGAAACAATGGGAGGGATTTCACTGACTGATGAATGGAAAAAGAGATTTGCCTTTACAAACAAACTGTAGGTTTGCTGATAAATGGAATTGGATATTGGAAGATGAAAGAAGCAATGGGGAAAAACTATGAATTCTACAAGAACTAAAAATGAAAAGGGAGGGTTGTACATCAGAGGGGAATCTCAGGTATCAGGTGTTTGGGAAGTCTGTGCCTCTCAAGTACCTCAGCAATGGGGAAAGAGAGAGGGAAATTGGGATAAAAAGGAGGCTGAGTCCTCCAAAAATCTGAGAGATCCCAGGGCAATGGCCCATGGCCTCTCCCTTTATTCCAATAAAGCAAAAGGATTCCTCTATCTCCTTTTTGGGCATAAACCTCTGGTGTTTGTGGATTAATTCCTGACACCAGCACAGCTGCCCACGGTGTCTGAGCTCACCCCTCCCCTGCCAGGGGAAGCCCAGGGCGAGTCAGCAGGAAACGCATGCAAATGCTGCAGCTGAGAACCCGCTCAGGAAACCCCCAGCCCGACCTCCCCGGGTCTCTCAGCCACTTTTTGGGGCTCAGCACAGCCAGGCTGGCACTGCCAGGGGGGACAGCAGCCAGGCAGGGCAGCTGCAAAACCCTGGGAATGAAAACTCCCACGGTGAAGGGAAAAAAATCCTCCACACCTGGAGGATAGGCTGCCCACACCATACAAAGACAAGAAGCAAAGCTGCTTTCTGGCCTGGTTTGGGCTGTTTTTCTCACAGTAACAGAGCCAGCTCCCTCTGTGCCAGACTAGCAGTGTCAGCTCCAGGTAGGACCTTGGCACTGCTCCCCAGACAGGCACAGGTTTGTACAACTGCACCTCCAAAGTGGGAAACAGCTCTCAAATCCAGGAATTCCTCACTCAGCTGCTTCCCTGGGGTACCTGGGTTCATCCCTCACAGGTTGTGCTCAGAGTCACAGCAACACCAGAAAATTCTGCCCATCCCCAGTCTCTCCTTTAATACCTGGGTCCCATTTAACCTTTCACACCCTCGATGGGGGCTAACAGGACCCTCCTGGGCCAGGCCACTCCTGGATTGCCAGTCCCCATCAGCTGTGGCCTCTGTAGTAGACAGAGAAGCCACACACAGCACAAATCTCAGAGCTAATTTGTTCTTTCAGCAGGAATGGATTTGAGGCTGTGTTTTAATTGTTTTCCCAAGCTCCCTTGGATGGGAGCAGATTTGGGGAAGCCAAAGCCCTGGGCAGAGTCTGGCTGGCTGCACTGAGAGTCTGTCACTGACACTGCTGTTGGACCAACAAAAGGATCAGAAAGAGGTTTAGATGGGTTTGAGGTGTGATTTCTCACCCCACTGTGACAGTCACACACCACCACCTTTTCTCCTTCCCCATCCTGGGGAGTGGGCTGGACTTAAACATCACCTCCAAACAACTCTCAGTGTCCTTTCTGCTACCCTGGAGCCAGGCAGAGGAAAAATCCCAGGTGGTAACCAGGCCAGCCTGTGTGTGATCTGGATGTGATGTTCTTTTTTTTTTTTTCAATGCAATGGCATCACACATCCTTGTGGCCCTGCAAGTCTGATCCTGGGGTGACTAATCCAGGATAGTCCCTAAGCCTGAGTACACCCTGCACCTCTCCAGTGCTGATTACAACAGGCAAAAGCTTTGAGAGCAGGGGATTACCCAAGACACATCTAATCTGGAGCTCTGGGTCTGTTTGCCATGTGATAACCGGGGAGGCTGTGTCCCCTGAGTTTGCACCTCGCTGGGGGATCACACAGGGCTCCCGTGGTGTGTCCCTGAGTGGGGGACAGGGGCCCCCCCGGGCTGTGGGGACACATCTGTGGGTGCTGTGCTAAGTGCTGGTATGACTTGTGCTCAGTTTGGGGCGTTTTGGTGGCATTTTGGGGACCCCAAGGGCTCGTGTGTGTGTCCCCATGGCTGCTCTGCAGGGCACACAATGGCCATTGTTTGCCTTCGGGGCGGGTGAGCAGCCTCTGGCTCGGGAGGAACAAAGCCCGGAGCCAGTTCCTGCAAACACAAAACATGCCTTTTTATCACTTCGTGACAAATTGGTTTGTCAGCAGCAGGAAGTGATGTTACTGCCGTCCTCACCGAGGGGAAACTCCTCGTGGTTTCCATGGGGATGTATGCAACTGGAGAGCTGCACATTTATCCAAACTGAAAGCCCCACACACGCCTGCTGAGTGCCAGGGTTCAGGGGTCTGGGTACCACGGGATGGTCCCAGCTGAGTCCTGCTAGAACAGGGGGACAGCCAGCTCATGTTGGAGGCAGAGAAATGGGAATTTAAAGCCCCAAACCGGGGTGAACTGTGTAACTTGGTATTCCAACCAAACAAAGCAGCAGAGCTGGGAGAATAAAGGGTGGGAAGTAAAGATTCTTTCACAAAGTTCAGCCTGGCTGTGGCACCAAGGCATCCTTCTCCTCTGGCTCTCACCTTGCCTTCTCCATCACTGCCAGCAAACCCCAGCTGATCCCATCCATCTCCCCAAAACCGTCCCACATTTCTTAGTCTCTCTCTGACCCCTCTCTCCCCCGTGTCCCCCCCTTAACACCGGGAGCAGTTTGGGATCTGGGCGCCATCCCATCCCACAGAAACCTTGCAGGAGTCTGAGACTGGGCAGCGTCAGGGTCGGATTACGGGGAAGAGCAGAAGGATCCCGATAAAGCCTTGGGAAAGGGCATCGGATGTCAGAGCAGGGAGCGCTGCCCCGGCTGGCTGCTCACAGCAGGCTTTGTGCTGAAGCAGCTCTCTTTTGCACCCCTCTGTCAGGTGCCTGCTTAGGTTATAAAAGCTGATCTGCTGCCAGGTAATGAGTTTCATTGTTCCAAGAAACACATAAACAAGCTCCCGCGGCTGTCAGGGAGCGGATTTCTGTTTGAATTGCGATTAACAGGCAGGATTTTTTTTATCGGTTGCACGGCCAGGGCTGCCAAGGTTGTATTTTTCCACTGAACGAGCTCTGCTTTGCTTTGAAGGTGAAAGTTTGTTCCACCCTTTACTGCAGGTGTAAAAAGGCTCACGTATTCAGAGACACTCTTGAATATTTAATCAGGACGGCAATGGCAGGTTCGACATGCTAAAGCATTTTCCATGGACAAAGGGGTTTTGCAGGATTTGCAGCACGGGACAGGTTTGGGGGAGGATATTCGCTTTGAGGTTCTGATGCAGTTCAGGAAGATCTGAGTTTCTAACTTCACTTCCAGTGCCCTGGGATCTCTCCTGTTTTAGCTGCTCCATTTTTCCCCTCCCTTGGTGTCGGGTTGAAAGCCGGTGAGGGCTGACGCGCGGCGCTGACGACAGAGCTGCTTCGAGGGGCAGCTCACGTGGAAGAACTTCAGAGGCAGCAGTGCATCATCCCGTCCTTCAAGGGCACCTTCTCCCACCAGAACAGTCCTGGATTTTAGCACCATTCACACCCCAGGGAACTTGCAGAACTGCAGCAGCAGTTTGTGGTGCTTTGCTCGCCTTGCTGTGTGATGACAGCACAGCTGCTTTGTGCTCACCAAAACATTTGCCTGTACACTAAATATCACAATTGTTCAAATCCCTTGTTTTTACAATCATAATCTGCTGTGGTACCCGAGCAAAACTATTTTTTGATGGGGCAAAAGTTGGATCTGACTCTTTGAACATCAGATATGCAAGAACTCCCTTCTGGAGCGAGTACGGGAAACTCAGAGCCCTGCTGCTCTCTCAGCATCCCTCTCCCTGCCCAGGAAATGAAGCTTCCAGCTGCATCCCACAGCCATCAGGGATGGGGAGTGACAGCAGGGATGCTGTCCTGCCCCACAGAGCCCATGAGAGGTGCTGTTCTGCCCCAGGACCCAGCATTCACCCTGCTCCTGCACACAGAGCTGCTGTTGGAGCTCCCCTGCCTGGCTTTGGCTGTGCTACACCAACTCTGCTCATTGCCTCCACAGGAACACCAGATCCAAGTCACTCTAGTGATAATCTCCAGCAGGAAAGAATTTATTTGGGTCTGGGTAAGGAAATCAGTGAGTTGCTGGTTACCTGATCCCTTGTCATGCCCTGATTTGTTTACAGACACAGCCCAGCCAGGCAAATACCTCACTCCAGGCATCAGAGGCAGTTTGAGCTGCAAAAAGGATTTAAGATGGGACAGAAAAAGAAAAACACTCTTGAGTTTGTGCCAAGCCTTTGAGATCTGTTACTAACAGGTTAATTTTTAGACTTAACCTTTCAAGTATTAAAAGTAAACAGGGAATAAGTAAGCTTATTCCTCCTTCTTAGGAGAAGGACTATTTTAAATTCACTGTAGCCCAGTGGCCAAGGCTCAGCTGGTTCAAACTGTTACAGCCATCAGGGCAGCCAAATCCACTCCCAGCTGAGAAGCCAGCCTTGGCTCCCTGCCACTGCACAAATTACATGGGGACAAAGAAAAGCTCAGGTTAAGAACCTGCAGTAGTTTCTAGTCAATTATGTTGTTTAAACCCATTTTTCTCAGTCAACACCCGAGGCCAGAAGAGTTGAAAATTACAGCTCTTCACCCTCCACGTGAGTTTTGGGACTGTGAAATGCAGTATTTTAAAGAATATGTAATCCAGATGAAAAGAAATATCATAATTTATTCCATTTGTATAAAAAAAGTTATAATCATGTAACAAAACTATGTCTTCATAAGAAGAAATATATTATTTCACATCATAAATAAACCAGCAAACATACAACCCTTGGCAACTCAAAAAAAAGCACTCGCCTGGTGCTTTCATGTCAGTGCTTGGGAAACAAGAAGAGCTGACAGATATACACACACAGGATTATAGTACCAAAAAATACTGAGGTATTTGGTTTCTCTAGAAATGAAACTTTAAGTTTGTGAAGGAAAAAAAAACAACAAAAAACCCAACAACAACGCACTAATGTAAAAATAAATAAATAGGACTGTCATACAAAAGGAGACAGCATCAGTGTTGCTTAAAGTGTCCAGGAATGGGAATACTGGTGAGCATGCTACTAAACATGGAGCAGGCTTAGGACAGACAGAAAACAAGGAGGGACAGCTCAGGAAGAGCCAGTGTCCTTTGATCTCTGTGCAGACATCCAGACATTTGCTTGAGAAGGCAGAAACACCTGGTTTCTCTGGCTTTGGGTGAGCTCCTCTCCACTGACACCTCCCTGGGACACACGAATGACTCCCCACAAAACACAAGGGCCACTGTCCCTGTAGTTATTGCACTTCTGAGACAGCAAGTCTGAGTCCTGGCCACGTTCTTCAGCTGCTCCTTCAGCAGCTGGGGGAAGTAGTGATGGGGCTCTGAAGGTAGTTTAAAGCACTGGACGTGGTGTGAACCGGGATGGAGACGGGGAAGTTGAAGACGGTGGTGGTGGATGCCCCTCTGTCCAACACTGCCATGGCGGGGCTCCCGGCCTCTGCCGAGCAGTTGGGGGCAAGGACCTGCGACTCAAACTGCAGCAGCTGCCCCATGAAGCTGAAATTCGGGGAGATGATGCTTCTCCTCTGCTTGACAAACTCGAAGGCTTCGTCCAGTTTGACTCTGTTGGTCCTCATGAGGTAAGCGAGGCAGATGGTGGCCGAGCGGGAAATGCCAGCCTGGCAGTGCACAAAGACCCTTCCTCCCTCTTTCTTCACAGAGTCTGAAAGAATCAAAGCACACGGTTAGCAAACAAGTCTCACGGCTTCCAGAGGTGGGAAAAGCACAGACTGCTGCTTTACATTGCTTTAATCCATCCCTTCCTTAGCCTAATAGGTACACCCGGAGCTTTTGAGACAAAGGGAGTCTTTGTCCTGGGGAAAGGAGCTATTTTCACTCTGGGCTCCAATTCCAATTATACTAATAGCCCCTCCAGGTCACTTTAGCAGTCTTGCAAGATTACTTTAATACTGATCCGCTTAAATTCACTCTTTTCTGCAAGACCAGTGCCTCTTGAATCAAGATTTTAAATAGCTTTACGAAGCTAAGATTAAGCCTGTGAGTGGAATTAAACTAATGGAAATGTTCCCCGAGTGTATTTTCCTAGTGGAATGTTATACCCCAATCTCAGGTAGAGGTTTTACTGGGGAACAACCATGCCAAAAAATCACTTCCCAGGGGACATTAGCCCAGAAAAAGCGCCATTTACCGATGAAATCGATCGCCTCGTTGAACCAGGAGCTGATATCTGCCTTGTGGTTGTCCTCCACGGGGATACTTTTATACTGGTAGTGCCCTTCGAAGTGGTTGGGGCAGTTGGCCGAGACATTGATGAGCGCAGTGATGCCCAAAGCGTCCAGCATGTCCTTGCGGGAGGCGTGATAGGCGCTTCCCAAGTACAGGAACGGCAGGATTTCCACGGGCCCGCCCTGCGAACAGAGAGAAGGGCGGCGGTGAGCCCCGGCCGGAGCTCGGCGGCGGCGCTCCCCGCCCGGCGCGGGGCCGGTCCCGCTCCCGGCTCCGCCCGCTCCCCCCGGCGCTCACCTGGTCGTAGAGCGGGGTCCCGCAGGAGCTGCAGCCCGAATCGGCGCTGCCGGGCGCGGGGCTGGCGCTCAGGGGCAGGCTGAGCCCGGCAGGAGCGGCCGGCTTGGTGCACAGCTCGGAGCAGGCGGAGGAAAAAGCTTCGTAACCTCCTGCGGGGGGAGAGGAGCGCGGGGTGAGCGCCGCACGGCCGGGGGAAGAGCGGGGCTGCCCGGCCCGGCTCCCCCGGCCCCTCCGCGGCCACTCACCCTTGAGGAAGCAGATGCGGGCACCGCGGGCTTCCCTGCAGAGGGTGCCGAGCGCCAGCAGCACGGTGCTGTCGCGCTTGGGCGCCTCCAGGTCGGCGCTGCGCTCGTCCAGCAGCACCACGCTGTGGAAGAGCCCCTGGCGCAGGCGGGCGCGGAGCTCCTCGTTGGGCACGACGTGCTCCAGGGCCAGGGCGCCCTTGGCGCGGCGCCGCACGATGGTGCTCAGGCGGACGTTGCAGGAGCCGCGGATGTGCGCGGCGTTGAAGGAGAAGAAGGAGCGGCAGTCGAGGACGAGGCACTGCGAGGCGCGCTCCTGCAGCAGCCCGCGCAGAGCCTCGCAGTCCAGCGCGCACACCCGCAGGTTCACCATGGCTGGGCAGCGGAGGGAGGGCGGTGAGGGCAGGGCAGAGCGCGGAGGTGCCGCTGTCCCCGCGTGTCCCGGTGTCCCGGCCGCGCTCGGCCGCTCCCGCCCTTATATCGGGGCCGCGCCGGCGGGACGGCGTTTTCTCAATGGGGCCGCGTCACGTGGTGTCAATGGAGGGGCGTGGCCGCTGCCCCGGGTGACGTCAGCCTGGCCGCGCGCCAGCGCGGGCGCGCCCGGCCCCTGGCTGGAGTGACGTCATGGGCCGCGGGCACGGGGGCGCGCACGCGCGCGTGTGTGAACCCCCCCCCCATACACACATCTGTACACATCTGTACACAGCTGTACACAGCTGTACACGCACAGACCTGTGCGGACACACGTACTACACACAACCCCCCATATAAATATATACATACACAAATATATATAAAAAATATATAAGTAAATAGAAATATATATAAAAAGCATAAGTATATATATAAATATATATAAATATATATAAATAGATATAGAAATAGATATAGAAATATAGATAGAAATACATAAATATATATAAACAACCCCCGATTTAATACATCTAAATATATAAATGCATATAAACATATAAAATATATAAACGTATAAACATATAAATATTTAAATATAAAAATATACAAATATTTGAATATATAAATATATAAACATGTAACACATTGCATTTAAATATATAAATATATATACTATAAAAATATAAATATATATAGATATATAAAACCCATTTTAATATAAATATAAAAATGTATAAATATATATACACATACACACACGTGTATTTTTATCTATATGTGTATGTATAAGTGTGTGTATGTATACGTGCCTCTTTCTATGTATCTGTGTATATGTGTGTCTATATATTTATAAATATGTGTGTATATACCTCTGTATATATATATGTATATATGTGTGTATATATATCTATATGAGGATGTGCTTAGTGGTGGACTCAAAACGGGATTTAACTCGGGGTTTAGAGTGGGGTTTAAGGGTTGTACTCAATTATCTCAGGGGTGTTTTCCAAGCTGAATGATTCTGTGTTTGCACACTGGAGCACTCGGGCTGGGTCCCCTCCCTGCCAGCTGTCCCTGTCCTCTGCCCCACATCAATGGGCAGGATTTATCCTTCCACCCCCAGCAAGGACTGTTCCCTCCTGGAATAATCCAGGGTGTGATTATTCTCCTAAAATACATGTATAAAGGAGCGAGCATACACATACATACATTTGTATTCATGCATAGGCATATCTACATGCACAGACAAACCCACACACAAATAAATACGTGTACACATATATTTGTCTATATATTTATAACGTAAACACATATTTGAGAGTCGTTCCCATCATGTTTCATGGATATGGAAAAAAACGCAGCAGACCCATTTAAAATTCGCTTTTCCCCACTGAGAACTCCCCCAGGGGTGGGGGCTGCCCAGTAACCGGCAGGGCACTGGTGGGAGGTCTCTTTTTTTTTCCCCCCTTTTCGGTGCATCAGCACTTCCCAAAAGTTTTTTTTTTCGGGTTTTTTTTTCCGTGGATGACTGGCTTCCACCGAGCCGCTCGGCTGTTTCTTACTCAGGGCTTCCAGTCAGCGCTGCTGCCACTTCCCCTGCTCTGCTCTGCTCCGTGTGTCCCCTCGGTGTGACCCCTCTGTGTCCCCTCTGTCCCAGCCCTTTCTCCCCCAATTCCTCTTCCCCCCGCACTGCCCAGCTGCTCCTTCCTCGCCCCATTCTGCAGTTTTGTGTTTTCACTTCCCCCCTCCAGCTGCTCCTTTTGGAGGAGATCTCTGCACCCACCCACCTCTCACTCCAGGGCTCTTCTCTCCTGTCCCACCAGGATCCCACCCATCACTCCTTTCATTTTCATTTTCTTTCCATCACTCTTCACTTTTTTGTCTCCCCCAATGTCCTTTGACCACCTCAGGCCAGCTGGGCTCTGTGTCCAACTGAGATCTCCAGGGTTTTCCAGGTTCCCAAGGGGTCCAGGAGGAGAGGAATGGACAAGGGCACAGGTGGGTGAGTGCCAGCCCTGGCTCACCCACGGGATTGTCTCTGCTCTGCTGAGCAGTGCCTTTTTCTGCCAGAACTGCAGCCTCAAAGTGAATCTGTTATTTCAACACGTTCCTTTAAAATAAACACAGGATTGCACTTCTCATTCCATTTATTTATTGTTGTTCCTTTAGCAGTGGGCTGGAAGCAGCGTGTGGGGAGGAACACTCACACATTTGGGTGCTGGGAAATGACTCCTCTCCATCACACCAGCACCCACTGGCAGGGGGACCCTGCAGCACCCACCAGCTGGGCAGGTGACACAAATCCCACCACAGGGACCTCACCCCTGGTGGCAGCAGACCCAGCTGTCCTCCTTGGCTGTGCTCACCTCCGAAGATGTGATATCACTGTGACAGCAAGCTCTGGTGGCCTGGCACATCATCTGTCCCACACCAGCCTGCCCAGATTGCTCTGAGGAGATGAACAGCAGGAATTCTCCCTGATGGATTCCTTGCCAGCTTCTTGCAGCAGCAGCCAGCACGGCAGATGGCCACAAGACAGGGCTGGACCCATCATTCTTCCTGGAGGAAATGGACTCAGGCACAGAGCAGTCTGTGGGTCTGTACCCAGGAATCGCTGCACTTTGCTCCTTTGGATGTGATGTGTGAGTGATTTTAAGGACTCTCCTGGCAGGAGTATGGGAGAGACAAGGACCCTGTCCAGCCACAGTGGAGAATCCCTGTGGGATTAGGAACTGGGGACATCCTTTGAATAATGAAATCACAGAATGGTTTGGGCTGGAAGGGGAAAAAAAAGCATTTATTCCACCCCCTGCCTGGCTCACAGGCATCCCTGTGCCCCTGACAGGCTTTTCTCTCCTCATCCTAAACCCTTCTCAGTGTCCCACAAATTTAAACACAGAAATACTTTTTTCCCCGAGCCTGGCATCTTCAATTTTCCCAAATTTAAAGAAATTTCCAGGCCTGCAACCTGCCCAGCCAAGGGACAATGTGCTGTCCACGACATCCACTTTTCTCATCATGATGTTCACCAGCACCACGCAAATATTGAATATGGGCCAGGCACCTCGGCTGCTCTGAGCCAGTGCAGGGATGACACCCCTGCCCTTGCACAAAGGGAATTTACCTCCACAACAATGATAATTGCTTTTCGACGCACTTATGTAACTGTGAGACTTTTGAATCTGGTCTTGTTTATACCCGGTGTAAATCAGGAAGAAAAAAATTAATCACATGTGGCAGTGTGTACTTAATCACTCACAATCCTGGGCTGGCTATTTCCTTGCTTTATTTTTGTTTTCTTTTCTTAAATAAACCTGCCGTAAAAATGCAAGAAAGCAGAATACAGAAACAGGCCTGAAGTGGCTTTTAGCAGCTCATAACGATTTGAATGACTTGCTAAAGGGTTCGTTTTCCTGCCCTAACAAAAGCCAGGAAACACAAAATTAACCCCTTCCTCCAAAACAATCCCTGTTTGCGCTGGGGCCACGATGCCTTTGTGAGGGCAAGAATAGAAACATGAGCAGGGAGCGTGGGGGTGGGAGGTGACGCTTTTCTGGGAGCAGATGGGGCTTAAACAGTTCCCTGTTCCTCTGCCAAAACATGTCCGAGGACATGAGGACATGAGGACATGAGGACATGGGGACATGGGGACATGGAGACATGAGTGTGAGCATTAAGGACTTTTTGGGAAAATGACTTCATGGTACTTTGGTCATGGGTTATGGGGATTTTTTTTGGTCTCAGCAGAACCTGAGACCAGTCCTGGCTCCTCCAGGGACCAGGGGTCTCCCAGTGCAGCCTGGCTGATGGTTTTTTTTGGAGATGACAGAGCTGCAGAGAGCTTCTGCTCTGCCTGACAGCGATGCCAGGTTGTCCCAGCTTGGTGACAAGTGATGATAACCCCTGTCCTGGAACGGGCCCATTGCACAAACCAGTTACCCAGTCACACTGGTTATTCAGGCTTTTTAACCAGTCACCCATGGCCAAAATCAAATGGAACCACTCCAGAATTACGGCACCACTGGAACAGACCCCAGCCTGGATCTCGCTGCCTTTTCAGTGCAAGTTTTGCCTGAATAAAGATATGAAGTATCAAGCCCCAACACTTGAGACACAGGACAAAAATGCATGTGGGAACATTTGGAAACCGTGCTGAATGCATTTCTTCAGCGTGTGTAACATTTTCTCTGAATTCAGTTTCACAACCCAGCATTTCCTTTTGTAAATATTTGGACAGATTTTACAGAGGCACAGTTTCATAAGAAACAGAAGGGAAAAGAAAAGAAACATACATAGGGAGAGAAAGAAATAAAAAGAAGGAAGGAAGCAAGCAAGTAAGGAGGGAAGGAAAGATGGAGAGAAAGAAAGAGAAAGAAAGGGAAACAAAAAAAGGATTCGGAGATGAAAGGTCACAACACACAGAACACTAACAATATAGAATTACTGATGACTCACACTACAATGAAAACACTGGGTTTTATGCATTTACATCCCAAGATTTAACCCTTTGGCCAGGGTTTGGCTGAGCTCAGACTGCCTCAAATCATTTTTCTCAGAGAAGGGGGAATAGGGTGGCAGGAGGATAAGCCCTAACAGCACAAAAACCAGCTCAGGTTTTGGGGTCTCTCTCCTGGAGAGAGACTGGCTGGAAAACCTGGTACATTTATTTCTGTGGGCCATGAGTGGAAAGAGTTGGTGTAGGAGCTCAGGTATTTCAACCAGGGACACATCTGGATCCTGATGGACTTTGGGGAATATGGAAAACCCTTTCTCCCATCCCTGCCTGAGGAAATCTCAGTTCCAGCTGCTCTGGCACAGCAGCACTGGGTGCCAGTCCTGCACAGAGTGGGCTCTGCCTGGACCCCAGGCTCCTCACCACGAGCTGCTGTGAGCCCCCATCCCTTCCTGACACTGCAGGCAGCATCCCAAACCCTCCAAACCACGAGGATCCCAGAGCTGCAGCTGGGCTTTGCCACCAGCTCCGCCAGCAGCCACCCCTGTGTGTCCCTGTCCCCACCAAATGATTGTCACTGAAATTTCCACTGTGGACAGTGCCCATCCCAATTCTGCAAGGCTCGAGTGACCCTGTCCCCACCAAATGATTGTCACTGGAATTTTCAATGTGGACAGTCCCCATCCCAGCTCTGCAAGGCTCGTGTGTCCCTGTCCCCACCAAATGATTGTCACTGAAATTTTTAATGTGGACAGTCCCCATCCCAATTCTGCAAGGCTCATGTGTCCCTGTCCCCACCGAATGATTGTCACTGAAATTTTCAATGTGGACAGTCCCCATCCCAGCTCTGCAAGGCTCGAGTAACCCTGTCCCCAGAAAATTATTGTCACTGGAATTTTCAATGTGGACAGTGCCCATCCCAACTCTGCAAGGCTCCGTTCTGCTGGAGCAGCTCTGCAAGTCCCAAGTTCTGCTTTCTCCTGCAGTGACTCACGGAGCTGCCTCGGGCGAGTTGCTTAGTGCTGCGTTTTAACATGATTACAGGCATTGCAGAGCCAGCCTGGGATACCTCGGATTTGATATTCAAAATCGTTAAATACCTGCCTGCAAAGGAAAATCTCTGGGAATTAGTGGCACTGATACACTTCACAGCTCTGGGATCAGCTTAGTAGGGCAAATGGTTTAGGCAATTTAATCTCACATTTAATTGCCTCTATTAATCTGCTATGAATCATGCCTTGCACTAGGCATAAGGGTATTTATTCAATAAAATCGCTGCATTTGTAAAGTTCTCCTACTTCAAGATGAAAGGCATTAGATACACAATAAAATATACTTATGGGAAATTATTCTTCCTATTGCCGGAGCGGGTATTTTCTCAATAACATCTCCCGATGGCTGGTAGGGCAAGGCAAGGCTTCAGTGGGAGGAGGCTGAATTTGAATAGAAAACAAATGACGTAGCTCGCACCAAGGAGCAGGGAGAGGCGTGTTCTCCTCCCCAGAACATGAGCCTTGGGTTCACTGCCTGGCAGGTGATGTCAGCGTTTTGTGGGCGCAGTGACTCTGTAAGAGCTTCAGATTCCCAGAACCATCCACTCTCATAGACTGAGATAAGAGCTGCTGAGGCACTGCCGTTTGCAGGTTGTTCTTCTGTTCTTCTTATCTTTCCAGTGGGGTGGAGGCGTCATAAACAGACGTGGCACACGAGGGGATGATGTTGAGCCTGGGATTACTCTGCCCATTAGGACAGAACAGAACTGGAAGGGTTAGAGCTGGAGTTTGGCAGCTTTTCCCTGTGCTGGAGCCACCACAAACCTGTTCTCCACTCCTTGTAGCTCCATCTCTTCCCACCAGGGAAGGATCTGTAAAGCCAGTGTGACCTGCTGCTGTGAGAAAGAATTTCACACATAACAACTTCTCCCAACTCACAAATAACTTTAGGTGGATAAAGCTTGGGATAATACAGGACTGAAATCTGCAGAGCTGATGGAAAGTCAATTCTTTCTCCTCCTGAAGTCCTGTGCTAAGTGCAGGAATCAAGGAAATCCTCCTGCTGTACTTCCACTGCTCATCTGTGCCACTTCTGCCATCCTCCAGGTCTGAATCTGCCCCACATCTAATGGTGTTAAAAGGGGTTATTTGCTGAGGGGACAGAAAGGGAGGGAGGATGTAACAGCAAAAGCAACTGGAAACTGTCCGAAATAAAGCGAGGTTTCTGTTATCAAAAAACACAATTCCTGCATTCCTGGACTATGGAGTAACTCAGTGTGGGGACTCAAGAGTGACCCTTCATGAGAGCATGTAAAAAATAAAGAAACTTGTGAGGAAAGCAAGGCACAAAGACATTCCAGTGGATATTACACTGCACACGCTCCAGCTGAGTCCCTTTGTCACCCTTGTTTCTTTTTCTGTCCTTTCTTAATCTGAGCTTCCAAGGTGTTTATAACCAATTGTGGTGTTTAAACCATAACTGTTAAAAAATCCCCCCGTGCTGGTAAATACAGAACTGCTTATTCATTCAGTGCCCTGCCGTTTGTGACAATGTTTGCAAAATGACACGATTCCCTCATGTGATGGAGGGAGGTGATGTGTGTGTAATAGTGGTCAGTGAAAACACAGCATTACTCATAGGGGAGAAGAACACTTGGCTGTTTGGGCTTTGCAAACCTTCAGGCTGTGGAAAAAGCCAAACTTTGGCCCACGGTGTTGTTTCCAGGAGAGGGGTGAGTCAGCTCTCTGCCACTCCAGGGGGACAGGCTGTGGGATCCAGGAGAGGGATCTGATGATCCATTTCTTTGTCCCTGAAATGCTGTGCCATGGCCACTCCTGACCCTCCCACGTTGCTCATGGGCCACTTGATAAAAGCCAGGCTGAGCTGATGTCACAGCCTGGCTGTGAAAGCTCCAGGTGAGCCCAGTTTCGTGCTGTCCTCTCCAGTGTTGGACAAACTGTTTCTTGGTGGGGATGGATGAGGAGTGAGGTCACGCAGCAGCACTGGCTCAAATGAATTTGCCCAAACATGGGATGTTTCTCCTGAAGGGTGGCCACATGTGTGGACAGATGCCCTGTGGCTTTTGGAGCCTGTCCCCAGCTGTGATTTCACCTCGGCCGCTGCTCAAAATCCAGAGCTCTGTTTAGAGAGAGGCCCAGCCCAAGGGATGCTCACTGAACACACTTCTGAGAGTTTCATAAGCTGCTGTGCTGTAAAGAACTCCATTCCCTTTAAAATCCAAAAAAAAAACCAGCCATAAAAGGATGTAGGGAACCCTAAAATGGAAATGGTTGAAACTGGGGGAGACTTTCCTTTGAGTGTGGCATCTCCTGGGGGGCACGAGCAGCCAGAGAATCCCATGATAGTGCTAAGCTCACCTGGATCACCCCAGGCTCACCTGGATGGTCCCAGACTTATCTGGATGGTCCTAAGCTCACCTGGATCATCCCAGCTTTACCTGGATGGTCCCAGACTCACCTGGATCACCCCAGGCTCACCTGGATGGTCCCAACCTCACTTGGATGGTCCCAGCCCCACCTGGATCACCCCAGGCTCACCTGGAGGGTCCCAACCTCACTTGGACCATCCCAACCTCACCTGGATCACCCCAGGCTCACCTGGAGGGTCCTAAACTCACCTGGATGGTCCCAGCCCACCTGAATCATCCCAGGCTCTCCTGGAGGGGGACCCTGGGTCTGGTGAGGCTGGCAGTGACAGAAGGAAGGCAAGAGATGCTCTCTGAGTTTAAAACTGACCTCACCACTGAGAAGCACATGGAAATCAAGGACAGAAATCCAAGTGTTTTCCCAAGGCCTGGCACAGTTATTTCCTTGTGTGTTTATGTATCTTACAGCCATCTCTGAGAATGCCCTCGTGTAATCAGGTCAATCAATAATTAACACTGCCATCCCCCAGTTAATGGGTTGAGCCAGGCACAACCATAACCAGGCTGGAGGAAAAAACAAAATTGAATTGAATAACTGAATAAAATAAGGGACTTCTGTTAAATACTAAAAAACCCAAAAAACTTTATACTGGGTATGTTTGAGCACATTTATTTGAACAGAGCCCCTGACTTGAACACACAGGATTTCAAAAATGTGTGAAATGTGAGCCAGGGGCTGAACTTCTCCATTTGGCCTCTGATCAATTTAATAACTCAAGGCAGTTTTTTCCTCTTTTTTTCCTGGCTGTCCAGCTCAGGTTCAGCTCACGTGCCAGGTTCACCTGTGGGATGTGCCTCATCGATCAGCAATCACTTTTGTTTCTTCCTCATTTTTTTTTTTTTCTTGAAAAAGAGGAACAAGAAGTGAAAATAGCTGAAGGAGTGAGGCACATTCTCAAATGGTAAATACAAGAGGAACATGAATCATCCCCTTATAGAAATGACGAGAAAGGATGAAAAAGGTAACGGTTTGGGAGAAGCAAGTTATGTTCTACGTGGCTGATTCAGCTCTCTGGAGTGAAAATGAATCATCAGAATATTTAAATCATATTACCAGTATTAACACACACAAAACCCCCAAGCCCAGGAAACCTTTGTTATGAAATAAATTTGATAACAGGCGACAAAAGAACAAAGGAGCTCTTGCTAAAACCCGCGCTCGGTTCTGCTGCGTGTCCCAGCCCACAGAACCTCGGAAAATCAGAGTTTGCTGCAATTACCATCACAATGCCTCGCTTAAAGCAGAGCTCTGAGGAGCCTCACAGCCCCAAACCCTTCAGAAAAGCCCAGACAGACTCTCCTGTACCTTCCAGAGCTTTTACAGCGGGGCAGTGACACGAAGTTTTGAGAAGAAAGGAATTACCCACTGGAGAGTGCCTTTTGTAGGGTAATTACTGCTGAGGAAGGATTCATTACCCCTGAGCAGCACAGTGTGAGTGGATGAGACAGCCAGCAGCTCACAGACCTGAGGAGGAGGTTTGACACCAGAGCTTCTCTTATCTAATTGAACCCCAGCCCAAGTTACAGCATTAATGAAGCTGTAACACATCAGATTTCAGGCAGGCTCCAGGTGGAGATAACAGAAAGGTCAAAGGATGGTTTTAAATCCCTTTATTTTCCTTCCACTGGTCTGGCTCAGCTTGGCTTGGCTGGGACAAAAAGTGACCCAGTGTCTGGGGATGTTTTCTTTGCATAGGAAACATCCAGTACCAGGATATATCACAGCAGAGGCAGCACAGCAAACCACAGGACTCCTGACATAATGAGCTGCAAAGGTTTTCTAGTGAGGTATCTTGTTGAGAAAAAAAAAAAGTACATTTGTGTAAAAGTTTGTCACATTTAAATTTCTCAATACCAAAAGAAACACTTCTGTTCAACAGCTGGAATCCCCAGAGGGATCAAGATGAGGTAGAAATCCATCTCCAGCTGATTTCTGGTTTGTTTTTCAGTCTAAATCCTGTAGCTTCTATCTCAAATCTCCAATTTTATCATTCAACACTGGCACTAAGGAACAAAAGCTTTCATTCTCTGCCAGTGAGCAGAGAACCCTAACGAAGATTAGCCAAAAAATCCTGAGCAGCTATTTTTAACAAAAAAAAAAAAACAAACCCTTTTTGCTAAAGGAATGCATATTCCTGAAGTAAACATGGACAGGAAAGGCAGAAAGGGAGACTGACAGGCAGGGAGACAAACGCTGCTCCACAGAGAAGCCTCTGAAACATCTGGAATGTTGCAGTGAAAGGTTATTTACCAGGAACGTCAGCCAGGCCCAGGGCAGATGGTTCTCATTAGTCTGAGATCAAGAGACCAGCAAGGCTAAAAATATGTGTTTGCTTTTTTAGCAACTGGACTTGGTTTTCTGGGCTTCAAAAATAATAATCACCCTTACGCAACTGGTGTAACTTAGAAGTATTTTCTTGGAATATTGTTTGGCACGCTGGTTGGGATGCAGGCTCTGCCATTGCTATTACTCACACAGCCCTTCCCCCTGAGGCTTTGCTGATGGATCTTTTACTTAGAAACAGGAGGATGGCACATTACGCCGAAAAAAGATGACTTTTGTTTATAAAGTGACAAAATATCTGAGTTTATGCTCTGGGCCAGGCTCTTGCTTGGAGTAAATGAGTGCAGCTTCCCTGGAATCCACTGGAATATTGGGTGGGGGGATGTGGGGGCCAGAGAGCCACTGGCAACAGCACATTCCATGCCAGGCACTGCACCTGGGGCAGGTTGGGAGTGCTTGTGGTTTTCTTGGGAATCTGTTTGGAACTAGCTGGTTGGAATAAAAGGAAAATATTGAGTTACATTGGCTCAGTGAGAGGGGGAGCAATTCCAAGGGGAGGGGTGAGGCTCTGATTTCTGCTGATGGTTTATGAGGCCAGCTCCCCAGAAATCCACCTGCCCTGGAGGCACTTAAATAAGATAAGCAGCTCTTGCATTACCCATCATAACACATTTTGTGCTGAAGGCTCTGACTGTCAGCCAGCTGAGCACGGGGGGAGGGAAATGTCATTCCACAAAGAATGGTTCTGAGCTCCTCAATGGGCTTCTACAGCTTCCATGCAGGTTTTGAAACCATGGGTTTAGTGGAAGGGAAAAGAAGGGGAGGGGAAATGTGAATGAACAATTCTCAACTAAAAGATTTGAGCTCTCAGTGGAAATACTAAAGAAAATTGTTCACATCTTTCTGAAAAAACAGGTTTTTGGAAGAATGGGGTTGATAAAATGGTTCCCACTGCCATGGGCTGTCCAGTTGTGACCAATCCAAATCAGAGGAAAGGCACAGGGGCTACTGGAACCTGGTACTAAATCCAGGATTTTTGCTTGGGAAACAGAATTTGGGAGGACACAGACCTTTAGTTTTCAGCCTGGGTACAGCAAGGTAGTGTGACCAGCAGCAGAAAGCTGATCAGATGATAGATGAGTGCACTCTGTCACTTAGCTTTGAATCACTTCCTTTTTTTCATTTGTTTTCTTGCGGTCAGTACTGCCAGAAAAAATAATATTTTGAAGGGGAAAAGTGTGATCACTGTTCCCTCATGGGATTTCAGTTTGTGAAGGATGATTTCTCAGAGAGCTGGCTGCAGTGGGAGATGCTCTGAGGTCTGTCCTCCTGGGCAGGAGATCTACAAAAATGACTTTGTGGGCTTTTATTAGAGTTTTTGGGGTTTGGGTTTGGGGTTTGGGCTTTTTTCTGAGCAGGGGAGTAGAAAAAACACCCCTGGTGAATTTCTGTCAGTGAGGAACAGTCCAAGCAGGCTGCAATGAGAGCAGGAACTCTCTTATCTCCTTTGGAAAACAGGGACAAAAACAATGGATAGAAACTGATACACCTGAACATGAGGAAGATTTTTTTTTCCTGTGCAGCGCCCAGCCCTGAACAGAAAGCAGAGAGGGGATGGAGTCTCCCTCACTGGGGATGTTCCAGAACCAATTCAGCATCAAACTCACCTCAGGAAAAGAGCAGAAGAAATGCAAAAAAAAGGTGAAAGTCAGAGCTAGCGTGGTCAGAATGAGTAAACAATCCCCAAAGTGACAAATTCCACTCTCATACACTAAACTTTTTTTTTTCAGCTCAGCACTGAGCATTTCTTGAAATAACATCATCCCCTGTCCAGGGCTGTGCTCTGCTCAGCAGGGCTGTCAGCTTGGCAAGTGGGCGACCTTCTGTGTAATGTATAATTCAAGTATCCAATACACAAATGATTGCAGCAGAGGCAGAGAACATGCAAATTATGTCCCACATCCTGCTGTTAGTCATCCTCGGGGGGGGAACTCACCCCTCCAGAGCCAGGATCCCAGAACACACTGTATGTTTGTTAATCCTCACTTTTTAAAGTGTTTCAACAGCAGCAGCAACCACACAGCCCTCCTCTTGAAAATGACTGGAACCCAAAACTCCTGGAGTAAAAGACTCAGCCCTTTCCCCAAAAATAGCAAATGAATTATCCCTATTTCATTTTACTGCTGCAGAACAGTTAGAGGTATTAATTTAAAATATGATAACAAATTACACAGAATCTTCCATCAAAGGGGATCAAAGCACTTTGCATATTAATTACATTTTGGAGTAAGTCTCTGAGCTAAGCTTTATTACAGGAGATAGTGAGTTCTAGGGATTCATCTGGGTGAGAGGAAATCAGGACACCTGGGATTTACTGCCTGTGACGTGCAGCCTAACCTTCCTTCAGATCCCCTGTGCCTCAGTTTCTCTGTCTGTAGGAGAAGAATGGTTATATTTAACTTTGTTTTCCAAGGCTGAGAAAGAAAATCCTCTGGCATAAGTGAGTTTGCAATTACAGCACCGTGCAGCAGGAAGGGAGGTGAAGTGACAGATGTACCCAGTGCTGCTGTGTCTGCCAGGAAATTTCCCACTGGGGTTTCCTTGGAGGTGCCAGCATCACTCCTTCCCCTTCCTCTCTCAAATATCCTGAAGGCACAGCAGGGACCACCCCTCACTCACAGCCCTGAGCATCTCCTGGGCTTGGGGAGCTGCCACTTTCACTCTGACTTCCTAGGAGAGAACTTTCTGTTTCTATCTGACAGCTCAGTGCAATCTAAGGATGAGATCACCCAGGTTTTCAGGGGCTATCAACAGGAAATAAGTAGCAAAGCTCCTCTAAAATTTCAAATTTCAGTTTAGAGTGATCTACAGGCTTCATGCTTGTTGCTCCACTTGTGTTCTGTTGAGAAACCTTTCTAGAAGAGACCAGAAGGCCAAATCCTGCTCATTTAGTGTATCTGGGACAAAATAATTAATGAGAATGAATATAGTCACTTTTTAGCAATAATGACAGGAAAAATCATCTCATTTTACAACACTGATAATCAGTGGCTTATGAAAAAAGAATCGAGAGCAAAAACCTTGAACAAAGGTTATTTTCCTTTGTACCTCATTTAAATAGGTCACACAGAATGGTAGATGTGACTAAACCTGAGTGGCTGCATGTCACGAGACCAGGGATAAAATGATGAGAATCAGCACCAATAACCCAGCCCAAGAGTGAGAGGATGGGCCAAGCTCCTCATCATCAAACATGCCAAGAATCACCAAAACAAACATGAAGCCCAGCCTTGGGTGAGGACAGGATTAGATAGGAGAGTGCAGAAGGTTACTGTGATTCCAAATCATGGCAAACACCAACTTCCTTTTGGACTTTGGCAGAAAAGATGTTTTTGAGTGCTACCTGTGTGCCCTGAGAGGTGCAAACTTTGTTTGCTCTACACAAAGTCCACATGCTGGGGGGAGCCCTGTCCTGCTATTGCCAAAGCCTGTTTATCTTGCTTAATCATTTACTGGAATTCCATTTGGTGCTGCCTGCAGTGGCAAAGGAGGGGTTCCTGTGGAAAGCCAGTGCACTGGGATGGGATTTGTTCCTTTAGAAGGGAACTGGGATGGGGTTTGTTCTAGAAATGAACTGGGATGGGATTTGTTCTCTTAGAAATAAGCTGGGATGTGATTTGCTCTCATAGAAGGGAACTGGGATGAGATTTGTTCTCTTATAAAAGAACTGGGATGGGATTTGTTCACTTAGAAAGGAACTGGGATGGGATTTGTTCTCTTAGAAGGGAACTGGGATGGGATTTGTTCTCTTAGAAAGGAACTGGGATGGGATTTGTTCACTTAGAAAGGAACTGGGATGGGATTTGTTCACTTAGAAAGGAACTGGGATGGGATTTGTTCACTTAGAAAGGAACCAGGATGGGATTTGTTCTAGAAAGGAACTGGGATGGGATTTGTTCTAGAAAGGAACTGGGATGGGGTTTGTTCTAGAAAGGAACTGGGATGGGATTTGCTCTCTTAGAAATAATCTGGGATGGGATTTGCTCTCATAGAAGGGAACTGGGATGAGATTTGTTCTCTTATAAAAGAACTGGGATGGGATTTGTTCACTTAGAAAGGAACTGGGATGGGATTTGTTCTAGAAAGGAACTGGGATGGGGTTTGTTCTAGAAAGGAACTGGGATGTGATTTGTTCTCTTAGAAATAAGCTGGGATGGGATTTGCTCTCATAGAAGGGAACTGGGATGAGATTTGTTCTCTTATAAAAGAACTGGGATGGGATTTGTTCCTTTAGAAGGGAACTGGGAAGGGATTTGTTCTCTTATAAAAGAAATGGGATGGGATTTGTTCCCTTAGAAGGGAACTGGGAAGGGATTTGTTCTCTTAGAAAGGAACTGGGATGGGATTTGTTCTCTTAGAAGGGAACTGGGATGGGATTTGTTCTCTTAGAAAGCAGAATGACCTGTAGAGCACTCAGCAAGAAGGGGAGCCCAGCTGGTCCCATTTTCCTGGGAGGAACAGAGCCAGTGGAAGCTGAAGGAGACAGGAGAATGTTCTGGGGTGAACCCAGACCTTTTGCAACCAATCCAGTGCTCCCCACGGGGCTGCCCTTCCTCTTTCCCACGTGGCACTGCCAGCAACAGGAAAGCCACCAACGTCACCCTGGATTTGCTTCCGTCACGCTCAGCAGCTGGCACAGAGCCCCCTGCCCAGGGCTGGGGCAGGGCATTTCTGCAAACTCCACGGAGAAGCCCTTGGCAAAGCCTCTGGCAGAGTGGGATCAAACAGATCCACTCACTGACCCCCATCTCTGTGCCCCCCTCATCCCTTCCCCATGCAAACAAGGCACAGCAGGAGCAGCAAAAGGAAAAACCTTTTGGTTTTAAAGGTGTGGGCTGCCACTGCCACAGTGCCAGCACTTGACAGAGCTGTTCTGGGATTTGGCTTGCTAATGTCTGAGGAGCTGAGATGAGAACGATTATGGAGATGAGAGACAGGAGTCTGGGACAAATGCTGCTGAATTGCTGCTTATGGGGCATGTTCTCATCTGCAGTCCTTTGTAATTGCAAAAAAATGGGGCCTTGCAGATACCTTGGAGGGACTGGAGACAGACAGATGCATCTCCTCATCAGGAAGTCTGTCTTGATAGGCAGCCAAGATGTGAGGGGAGCGTGCATCATTTGCTTTTATCATCACCATCACCATCCCCAACCTCATTTCCCTGGAGATTTGACTCCAGTGGAAATGCATGAAGGGCTGTCCTGGGGTTTACTCTGTTTTTGTCAACCATGCTGCCACACAAGTCCTTCCCATGGACCTTTGTGCCTAAGGAAAGGGTCACACACTGCCCAGAGCCCCCTGAACACTGCTGGTTTTTATTGCAAGCTGCACTTGAAAGCCTTAAGAGAGCAAAACTGAATGTGCTGTGAAACACCTGCAGAGGCTGCCTGGCTTCCCCCAGACACCAGCTCCAGGACAGCAGAAAATCAGCAGCAATGAGCAGAAGTTGTTTTATTTGTGCCAAAAGCAGAATGATGAACCCTGAGCTTTTTTTGCATGTTGCATGTGCAGGAACATGATGTCAACACCTCTGTGCTGCAACAGGAAACAGAAGATAAGACTTGGTGAAGCCTCAGCTCTTCCTGAGAACTGCCCTGCCACTGTTTTTGTTTATGTTGTGTTTTACAAAGCCAAGGCTACCAACACAAATAATCTTTTTTTGGCAACTTCAGCCTTGTTTTTATTTCCCAAACAGTTTTAGGTGATTGCCAGTGCATCTTTTATTTCTAAATACTCGCCTAATTTTGAGAAAGATGTGTGTACACAAATGCTGCACCATCTGCAGTTTGGGCTGTACAGCCACAGCGTGGAAATTCTTGACTGGATGACAAAGAGGAATAAAAAAGAAAATTAAAAACGATGTGCTAGTCATAATTACCAGGCATTCCAGAATATATTTCTGGTGAAGTTATTTGTCCTGAAGATTCATATGCCTGCTTTATAATTGCCAGATGACTATGCAAATACTAGCAGTGACATGACAACAAATGACATTCCCCCACGTATGGAAATGAAGCAAAATCTAAATTTATGAACCACTCATTTTCATTATTCATCTAAGCCTAATCACAAGCACTGGGAAATGTCACTGTAAAATCCAGTGAGGGTTTGGTTGGTTTTTTTTTCCTGAGCTGAAAATCAGAGGGCTGTTTCTTTACTCTGACAGCTCACTGAATTTAGCACCCGCTGCCCCTGCTGTGCTCTCAGCTGAAATCCACCTGAGTTGGTGGGGCACTGGTGCCTGAGAGCACCAAGAGTGATGCTCCACGAGGAAATCTGCTCCTGAAAGGAGCAGAGGCACAGTGGAGCCAGTGATGAAGGAGAACAATCCTGGAGGATTTCCTATTTTGCCAAGCGCCAGGAGGAAGCAGCGAAGCAGCGCAAAGGAAATGAGTGCATCCCCTCAAAATGAAAAGGTCAGCCAGCCCCAACTTTTCAGCTTTGATATACAAGTAACATTCCAACTCCCATTTTTATCGCAGATTATAGCTTCCCAAGGCCCTCAGGAAGCTGACAGAGAGATTGTGAGGTTGTTGGGTGGTGTGAGAACGGAACTACCTGTGATTTACAAACTTGTCATTGCAGCACAGCCGCTTCTGTGCCGTGGGGAACAAAGAACCACTCAGCAGCATCCCTCCTGCATCCTCACCACACTGCTTTAAATAACAGCTGCAGCCAGCAGCAGGGAGATCCAGGCTTCCCCCCTAAAGCCCTCTGCAAAGGGAGTTTGACAGAGTGGACAGGCAGAAGCTGGTGAATGGAAAATCTACAGATTCTCCCAGATCTCCTTCACATGGACATCACTCAAAGTTAAGCAGCAGTGGCTGTAAACACAGCAAAATCTTTGATGTAAAATAGTGTTACATTTGGGACTTGCATACAGGACTCCTGGGTTCCATCCATAATAATCCCATTGCTTCCCTATCACAACTTTATCTCCCCTAAATTTAATTCCCTTATTTATAAAATAGAAACAATAATATTTAACTTTCTGTCGTGGGCCATTGTGAAGTGGTGAATCTTCACTGCTTGTCTGAAGGAAAACCAAATTATTCTGCCTGAACAAATGGACTATTTCTATTAATGCAATAGAGGCAATGGGATTCATATTATTTCAGTTATGCTTCAGCTTTCTCAGCTTTTGTACAGCTTGGAAAACCAACTCTCTACTCTTTATGTCTGTTGAAAACAGATGCTGAACTCGTTGATGCAGGTGTAAAAGGGTTTTATGGGATTTTAGCTGAGGAAGGGGACAGCACAGAGTGAAACCATGGCACTGCTGAGGTAAATGGGAATACTCACAGCATATAATAAAACCAGCTCCTTGTGCAGCATCTTTTGTATCTCAAGAGCCTCACTGAGACATAACTAAAATACCAAATCTAAAAGGCTTCCAAACACTACCTCAAGACGAGACTGGTAGAACAAAATTTCAGTCCGTGGTACTTGAATGTATAATGAAAAATCCATTAGTGACTCACTTTTCCTAAGGATAGAAGGCAGCATCCTTATGAGTCAGCTTTCTGCTGAGAAAAAACTCCTGCCTTCAATGGAGCAGGAGCCACACCATTGAAAAGAGCTCAATTATCAGCCATTACACTGTGGGACAGAGTGGGGAACAGGTAATGAAAAGAGCAAAAACACATGAAGGACTTAGCTCATGGAGGACCTCTCAGCATTATAAGACTGACCTTTAAATTCAGTGAGGAATGAGAGTTGCATCAATCCATCCCCTGCCTGGGAAATTTACTGCAGACCTCTCTGGAAGTCAGAGCACACATGGGTGCTGTGGCTGCAATGCCAACAAGGATAGGGTTAAAAGAGGCAGGTGTCTGAATCAACTAAGGGAAAAAAATTAAAAAGAGGTAATTAAATGTACTGAGTTTTATCAAATTTGGATGGCTGTAAGGGATGAGCAAACTTTTGTAGAGTGTGACAGATAACATCTGCAGATAAAGAAACAGTCATACAAAAGGAAACGTGTTGAATACTGACAAAAAAAAAAGTGATATGGGTTCTGAAATGATTTAAAGGAGGTTTCTTGCATCTGTCTCAGAGTGAATGAAGGGAGCACTGCACTAGCAAGTTACATTTTATTTTTCATCTCTCACTTCAGCTCCTAAGTCCTTAATCAAGCAAAACTCCCACTGGAGTCAATTAAATCTTCCTTTTGATTTGAAACAACACAACTAATGCAAGAGAAAGCTTCTCGAGCTTTTTCACACCTCCTGGCTGCCCGGAGTCACCTGCAGCAGTGCAGGGTCCACGTGAATCACAGCACAGGAACCACACGGCCAAGGAGGCCAGAATTTTGGAGGCTGGCATTCTCCCTCAGATTAGTTCTCCACTGGATTAATTCCAGCCAGCTTCAGCCTGCTTTCTGTGGGGGCGAGTCAGGGGGTTTGGCCCTCCACCTGAGATGATCTGTCTGTGGCTTTGGACAGGCACGACTGCACTGCGCTGCTTTTCACGCTTCTCCTCCTCCCCCTCGGGTCCTGCCTGGGATGTGCTGCCCACACAAAGCCATCGTGCCACTCAGCAGCAGGACCTTCCCTCATTCATTCCTAAATCAGTTTCTCAGCTGTGTCACAGATGCCCCATAAATCTGACTACAACTGACTGATTTTGCAGCCAGACAACTCTCTGCCGAAATTCTTTACTTCCCCCTTCTCTGGCTCCCCCCCAGCATTTACCAACAGTGGCTCAATCACTTTTGCAATTAACAGCAAAAGGCAACAGAAAATTTCCTCCAGGCACTGCTGATGGGAAGGAGCCTTCCCTTCCAGGGGTTCACTTTCAGCTTCACCACCAGTTTTGACCAATTCTTGCTCTGTCTGGGGGAACCACAGCCACCTTGCCCCGTTGCCCTGCCCTGCCTCCCTGGGGACAGGGGAACACGTCACTTACGTGAACTTTACGTGGCCCCACGGGCACGAGGGGAACACCAGAGGTTCCTCATTTACATAAAGCAGCTCCAGCCATGACTCATCTCTGCTTTGTCACGGTGACAAGGCTCCTGATGGAGGGGACACGCTGTGTCCTCCGTCACTCCCATGTCCCCAAACGTCCAGGCTCTTGCAGAGAGTGGGGAAATAACAAAATGTAAAAGGTGCCCAGGAAATTTCCCTGCAGCGTGGGAAGGCTGAGCTTCTCCTGCTGCATCTCCTACACCTCATCTGCAAGGCTTTGCTGGCTGTAGCTTGGTGTCCATCAAATCTCTCTCCTCCTGGAAAAAGCTCTTGTGTGAATTAACATCATGATTTACATCATTTCCCATCCATCAGCCAAGGCCAGAGGGCTCCCTGCTCAGGACTGCTTAGAAAATTGGAAGAGGGCTGAGGGATGTTGTTCTGCACCATAAACCAGTGGTTACTCAACTGAGAACATCCTTGTCCATGTCAGCAACAACCCCACAACTCTGGAATTGGGTATTTGTCAGCTGTGACTTCCCTCAACAAGAGTGGATTTCAAACTCCTTAAACTTTTAAGTTTCAGGCTTAAAGAATTAATCTCTGTGGACAGGCTGTGTCCTGCAGGGAATGAGGTTACTGCTCTGACCTACCTCTGGAGGAGACTTTTGAGAGGGAATCTAGAAAAATCAGTTTTATTAGGCTAATGTTAGCCTCAGTGGCTGCTCTGTAATGAAGTTTTCTTCTTCCTGACACTGTTCACACCACTGTCACCAGCAAAAAAAAACCAAACATCCACTGATATGGAAAAAGGAGATCAGGGAAATTCCATTGAAATAAGTAGAATTGGAAAGTTCTCTTTGTTTTTTGGTTTTTCTTTTTAAATATGGTTGTTCCCACGATGATTTCAGGGAAGAGAGTGAGTGAGTGTGTGAGTAAGAAGATGAGGAAGGGGCAGGGAAATACCAAACATTTTCAGTGTACGCCCTCAAACAGTGAATGAAATTTGAAATCAATAGAATGGAAACATTTGGGATGAAGAATGGAAGAAAGTGAAACACAAAGGATGAGAGATTCATGTTTCGGTGCTGGAAAAGTCATGATGAGCAGGACAGTCATTTTTACGTGTTTATTATATCCACACTGTGAAGCCAACCAAAACAGAAGGGGCTAAATATTGTACCACTGAACCCAACCCAATATTCCAAAGTTTATTGCCTAGAGCTCAGAACTGGGAAAACCAAAATCTGTGTACAGATTTCAGAACCAGCACGAGCCAAAGAATTTCCCTGGGCATCACAGCTTTGGCAACCAATATTGCAGAATGATGAAACAGGAACTTCAAGAGAACATGACATGGATGATTTCAGACCTTCTTCCTCCCATCAGAACCTCATCCAATGCCTGCAGATTGCATGTCAGTCTGCCCAAAAGTCTGACATGTTCCCTTTAGTGGCCTCTGACACCAGAGATTGTAGGTACAGACATATTTACACCATAGGATGCAGCAGAGCCAAGCTGCATTAGCATATGGCAGCTAAGATTAATGTTTGGAAGTAGCCCAGTCTCTGAGTCAGACTGATCCTTTCCGTTCATAAACTTTAAAGTGCCAGGAAAAAAGCGAAAAAGTCCAATTAAAATAAATCCTGGCTAACTCCACTGCAGGCTTATCATCACAGCGTGAGCAGGACAGGGTTTGGTTCTTTCTGCTGCGAAAAGCTTGAGCAAGAAACCATGAAGTGGCCTCAGCAGAGGCAGGGTGAAAGGAGTGTTCTTTGGCCAGGGAGAAGTCTGCAGACTGCTGGGCCTGTGTTCCTCTAAGGGCTGGAGGAGTTTTCTGGAAGGGTTTATTTGTTGCTTTGGTTAAGTGATTTCTGATTTTGGATATTGTCATTGAATCTTTTGTGACCATCCAGCTCCCCCAAGTACATCTCCTCTTAGCTTCTGCCTTAAGCTAAATGTATCCTCACCTCCAAATTCCTGCACAGGTCTGCCTACATGTGTGGTCTGTTTGTTCCCAGTTCCCTTCTGCTGGGCATTCCCTTCTCTCTTCACTCATTCATATCTTTCCAGTCTCCCTTGCATTCTCTGTGTCTTACAGCACTATCCTCACCCCCATCTCAAGCCAACACCTGGAGACAGTCACCAGTCTGGAGTCTCTGTCTGGGCAAGTGGGGATTGCTGGAGCTGGCCCCAAGGATGGATGCTGGACTGGATCTCAAGGCACTGGAACTGACCACCAAAACTAACCCCACTCCAAATCTGAGGCCAGGTACTGTTTACAGGGCGTGGAGTGACAAGGGGGAATGGCTTCAAAGTGAAGGAGAGCAGGATTAGGTGGGATATTGGGAAGGAATTGTTCCCTGGGAGGGTGGGGAGGCCCTGGGATGGAATTCCCAGAGAAGTTGTGGCTGCCCCTGGATCCCTGGCAGTGCCCAAGGCCAGGCTGGACACTGGGGCTTGGAGCAGCCTGGGATAGAGGAAGGTGTCCCTACAGACAAAAGAAGGCCAGAGACAATGATTTCTGCCTTAATTCATTAGAGGGTTATTAAAACATCTTTTTTAAAATATTTTTCTTTGGCCACGCCCTGATTTCTGCAACAGATTCTTTAGCACTGACAAAACCTCCCCAATCCACTGACCACCACAGCAGTGCCAAGAGACTGAGAACAAGGAAAACACAAGTCTCATTTGCAGCAGAGGCAGCAATTAAAAATCCATATCCTTAGTATGAAAAAGATGAAAAAAAAAAGAAAAGGTATGTATTTCTTGTCTGTAATGTCCCATTGGGCTTACTCAGCTCCACAATATCTAGAGGAAATCACTGAGAAGGCTGATAAGGCAGCACAGAGGACATGCCAAAAGCAAGTCAGGGAAATGCAGCTCAACATCTCACGCACAGGGCAGACTCCAGAGGGCCAGAGGATGGGGCAGAACCCGCTAAGCTGCAGTAGCAGGACTGGCTGCCCACAGCAGGACTTGGCAAGTCTTCCAAGGAAACTTCCAGAGCCTTGTTTGAGAAATTCCTCCTTGTCAAGTTGTTTGGGTTCACTTGTTTGCTGCCTGAGGGCCTTTGTGATGTCCTGGTGCTGCTGGATCCTCCCATACTCGTTCTGGTGTAAAAATCTGCTTTCCATGTGTTGAGAGAGCTCAACACAGACCTGACCTTGCACTTGGGTGCCTGAGCTCTTGTACAGCTCACAGCTGGGAAGAAGAGAGGTCATTGTGGAGACCCATTCAGAGAGGTGATTCTGGATGCAGGCACAGCATCCCCATCCCTGCTGGGTACCCACGGAGAGCCAGCCCGTGCAGCAGCTCTGGGAGAGATCCAAAACAGCACTCAGGCAGCAAAGTGCAGCTCCTGCAGACTGCTGGCGCCTGTGCTGGTGAGAGCAACCCAGGCAAGCTGTGCCTGCCCTCCCCAGCCACGTCAGATGCTCTGAGTGCCCACAGCTCCTGGGGAACGCTCCCCTGGCGCCGCCGGGTCTGGCGCCTTTCGTGCCCCCTGCTCCGGGTGGGCTCCATCCCCTCCCTGCCTCCTCACCCAGAAATCAGCTGGGGCTTTGGTCAGGAAGACCTTCAGGAGCTGATTTCCCAGGCATGATGTAGCCAGCAGAAGGAAGCTCTCAGAAGTATTTAGGTATTTAACATCAGTGAGTCAGGGGCCCCTTGTCCAGGATCCAGCAGTCACTGTTCCCAAGGTAAAAGCTCTAATCCAACACCAGAAATTCTGCACTGCTGCACTGCTTCACAGTGGCTCAGCCTTCAGAGCTGGGCAAAACACATGTTTCTCCCCTCCCTTCATGCTCTCAAGTTTCTCACAGCTCCCTGTGTTCAAAGGCCCAGACCCATCTTCCAGGGAAGGGCTCTCCAGCACTGGGTGAGTATTTAAAGCAGTATTTAAGGCTCATCTCCCGGGCATATTTTCACTGACAAGACTAATTTAGATGTCGATGCCAAATGTGTTACCTAAGCCCCAAAGCAAACACTTTGTGGCCTGTATGAGTTTCACAGAGAGGTTTCAGACGTCCCCTTCCCTTCTCTTGAGTATTTCCCACTGGCTGATGTAGGAATCTCACCATCACTGTACAGGCTGTGGGCACTCAAGTCCTTCAAGTCCTGGTCCTGAACTATTCCTCTCCAGTGTAAAGGGAATTCAAGGCATTTAACTCACTAGAGAGCATTACACCTTTGAGAATCAGGTTCTAATCCTCAACTCTCCCCTGCTGCTAATCCCAAATCTCCTTGAGATCTCAGTGTTCAAAGTCCTCTATCCAGGATTTCACCCTAGTTAACTGTTAACTTGCATCTCCCTTTGGCCATGACCTTTGGTCAGGTGTTTGCAGCCTCCTGAACTCCACTGAACACTCAGCACCACAGGTGTGCTGTACAAAGCATGAGGTAAGCCTGGGACAGAGGCTGCAACTTCCTTGTGGCGTTCATTTCCACAGTGGAAAAAGAAAAAAAATACAAAAAAATGTTCTGCTCGCTGCAGCTTTCCCACAGTAAATTCCTGGCACCCAAAATGTGGCAGGAAAACAGGCTTGAAAAATGGAAGTTTGTATTAAAAGCAGGGTAAATTTTCTAGGGGCTTTATGAGTGGCAGATTTCCCTTAGCACTTGCCCACTGTCCCAGAACAAGGGACAGGCCATGTGGCTGCACAGATCCCCTTCTCCACATTTACACATCAGTTATACCCATTCTTATGACTGAAAAATAATCAGATTATTCCTTCTGCCTATTGAGCAGGAAGAAGAGTTGGTTGTTATGTCTTCTTAAGGAAAAAGCTTAGCTATTCAATAAAGAAGGAACTTACACAGTAAATTCAGTAGACACTCATTTATTCTACTGTGTATTTTAAATCCAATGTCACAAAAATAGATGGGCAGCATTACAAATGTGGTACTGATAAACAAACAACACTGCAACAAGACTTTAAGACAACATTGAAAGCTTGCTTTTTGTTCCCTGGAATTTGGGAAGTACTGCCAACACACAGCTTACCCAAATCCTAAGAGGAAGGGCTGAACTTTCATTGCTGATTATACTTAGCACAGCACTTGTATTTGAATTCTTCACCTCCACGCGCATCCTGTTCCTTCAGCAAGATTTCCTCACACGCTGTTATTTATATTTTGAAAACGCTTTATAACATTTTTTTTTTCCTCTTCATTCTCTGCAATGTTTTTTCCTTTTCCTGAACGGCAGTTGTGCTCAGGGCTCCAGGACACACCCTGCAGAAACACAACACATAATCGGGGGCACACGCCCTGCCGAGCAATGCGCTCACCCCGATTCCCAGCCCACCCCGCCACACCAAAATGTGAATAAAGGCACCGGGGGAAATGGCCTGGGGTGGGTCCTGCCACACAACAGCCCAAACAAAAGCCACGGGGCAGTTTTTGGTTGTTTTTACACACCTCTGCAGCAGAAGGGGCAGAAGTGAATAAGCACTGCACCTTCCTAAGAGTCACTGCATTCCCCATTGATGAACGGAGCTGATTGACCCGAGGGATGAGTGTGTGCCCAGCTTTACCTCTGGCAAACAACGCTGCTCATGACCCAGTCACAGCTCCCAGTGCAAGAGCTGTGGCAGGAGCCAGAGGCTAAAATAAAACTCAGCCGTGTGTAAGGAATCCCAAAGGGAACAGAAAAGGAAATCGTATCTGTGAGTGTTACAGGATGTTAGATCACCCCGAGCTGAGATGAACAGGTAAGGATTGAGGTTACACTTGTCTGGGAAAGAGAAAACTTTGAGATTACAAAACTGAGATAAGTAAAATTCATGGAATATGCTGAGTTGGAAGGGATGGTCCAAGTCCAGCTCCTGGTCCTGTACAGATACCCCAAAATCCCACCCTGGCATTTCTGGATAGGTGTCCAAGCTCTCCTGAAGCTCTGGCATTCCCTGGGGACCCTGGGCAGTGCCCAGCACCTTCTGGGGAAAGAAACCTTTCCCAAAATCCAACCTGACCCTCCCTGACAGAGCTCCAGCCCTTCCCTGGGTGCTGTCCCTGTCACAGAGAGCAGAGATTAGTTCAGATCTCCGCTCAGTCTCCTCAAGGCTAAATTATCAAGGATGAATATCAAGTCTACAAATTAACTTTATTAATGTGAATTCAAAAGAGAGATGAAGAATATCCCAGAAACTTGTACATGAATCATTTTACCTGCATAAACAAATTTATTAAATAAATAACCAAGAAGATGATTCAAATAAAGCACTTTTTTAGCCACCATTTTTTTCATAGGAAGGAGGTACCAGTTTTGTTGCTGTGAGGCATTAGTCAGGCATTCAGATAGACTCATCCATATCCATGATCTGATTTATCTGTAAGAAAGTGATCTGGAATGAGGAAAATGCTCTTTTTTGTAAGAAGAATCATGAACACGAATTAGGACTGAAGGGATTTGTTTGCTAATTTAGAACTGAATACTGAATACTGATCTTACTCTGTAGTCTTAGGTGAGTCAATTCATCCTCCTGCTTTAGTTTCTTGGTTGCTAAAGAGGTCTGAAAATATTGGTTTACTGGTTTCAGAGTAGCAGTTTGGCTCAATGAACATTCCCAATGCAATTTAAAGAGAAATTATAGTTTTAAGTCTACCGTTATCAGAAAAAGGTTGGTTTATTGCTCCCATGGAAAAAAGAGTTAACTTTTCCATCAGCTGTCACTATCAGTTTGCTCATTCCAGTTCTAATGGTGGGACAAGCACCTCCAATGAACCCCTTGCTTTTGGTTCCCGTTCTAGCACACACCATGAGCTCAGCAGCCGCACCCAGCTGGACTGGGGACAAATTCCTGTTCTTATCTCCAGCTCGATAGAAGCCTTATGTAATTAAACAATATTGTGACGAGGGTCTTATCTCAGGGCATTAACTTCTTCTTCCCTTGGCAAGGATGTGAGCGAGCTGGACCCAAGCAAAGCTGCTCTGAGCCCACTGCTTTCTCCAGTTTGACCTTTTGGTGGAAAATAAAATCCCCACAACGTGAGCTCTGCCTGCACTGCATTCTTGAGACTCGAGCCTGCAGGAGGAGAACTCTTCAAGGCCACCTCCAGATTTATCTACTGTACAAGTGAAGAGCTTTTGTAAACCCTTCAGCACTCTCTTGGCTCCTGAGAGAGCTGATGCCTCTGCACAAGGCAGTTAATAACAGCTAATGATGTGGGGGCCTTGCCAGCAGCACTTGGTTGTGTAACCACCTCGACAGGCACTGTTTGTTTTGGTTTTTTCCACTACGACCGTTCCCCCTGGCTATGCCTGTGCAATCACTTGACCTCATGAGAGATCAGAATTGTCTCATTAATTTCACTGTGTTGCTCAGTTTTGGAGCACAATGCAAAGTGCAGCAGGATTTTGTGGCTGATCTGTTAGCAATCTGCTGAATGTGCTCGCACAGTGCAGTTGGACAGTTTAGGTGTCTGAGATGGAAAAAAAAAAAAAAAAAACCCACAAAGAAACAATTAGGTATTTTTATCTATTCCCTGGGGGCTTCTGGGGGATAATGCCGTGTTACCTCATACTTGGGATTCCTCCAGTTTAATTTTTCATATTCCCAGTATGAATTATTTTCCCTTTCCTTGAATGAAACTGGTATTGATTAACAGCTTTGACTCTTCAGTACTTTTCCCCTGCTTGTTTCAATCTGCATTTCTTTTCTTTTCTTTTTTTTCTTTTTTTTTTTTTTTTTTTAACCAGGTATGGGTCTAGTTTCTCTGTGAAAGGAGAAAATGGGAATATGTGCATCTCTAAGCACAGAAATGATGACAGCAGGAGGAAGAAAGGTACAGAATAAATCAGAAATGCAGTATAATGCATACTCAGACTGCTGTCATTTCACTCTTTCTCTTGCCCTGCTTTTATACTTAAAAGGCAAGAATAGTTGTATTTTGTTCCTGCAGTGCAGTCTAACCTGCACTGCATGTGAGTGGCAGTGATTCTGAACACAGCAGCAGTCACACTGCCTGCAGCAAGACATCCCTGAGGGATGCTGTCAGCTGGTGACAGAATTACGGGGATGCTGCATGGAGCAGGACAGGATGAGCCTCGTGCACTGCACTGAACCTGACAGGGATGCAGCCAGAAAAATACATGCAGGCAAAATGGAAAGACTGGGAAAATGCCTCATTTAACCAATGGGAAGCTTTTTCTAACTTTAATCCCTTGTCTTAGCAAAAAAATAGATTTCAAAGAGTGGGTGAAAGAGCTGTGCTGGCCCTAAGGAGCTTATCAGAGAATCATGGAATGGTTTGGGTTGGAAGGGAGTTTAAAGATCGGCCAGTGACATCCCTGCCATGGGCAGAGACACCTTCCACTGTCCCAGGCTGCTCAGAGTCCCATCCAAGCTGGCCTTGGACACTTCCAGGGATCCAGGGGCACCCACAGCTTCTCTGGGAATTCCATCCTTCACAGCGAAGAATTTCTTCCCAATATCTAAGCTAAATTTAAAGTGTGCACAGGGATGGAGGGGTGGGTGCTCTTCCTGCCTTTGTGGCACTGGGAGCTGTGAGATTTCCCCTGGCTCTGTGTGCAGACACGGCCCGTGCTCCAGCCACTGGCACACTAACACTGATGGTGTCACTGGGATGCTGAGAGTGCAAAAAGCCAGACAAAGCCTGAAACACCTCCACACTCCGGGCTGGAGCCCCAGGAGGGGCTGAGGGAGTGGAAAGGGGCTCAGAAGGAGAAAAGGAGGCTCAGGGGGAATTTCTGGCTCTGCACAACTCCCTGACAGGAGGGGACAGCCAGGTGGGCATCCAGGAGGAGAGGGGACGGCCTCAGGCTGGCAGGGGAGCTCAGGGTGGACAGCAGCAGGAATTTCCCCATGGAAAGGGTGTCAGGGACTGGAAGTGCCCGGGGAGGTTTGGATCCCCATCCCTGGAGTGTCCAAGGAAGGGCTGGAGGGACACTCAGTGCTCTGGGGACAAAGTGGGGATGGGGCACAGGTGTGGCGGGATGATCTCAGAGCTCTCTTCCAAATTCCGCAATTCCACACCGCCAGCAGCACCCCGAGAGCCGCGGGGCACGGCGAGCACCGAGCGGAACCCGCAAACCATCCCGCACCCCTCACAGCCCTGACAGCCAGCATCCCTCACACTCCTCACAGCCCTGACAGCCAGCATCCCTCACACTCCTCACAGCCCTGACAGCCCTGACACCCCGCAAACCGCGGGAGCCCCGCGGGCCCTGCGGCCTCCGTCCCGCACCCCTCACACCCCTCACACCCCGCACCCCGCACACCCCTCACACCCCTCACACCCCTCACACCCCTCACACCCCTCACGCCCCTCACACCCCGCACCCCTCACACCCCTCGCACCCCGCACCCCTCACACCCCTCACACCCCTCACACCCCTCACACCCCGCACACCCCTCACATCCCGCACCCCTCACGCCGCTCCCCGACCCCGGATCCCGGATCCCGAGCGCGGCGCCTCTCCGTAACCCGGCGGCGGAAGCCCCGTCCGGCCCGGCCGCCCAATGGGCTGGGGCTGCGCGGCGCCGGGGCCGCGGCCGGGGCCGTCACTTCCTGGCCCTGCAGCCGCCGGCAGCGAGGCCACAGCCGGGGCCGGGGGCGCCCGCAGCCCGCCCGCCCTCCCCACCGCCAGCACCATGCCCTTTGACTTCAGGAGGTGAGTGTCGCCGAGAGTCGCGACACGGCCCGCCCGCCCCGCGGGGAGCGGCGGCAGCGCCGGCCCGAGCCGCTCCTCAGCCCGCGGGTGCGCGTGGGATGGGCGGATGGATGGATGGATGGATGGATGGATGGATGGATGGATGGATGGATGGATGGATGGATGGATGGGAGGGGTGTGCACAGGGAAAGGGTGCCCAGCTCCACAATGCGCTTCTAGCCAGCTCAAGGGGGTGTGTGCGCTTTTTGCAGGATAGAGGGAGCAGCGGGATTTTTAGGGTGATGGATGCAGGTGTTGGGGTGGAGGTGCTGGGTTGCTGCTCCTCCCGCAGGTGCCTGGGGTCTCACTCTTTGGGAGGGGGTCACTTTTTGTGGTGGGGCTCCTGCATCACCTTTAGAAGGTCATGGTGCAGCTCCCATGGCAGCTTTAGGGCATCATTGCTTACAGCGGGATTCAAAGCAGTTTTCGAGAGTCATTTCTTACAGTGGAGTTCATTGCAGCTTTAGGTTATCATTCCTTACAGTGGGGTTCAGTGCAGCTTTGAGGAATCATTCCTTTCGGTGGGGTTCACTGCAGTTTAGGGTATCATTCCTTACAGTGGGGTTCACTGCACTTTAGGGCATCATTCCTTACAGTGGGGTTCCCACAGCAGCTTGAGGAGAACACAGTGGGGCTCCCACAGTGGCTTTAGGGGGTCTCTGTTTAGGGTGGAGCTCTCAGAGCATCTTTAAGGGGTCACTCTTTGCAGCGTGTGCCAAAGCTGTGCCACGTGTCTGATGGTTGGAAACCAACATCAACACCTCCACCCTTGGGTTTGCCATTTTGAGCAGCTGCAAGTTTAGGTAGGATTTGACTTTTCTGTGCAGCTCCTGCATCCCCTGGGCTGTGTCAGGTACCAGAGCAGAAGTGAAAAAGACCCTTCTGACTTCACTGGAGCCAAAATAGCAACTGTGGGTTCATTTTCTTTTTTTGAGCTGTTCTTGAACCAACCATTTGCACCTTTCCAAGTTCAGAGATGCCAAGGTGAAGATGCAGAGATGAGTCTTGTCATCCAGATTTTACTACAACAGAAATATTACAATAAAAACCACACTCATTTTGGGGAATGTGCAGTTAACTGCAGTCCTTTCAATGCAGGATCATCATGACCCCTACATGTGCACCCCCTTGATAGTGCAGTGCTTTATTTCTCCCAGACAAAAAGTTGTGCATTATATTTTTACTGTAATTCTAAACCAGGCCTCTCATTTATACAGGCTGACAGGATCCTGTGTGATCCATGGGGCATTGTTGAACATGGAGGCAGTTGCTTCTGAATGAAAACTTGCTGAAGCTGGAAACAGCATCTGCTGGATCATGTGGGATCCGGGGCCCAGAGCCTCGTTTCTGCTTTTGTGTAAAATTTGATAGAAAAATTCTTCTTTGGAGACATTCTGCCAGCTGTGAATCCTATTGCCATCCATTTTCAGACTCATAAAATACGTGAACAATAAGAGATCCTGGCCTGTGGCTGTCACTTTGTAATAGCAGATAAAGAAAATGTTATTTCTGATGTCTTTGAAAATGTAATTTCTGTTGGGTCTCTGAATGGGCATGTGGAAACATTGGCTCACCAAGAGCATAATCATCTTAAGAGACAGCACTGGTGCTTCACTTTGGAATGGAACAAAGATGTTCAGTAAAAGCTGAATTGCAGGGTTTGTGTTAATGAATTACAAAAACAGATACATCAGTTCAGATCTGCATTTTAAAGATTCACAGTTGCAAATAACTCCTTTGTCATTCAGAGTGGAGGATTAGAAATAGACACTTCAAAGCTGTTCCTCAAATAACATAAGCTCACTGAACTTCAGCTTTTCTGCAAGGATGAATTTTTCAAAAGCTGCCATTGATAACAGGAATTTCATATTTAAAGTACAGAGGAGCTATTGTCACGTGCAGCAAACCACTTTCCTGTTTTAGAAGCATGAACAGAGTTCAGGACCAAAAGGTTTGCAAAGGTTAGAGCCCTTTTTAGCTGTTGTGGGTTTTGTTCATAGTGCAGGCAGTGGAACAAAATCTGCTGAGGCTGGAAAATTTTACTGTTGTAGAGGTAAGGTATGATGCACATGTGAAAAAAAATGCACAGGTACTTCCTGACAACTCTAGAACATGCAAAACAAGGCTCTTGGAGGAATAAGGTCACCACCTTAGGTGACCTTAAGGTCACCATTTCTGAATGAAGAAATGACATTTTCACTGTGTAAATGTCAGGGTTTTTCTCTCAGAGGTTTCAGCTGGATATTCTTGGTACCCTGTCTTTACATGCCTATGTATGACTAGAGGTTTGCATTGTTAAGAAACTTTTAGAAATGCCCCTGCATATCTTCTAGAGTCCAGAATTCCATGTGGAAATTCCATTCTGGAGGCCACACATTTCACGTTGCATCTGAAGGAATTCTGTCCTTAGCTGCTCTGCCAAGGACATTTGGGAAGGCAATGTTTTGTTTTTATATCCTCCCCTTTCTTAGAGCTTTATTTTTGGTATTTTAGGGTGGCAGGATGGTGACAGCTGGCACCAGGTGTAGAGAGGGGCATTGCAGACCAGATGGAAGTTTAGACTTTGAGCTCTGTTTCCACACAAAGTAGCTCTAAGAGGAATAGATTCCCCAAATCTTATCTGGAAATGATGGACACACAAATGACAAGTAATTAAAACAGCCCAAGACCAAAAATGTCTCTGTTCTTCACCAACTAAAAGTCAAAGAAATAATTTACTTCTGTGGGACTTATCTCTTTGTTCAGTCTTAAACTTAGCAAGATTGAAAAACCAAAATTGCTTAAAAACCTTTTTTGGAATTTGTCTCCATCAGTCAGTCTGATGTGGAAGTAGCTTGGTTTGTTACCTGTACTTTTTTGTACAATTTTTTTTTCTGTAGGACTTCTGTTTTCTTGGCTTAATCAGTGGTTCCCTTTCCTAATACAAACTGCATTTAATTAATAAATAAACCAATATTTTCACAGTAATCTCACATGAATAATAATTATTCTGTCTCGAGTATCTTTAGGGTTTTAATAATACTCAGTGTTTACCCAATGCTTTTAATTTTTCAAAGCATTTCATTCAGACTAATCCCCCCAGTCCTGTTGTGATGTTGGTACAGGACCAAGTTTGCAGCTTCCAGATTGGATCCTTCAGTACAGGTCTGTTCAGTGCCTGTCACAAGGCACCAGCCCTCCTACAGAACTACTAAATCAGTTTGTATTTCCAGAAGGCCTGGTTCTTTCCTATTTTTTAACACCCATTTGGCTGAAAAAGAGAGACAGATTTTTCCCTTCTCGACCATCTCCTGGTTTTTAGGACTTGTGTCAGCAAAGCAGCTTTGTACGTGTTTGATTGGGGATTTTGAGTTCTCTCACTGGAGCTCAGAGGGTATTTCCTCTTGGAGCCTTTAAGATCTGATGTCACCTGCACACTTGCAGCCTCTGAGGGTGGTTCAAATCATAATTAGATTAAACTCTAAGCCTGGGTCATCTTGAGTGGAGATTGGGAGCCAGCCAGAAGGGCTCCCACATGTGTGATCCCCTTAGCAGGAGGCTGAGCTGGGGCTGGGACTTCAAACTGCTCAGGGGTTGAGAATGACACAAGAAAAATGAGAATTACAGATGTAAAGATGAAGTGACTCCCTTGCAATGGAGGGAGGGTGGAGAGAAGCCCTGCTGCAAGTTCTCTTGGCTCTGGTGGATTTTCTTTGCACCTGCCTATTTGCATGGAAGAGTCACTGGTGGGTTTGTAAAGACTGAAACTTCTGAACCATCTTGGTCACTTTACTTGGTTACACTGAGGAAAAACTAAAATAGGCCACTCTGAAATCAAGTTTTTGTTCTAATTCTGGGTAATTCACAGTTGTGCCCTGACCAGGTGTTTGGCATAGAGTGGCGAATATCTGTGAATCCTTATTTTGCTGTGTAACTGAGAAATTCAGAATTTATTTCCCATTGTTAATCATTGTGATGTTTTCATTCGGGTTTTTTAATTGTTCCTTGTTTGGTTTTGGGGTTTGGTTGTTTTTTTTCACAGTGTAATAACCTGTATGAAGTAACAATGTGCTGTACCCGGATTTTAGAGGTCATGGGAAAGGAGCCAGGCTTAGAAAGGATTTAGATTTAAATGCTGATCTAAAGTGGAAGAGCAAAAACTCTTTTTCCATCTGCACAGTACGACAGGCCCCCACTGTCAGCTGTTCTTTGGCATGTCTGTGATAAATGATATTTCAGTGTGGGTGTGCTGATTCAGACCTGTGGATCATTTTTATTGTTTTGGGACACAGGCAGGTCTTTGCTTTAGTTCCTAAAGGTTTTTTTTTAAATAAGGTTGTTCAGTCTTAACCAAAGACACACTCCAACCTTCCTGCTCTTAGCAAAGGGAGTATGTTTGAGTTTAAATTAGACCTAAGAGTTGTGATGGTGAATAGACAAACTGATGCTCAGACATGTGACCTGGCACAGTTGGGAAATCAATTCCTGACCAAAAGAAAAATGGAGGGGAACCATGAAAGACAGTTTTATTCCTTTTTTTCTGAAGCCTGGAGATTAAAATCAAGTTATTTGCCTGAAGCACACAAATGAATGAGAAGGTGTCTGAGGGGTGATTAGTTTGTAAAAGATTTTTCTCCATAGACTCAAAATCACCTAAAATCTGGTTTGTGCTCATTAATCTGGTCAGGAATCGATTTCACAACTGTGCCAGGTCACAAGTGTGAGCATCAGTCTGTCTGTTCTCTATTCCCCATCACAATTCTTAGGTCAAATTTAAACCCAAACATAATCCCTTTGCCAACAAGCAGTAAGGTTGCAATGATTTTGTCCAAAATATTAATTCCTGTATGTGATTGAGCTGGTAGCCATCACTTCCTAAATTAATGTCTAGGGGCTGTAACACAGCTCTGATTTGGGTAGTTACCGATTTACAGAATTACAGAATCACAGAATACTCTCTGCTGGAAGAAACCCACAAGGATTGAGTCCAGCCTCAGAAATTTGGCATTTTTAGCACCATGCCCTGACAAACTGAGCTCATTTCAGCAGTCACTGCATTTCCATCCCCACCTGCAGCCACGTCTGGGAGCCTGTTCCAGCTGACATTGTGCAATGCCCCTGGTAAACAACCCTTCCAAGTGGTATTGCTGCCACCTTACGTAATGAGCAACGTGGGTTTGGGTGCCAGGCAGTGCCATGAGTAACTTTGGCTCAACAATGGCCCTTTGAGGGCACCTGAGAAATTATTCTGCAGTCACAGCAGTCAGATGGGCAGGCAGAGCTGTACAGACAGAGTCTATTGATGTTTGTGCCACAAATAACTGATTATACATGGTGTGCATGTATGTAAATATTTCTTTCTAAGTCTCCCCAGTGCATCATTTCTCTCAAAATATCATCAGAGTGGAGATTTTTTTTTTTTTTTCCTGAGTAAGTAGGGAAATATTAAGGTCTGGCTTTGTAGGAGAGTTTTGCATTGTTCCTTCTGAACTTTAACTGTCCTTCTTTGTTCAGCCCTTGGTGACACAGATGCTTCCTTCATGCCATCATAGTTCATTGCTGTGAAAATGGCTGAATCACACTGTAAACAGAGCTGAAGCAATGCCTCCAGCCTGGACTGGGAGCTGGGCACCTTGTTCAGCTGGTATTTTGAAGTGTGCTGGTGTATTTTTTAGGCATGTAGTTCAAATGGTGGAGGTGGTGAGGAAAGAACAGTCTTGCAATGAACGAAGAAGTGGAGAATCATCTGTTTTTCTTGTCTTCTGTCCAAGCACAAGCCCTGAAGTGATGTCTAGGTATTGCTGTGCAGAGCCAGCTGCTCTCGAAATGGAAAACTTGGTCTGCCAAAAAATTAACCACAGCCTTGCCACAATCTACAACAGCTTCCTTATGCTGAAATGCCTGAGTATTTTAGTAGTAAATCTTTATACTGAGATGTCTGAGTATTTCAGTAATAATCATGGCAGACACACACAAGATGTAGCTGGCCAGTGCAACTCACTGTTTGAATTGTGTGTGTTTGGGTGTTTGTTTTCCTGTTTGGTGTTTTTTGAAGGATGTTTCCAAATGAGATGTATTTAGTTTAATTCAGAGAAGCCAGAAAGATTGGCATGTAATAGAAGAACCTTCAAAATGCTGTGTTAAAATGTGCAGGCCTGTATTGCTGCTGACAGGATTTCAGGAGGTCATGATTCCTTAGTGTTTATTTAACAATTAAATAAATTAAAGCAGATCACTGGCTTCCAAATTGTCCCTCTCCATAGACCACTGTGTGCCCCATAAAAAATCAGTAATGTAAATGTGACTTTGTTTTCTGATAAAGGTGAAGTCTTCAAGCCTTGCTTGGATTCTGTGTCGCTCTAAATGAAATGTGACCCAACTGCTCTGAAATTTGAATGTGGCTGCTGCACTATAACAGATGATAGCTGTACCAAAAACCAGTGGTAAACCTGCAAGTTGCAGCTCTTGAATCTGTGTTAGTTATGTTTTTTTAGTGGGCATCCATACAGATATTTCTTGGAAATTGTGTCAAACCAGGAACTTGACTTGGAAGCCAGGTGATGCAGAGGAGTTGTACTTGCTTGTGGGTAACACATGCAAATAAAAAACAGGACTGAGTTGTAGAAGCTTGTACAGAAAGTCTTGTCTTCTTGAGTTGGAATTGAAATAGAAGAACCTGAGCTGGTCACTGCAGAGTTCCTGATATTCTGGAAAAGTACAATATATTTGAATCCCTTGTATGGGATAGGAGTTTCTCTTACTGATATGGAGAAATCTGTCTCTGCAGTAGGAATGGATTGGCCTGTGTGCTTTTGAGGGAAGTCTTATGAATATGGACTTGTTTTGTTCACATATCCCTCTCTCCTTTTCTTTTTTTGTGTTTTTTTTTTTTTTTTTTTTTTTTTTTAATTCCCTGGATGTTATATTTCTTCCTGCTCTTTTGTACCAATCTCTGATTTTTGTGCTGAGCAAGCGCAGCTGGGACTTAAACCAGAGAGCAGCTTCCCCAGATACAACCTGCACATTTTTGATGCTGAAATAGTTCATGTTGATCTTGTTTCAAGGTGTTCAGCAGTGCAAGGCAGCAGCAGAGCCTTAGTGTTTTGTCATTCCTGGGGAAGACTGTGGTACAGCTCTTTTTTCCCATAGCTCTCTGTGGTTGTCTGTAGGTAAATCCTTGGAAATCACAGTCCAGCTTTTTCAATGTCTGCTGCAGGTTTTGTTTGTTTGTGGGAAGGGAATGTGGCAGAAGGTTGAGAGCCCTGAGCTGTCCCATTAGGAGAAGGAGAAATGTTCAGGACCAAGGGGATCACAAAGGATGGAAGTGCTGGGGAGCTGCAGGAACAAGAATCTCTGAAGAGCTGAAGGCTCTGTCCCAGGAAGGGTTACAGTCAGCTTATGACATTCAAATATCTGAACAATCTGCTTCATTTGGGGAGCAGCCATATATGTTTAATGCTCTTCCCCGTTCTCTCTGCTCTCCAGAAAATGCTGCTCCCACTCAGGAGTACAATGGCTCCTACAGTCCAGCAAAGGGCTGGATCCTTTAAATACCACTCCCCTTACTTGAACATTTTTTCTTCGTGACACTTTTCTCCTGTTTTGATGAAGCAGAATGTAATTTGCTTGCTTTATTAAAAATACATTTCTCTTCCATCCTTCATCTTGACACCTGCTTCACTGCCTAAAAGGAAATAAAATGCTTGCTGGCAAGATTCCACCTTTGAGTATTTGAGATTATATTTTCCTCCTCCTCCTCCTAATTGCCTTTGGAATGTGTTTGAGGCTCACATTTTATTTTGAAGGAAAAAGAAAAGTGATGTACCTCTTCCTGTCTTCCATCCTTCAGTGTCACCTAAAATAGTTGCACTTTTGGCATATTGCAGCAATACAATTGCTGCATGTACTCCTGAGAGAACAAGCTTGATATGCACTGGAAGAATAAAACCACAAAATTTGGCACATGGTTGACAAAAAGGTGTTCTGCAGGACAGCACAATAGAACCACAGAGCAGGCAGGAAGGAGGAAAAAAGAGAACTGGCTCCTTGGAAAGGAATCAATCTAAGTGGGAGCAGAATGTATGAATTTTCATGCCTTTTTTTTTTCAGCAGCTGCTGTGAGGATTGAAAGTGTTTTGTCCTAGAAATAAATGGGTTTGTTTTTCTGTCCCTATGCAGATCCTGTACCTGCTAAGTACCCAGCAGGCCAGATGACATAATGTGCTCAGGCTGGTGCCTCCCAGGTTCTCTCAGCCCCTTTCCCTAAATGTCCACTTACCCAAAGGCTGGATTATATAATTAATGACAGTCCTGGCCTACCCTTGTTTTCTTGTTCTCAGTACTCCTCCTTGTTTCAGACACTTCCTCTGTTAGTTTCATTATGTTCTTGGAACTAGAATTAAGAGGGAGGAGCTGGCTGGCAAGGAAACCTATTCCTGCATTTCACTCCTGGGTTTGTAAGTGTGGACAGTCAGCAGGTCAGAAAAAAAAAATCCCGTTTGCTTTGAAAACTGAGTGTGATGTGAGTGAGAAGTCACTCATACAGCATTTGAAAAATTGCCGTCTTCACCTGCTTGATAAACTGGTTTAAAACTCCATCAGCCCCTCCACCTCCCTGTCTGGTCCTTCTCATATCCGAGCTTGCTCAAAGGAATTGCAGATTAAACAGTTCCCGATGTAATTGTGAAGCTCAGGTTCTGCAGTTTGTGTTCACGTCCCATTGTGTGTAAATGAGAACTGGCTGATTGCTTAACGATGCGTTTGTTAATCTTCTAAAACGTGTTAATGACTGCTTGGTATTTACAAGTATCGGCTTATTGGTCCGGCTTTGGAAGTGTGTTTGCATCTCCAGCTCTCACTCAGGGCCAGGCTTTGGTGTTTGTGTATTCAGTGTTTATTTTCTGTGTTTGTGCATTCCGTGTTTATTTTCTGTGTGAAACTGCGATTAGCAGGATCGCTTATCTTATTTTGCACATGCTTCAAAGTTTGTGTCCCAATTCACAAAACCAGCAAGACTGGTCACAAACTGCTCTCCAGGCACAGCCCTGGTACTGAACCAAGCTCTGCTCTTTGAGAGCACATCCAGTTTGTTTTCCTAAAGCCACCTTCCTGCTGCTTTCCTTGTACAGACCTTCAAAGAACCAGAGAATCACAAAATATTCTGAGCTGGAAGGGACCCACAGCTCCTGGAGACAGACATCCCAACAATCCCATCCTGTGCACTCCAAACTCTCCTGGACAGCCTTGGTCAGGGCCCCACGAATCTCTGGGGAAAGAACCTTTTCCTAATGTCCAGCCTAAAATCCCCCCAACCATTCCTTCAGGTAGAACTTGGAGCTTTGCTAGTTGAGCTTCAGATATTTGCAGTTTTCCCATCTCTTCCCACGTGCTGGAGGGAAAGGTGGGCAGATGTTGCCAGGTGCTGCTGTGCAGAATGAACAGGCTGAAGAAGAAAGGTTTAATTGAGTGGAACAGGAATTACACAGTGAGTCACAACAAACTCAGGTCTGTTGGCTCCCACTGCTCATCCCATCCCTGGGATCTCAGCCTGGCTCTGCCAGAGCTGTCCTGAGCTGCTCTCTGCACATCATGTTCTCATCTGCCAGCAGACAGGAAACATAGAAATGTCATCTAAACAAAGAATTAGCAGAATGAAGGGCTTAAAAGTAGGTAGTTCCTATTTTCTGGCCCTGCTGCTGACTTCCTACCATTGTTTTCCCATTTAAACAGATTTCACCTACTTGGTTGGGTTGGGAGGAGAGTGATTGATTTTATTATCTGTGCTGGGTTGTAGGAGCTAAGTGTTCTTGCAGAGTTGTCAGAACATGCATTTGTCTTTGGGTGGGAAGAAAAACAAAGAATTAAATCTTGAACTAATATTTCTCAGTGAAAATAGAAAAAATGGTTTCTCTACACATGTAAGAATAAGGCAGCTCTACTTCTTCACCTGTTTTAGAATGAATTTACTATGTGAAGAAATTCTTCTTTCTTTGCTAGGTTTGGGGAGCAAAGTTGGACAGGTACAGCAAAGACCACAGAAAATACAGAGGGCACTGGAGCTCACCACTTTTTTGTGTCAAGTAAGAGAGGCTTTGCTTTTAAAGGCCAGGCTTTTCTTGATGCTTCCCCATTAAAGCCCATCCTTTCCCAGTTAATTTGCTCCAAAATGCTGGTCAGACCAGGTCTGACTTTTTTTAAAATTTTTTTTCTGTAGCAGCTCTCAAGCACCTGGGGAACATAATCCAGCCCAGGGCATTGCTGAGCAGCCTGTGTCCCTTGCCCTGCCTTCTTTTTATTCCTGTCCTCAGCAGCAGTCTGGTGATGCCCAGCCCCTCTCAGGGTCACTGAGCAGAGGGGAGATGTGTCCTGCTCCTGCCTTATCTGTGTCCCAGATCCCAGCTGTTCTCCAGGGCCATCTTTACTGTTTTACTTCACATACTCTGTCCTTAGGCACATGGAATGGGGTAAGTGATCTTTGAGGCCACCTCTGCACACCCCAGCTGTTACACTGCTGAATTAGGGCAATTTAACAGGTAAAGAGGTTAATATTCTTATCTCTGATCCTGGGCACAGGAGTTCTGGGGATGGTTTCAACAACTGTGAGCAGTAAAACTCCCCCCAACTACTTCAGACAGGCATCTGGGATTTTATTTTTATTTTTATTTTTTAAGTAGATGGTATTTTTCCAATCAAAGTAGCGCCGTGTGTGCAAACCTGACACAGCTGTGCTGTTTGTTCTACCTCTGTATTTCCCTCAGCTTGAGCTGTCACATTGAAAGCTAAATTGGTGGCTTTAGATTTATCCATTTTACAGAAGTAACAGCTTTGCTTTTCAAGATTACCACGAGTGTCTGATGTGCTTTGCAGGAGGGAATGAAGCCAGCAAAGCGTGTTCTGATGGAAGTACCTGCCTGTCTCTGGTGGAGTGAGACTGTGACTAAGCCTGCTGGGTTTTATTTGGAGCTGAATGGCCCCTGAAGAGGTTAAAAGCCACCTGATGGCTTGTGCTCCTCACCTGGTGTGCTTGGGCTCCTGGTGCCCAGCAGCTCTGTTGACAGAGCGGGGATGAATTGTCCCAAAGTCATTGTTTGGGAGCAGTGACCCAAGGGAACAGAGGAGGAGTCCTGCCTGTTAAACAACTTGGAAGCTCTTAGCTAAGTGATTAGATTTTTTATTTAAAATCTATTTTTTTCAGTAACCCTGCAGTATTCTCTATGCCTTTTTTTTTTTTTTCTAGCCCCATCTATTTTTTTATCTGTCTCAAGAGATCAGTTCTGGAGGCAGCAGTTTCATAGGATGGGTCAGGCTGGAAGGGACCACAGAGGGTCACTGGTGCCACCTCCCTGCTGCAGCAGGGCCACCCCAGAGCTCAGGGCACAGCAGAGTGTCCAGTATGGTCTGGAATGTTCATCCTTTGCTGAGATGCTCCAGGCCCTTCCTCAGCTCCACAACCTGTGCTGGATCTGCTCCAGGAGCATCCATTCCTCATCTAGAAGCTGCAGCCTGAGAATCCGATTTACTTCATTAAACCATTTATTTCCTTTATTTATTTCTGTTTTGGATGCTGGGGAGAGGGCTGGCAGTGCCATCCCAGGGTGTTGCAGTGGCTGATCACAGACCCCACCATGCCAGCTTTTCTCTTGGCCATCTCTAGTTCTGAAGCTTTGCTGAGATGACCAGAGGTGCTGCCTGAGAAGTCAGCAGAGCAGACAGACAGAAATGTCCTTGTCACTGGGCAGCATGCCTCTGCTGGGAAGGTTTCTCTAGAAATACCACTGGGGATTAAAGCCAGGGCGTTTCCATTTGTGTCTCCAGCCTGAGTGATGCTGCTCTGACAGCAGGCAGAACTTCCTTTTCATACCTTGAATTCACATGGAAAATAACCAATGTGCCCTGGGTTTTTTCCTCCCCTTCTCCTCCAGGCTGCACTGATTTGGGGAAGGGAAGCTTGTGAGACAGGGTGGTTAAACTCTGATCTCCCCTTTGTCACACCAACCTCCTCTGAAGTGTTCCTGGAGAGAGAAAATGGAGTCTGTTTGTGCACAGTCATCTTTGAATGTCAGATGGACTTAATCCAAGTTATATTTACCATGACTAAGTTTCCCTCTGCTTCCCATGCCCTCCTAAAAAATGATGAAGTGTTTTATGCAAAGTGGATTCTCAGCTGTAATTGGTATCTCTGCTAAGAGCCTTAATAGTAGCAGCTACTGAATGAATCATGATCCATAAACTCTTTTTCTAGTAAAGGGTCTTCCAGAGGTGGGAGCAGCAGGAATGTGAGGAAACAAAGCTGTGAGGTGGGATGGGGGGAGACTGTTCAGAGCCCTTGTTCCAGCTCATTTCACGTGCACTCAGATGTGTTTCCTGGAGTGGGGCTGAGGTTGCTCATTCTCTTCTTGCTTCACACCTGCCTTGGTTTCCTGAATTGCCACTGCAGCTCTTCTGTCATGAAATCAAACTTCAAAATGGACCCAAGTTATACAAACCTTGTGGGAAGAGCTGGGTGTCCCTGCACCAGATCTGTAAGTCCTGTTAACCCAATTAAAGGGGATGGAACCAACCATCTCTGCTCTCTGCGTGCAGTAAAACTACAAAAAGGTTCAGGGAGGCAGGTAGGAAATGGTAAGAGGAAGAACAGAAGTGTGTCAAGTGACAAATCCCAGGGTTATGTCCTTGTCTCCAGGGAAAACTCATCCCCAGAGCTGAGGATGATTCCTCTCTTTAAAAGCACTCAAATAGAAATTGTAGTTGCCTGGATTCACTGATATCTACATGAAATAATTAGAGAGGCTTGTGTAATTCTGAGGGATGTGCCCTAAAAATGAATTTCTTTAGAATGTCTAAATGACAGATGCTCTCAAAGAAGAGGCAGTGGGTTTTTTTCAAGCCTGTTATCAGACAGACCTGCCTCAAAGTTACTCTTATCAAAAACCAAATGGATGCTGGCATGGGCTTGACTGTGTTTGGCACCTGCCTTGCTCTCTGTGTCTTTCACTGTGCTGGAGTTTTTTTGATGTTGTTTTCATCAAAAGCCATCTGGGATTGTTGTTTTGAATGAATGTTCCCAGAAATGCACAGTGCAGCAGTTTTGCTGAAGGAGAAAACCTGAGTAACAATAAAGTACTTTATCTTCTTTTGATAAAAAGCACCTTTTCTTTTTTTTTTCCAAGACTGAGTTTTTTAAAACATAATGTCTGCATGGGCTGCCTGTGTGTCATTTCTTGAACATGACAAGTACAGTGTGTAACAGGATAAATTCTTTCTTCCATTTGTAACTGGGTTTACTGGTGAGTATGTCATGAGTGGACTCTGTAAAGAACAGGCAAGCTCTTTGTTTAGTCAGGAATTGGACAAATAGTGACCTCATGCCTTCTTGAGATTTGAGGTTTGATCCCCTTTGCAAGGAGGACTGGACAAATGGGGAAAACCAGCAGCAGAAATATTCTAGATATTCCACTAGAATTTATCTCCAGTTTGCAGCTCCTTGCAGATGAATGGGGAGGGGCATTACCAGCAAACAAGAAGGGTAAACAAGGTTTGGTAGCTGTTTTAACCTGCTTGTATTTATTCCCAGTTCTGGCATTAAGTAATTCCTCAAAGACCAACTTGGTGTCTGCCTAAAAATGCAGTTTTAGCTGCTGTGCAAGGTTTAGAGCAAAATATTAGTGTATTTTTGGTGTGACCATGATTTCAAAGGAGATGTGAAAAACCAGACTTATTCCTGCCTTCTGCCTTAGGCAGCTGCCTTGGGAGTGAAGTCATTGCACTGCAGACACAAATTCTGTGTGAGAAGAGGGATCTCCACAGAAACCTGAGTGGTGTGGCCCAAATCAGCCTCCCACCAAAGGGCTGAAGAGAGGGATTGTTATTTCTGTGCTTCTTTGTGCTGTCTTTTCAACTGGAGCCCTTTGAGTGAGGGTTTTGTTGATCCAGGAAGCCACCTCAGCCTAGAAAGATTTTTCTTTATTTTTCTTTATTATTCTTTATTAAAGGTTATTCTTTATTTCCACCCCGTGTCTTTGTGTCATGGTTGTCTTGCCTTTCTCAACCTGCAGCCCCCATCTCTTTCTTAGGGAAGTCATGTTTCTTACCAAGAAGGAAACAGTCAGGGATGACATTTCTACTGACCCTAAACCCCTTTTTTCAGGATCTGAGGGTCCCAGGATGGGTCAGGTTTGAAGGAGCCACAGTGGGTCACTGGTCCAACCTTTTACATCCAGATAGTTGTGGAATATCCCCAGCAAGGGAGACTCCCCACCCTCAAAGTTGACTTTTTTTCTCTGTATTTGATAATTCCTCCTTTGTGTAGTTTAGTCACTTCTGCTGTAGAATTGTCATGTGTTTGATTAACTTCATAGTGAAGTTTTGTGTCTGCTGGAAAATGTGTTGTGCCTGCAAGTCACTTCAGGTTTTTTATTAGTGAAACAAATTGGTTCAGCAGCACCAGGCTATCTCATTTATTTAAAGAGATCTCAAAGCTACTGATGTGTAATAAAATTAAGGTAGTTGTTCACTCCACACTGGACTCGTTACTGAGAGTGAGTAATGTCACCAGGAATTAGTGACCTCAGCTCCAAATGTGGTATCTGCTGAAAAATAGATGTCACTTCTCAAGGCTGGTGAACATGGGAGGTGGAGAATCAAGAGTTGTTTCAACACCCACATTCTTCTGGGTGAATCACAGCCATGGACCCTTTCTGCTGAGCCAAGATGACAATGGTGTATTTACACCACCACAGACCAGCTAAAAGTCAATTGGTTTTGTTTTTTTCTTTAAATCATCTTTGACATCAAAAATGTAATTTGTTGTAATGAATGATCACAGCCTCCAACTTTCAGGACATGCTGAAGTACCTACAATAGAACCAGTGTGCTTCAAAGAGAAGAGTGATGTTTAAATATTTGGTTCTCCTGGGGTAAGACATAATCTGCTTGAAGAACAAAACCATTTTTCCCCTGTCTGTGAGCATTAATTTCTGGAAAGGGACAAAAATTAATCTTTTTGCTGCTGATTTACAGTGCCTGAATTCTGTTCTGTGCCCAAGTGCCACATGAGAATGTGTTACAGTTCTGCTTGATTAACTGGAATCCAAAATACAGCCCAAGAGCTCCAATACAGCCTTTCCCTGGCCCCTCAGGTAAATCAGTGAAACCAGACCTTGCAGAATGGTACAGGAAAACTTCCCAGAGCTTCTGCTGGGTCTTTGCACACAGTAATTTTGGGAGAAATTCAGCCCTGGGTGCCATGGCCAGTGCATCCCTCCTGTCTCTGTGCCAGGGACAGGTGGGCAAATGCTGGAAACTGAAGGAGGAATTACTGCTTTTCCTTCTCTGATATGAACTCCTTTGTGTATCAGAGCTTCCATTTGCTACAGGACATTCAAATTTAACAATTTTCTAGTTAGTTCTACTTAAAAGTTGTTGGGTTTTTTTAATTGCCTCACATTCTTTGCTTCTTGTTCATGAAAAACGTAACAGTGCCTTACAGAGTTGTTAAAAACGTTCTTTTCAGATTCCAGAGATGTCAGAGAGGATTCTTCTGTTTTGGAAGTGTGGAAATCTTCAGTGAAATAATGTATTTATTACTTCATTTCCTGAAATATTTCGGGTCCAAACTTGAAGCTGTTCAAGTGTACATAAAGCCCTGGCAGGCAGCCCTGCCTGTGGCAGCTCCTGCTGAGGGACTGAGCTCATCCTCTGCTCAGGTGAAGCTTCAGCCCTGGAAAAAACCAGTGTTTGGGTCCTGTGCCCTCCCTGGCACTGATGCAGCAGTCACAGCTCAGGTGAGAGCCCTGCAGAGCTGCCCCAGCACAGCGAGGAGCTGGAGCTGTGGAGAGAGCCCAGGGGAGGCTCCAGGATGGGCAGAGGGATGGAGCAGCTCTGCTGGGAGAGCTGGGATTGTTCACCTGCACAGGAGAAGCTTTGGGGTGACACAATTGTGGCCTCACAGTGCCTGAAGGAGCTGCAGGAGAGATGGAGAGAGAATTTTACCAGGGCTTGGAGAGACACAATACTGGGAATGGCTTCAAATTGACAGAGAGCAGGGTTAGATGGGATATTATGAAAAAATGTTTCCCTGTGATGGTGGTGAGAAGGTGTTTGGAGCCACCTGGGCATTTTTATCAATCCAAGAGTTGCAAGGAAAAAAACTTTCTCACCTTCCTGGTGGGAATGTCAGCAAAGTGGTAAAACAGAATCCCAGAGGTGAGCAGGGGTCATTCCTGACTGGGTTCTAAGTGAGAATTCACAAATCCTTGTGTGATTAAGCCAGGTCTGGGGCAGAACTGCCAGGTCCAGCCTGGCCTTGGACACTTGGACAGGTCTTGGAGCCACCTGGGCTAGTGGGAGGTGTCCCTGCCCATGGCAGGGTTTGGAATGAGCTGCTCTTTAAAGTCCCTTCCAACCCAAACCACTGTGTGATTCTGTGATATACTTCTGTCTGAAAAAAATATCTGAGTAGCAGCAGCCCATCTTAGTGCAGGTACAGCTTTTGAAACCTGACACTTACTTGAACTTGGAATCTGCCACCCCTTTGCTTGGCTCCTTTGAGGTCACCACTGATGTCCTTTGATGTCACCTCTGTCTTTCCAAGAGGGCTGTGGCATCCTGGCCATCAGAGAGCTGCAGTTCTGCCCCAGACCTGGCTCAATCACACAAAGATTTGTGAATTCTCTGTTAGAACCCAGTCAGGAATAATCCCTGCTCATCTCTGGGATGCTGTTTTACCAGTTTGCTGACATTCCCACCAGGAAGGTGAGAAAGTTTTTTTGCCATAAAAAAGTATTGTAGCATTCCCTAATGTTAGTTATGAATGTTGGTTCCTGACATTGCCAAAAGGGCTTTTTTTATTTCTTTGTTTGCAGCCCTGCTCTCCATTGAAAGAAAAGACACTATGGATGTGTCAGGAAATTCTTTTGTTATACTGATGACAGCCTAATTCTATCTTTAGCCTCATATTCTGGAATTGCAAGGCCCAGCCTTCCCTTTCTGAGAACACGTATGACCTGGAGGAAGAACTTTCCTAGCAGCAAGTTTGTTGTTTCCACTCTGAAAGGATCTTAATTGATCAACTCAAAGATACAACTTAGCCTTACAAGTCTCGCCTTTCTGAGGGGAGGAAGAAACTTGCCAAAAGCTAAATATAAACAACATGCAGTGGAAAATGCACATGTGCCTGCCCTGGGAGTGTGGAGTGATGCCTCCCTTCCTAAAGCAGAGTGAGCTGCAGGTTAAGGGAGTTCACTGAGCAGGTGTAAATCTACACCCTGGTTTCTCCTGGTCACAGAAGACTCCCAGACTCTGCCAGTGGATGCCCAGGATGGCACAGGGTGTCTGTGAGCAGCTGTAAATCTACACCCTGGTTTCTCCTGGTCACTCATGATGACTCCCAGGATGGCACGGGGTGTCTGTGAGCAGCTGTAAATCTACACCCTGGTTTCTCCTGGTCACAGAAGATGACTCCCAGGGTGGCACAGGGTGTCTGTGAGCCCCTCTGCACATCCAGACTCCCTGCAGCATTACTAATGCCTTCCACTGCTTTGGGTACAGCAAGGAGCTCTTGCAACAGAGCACAAGGTTCCTGTCTGTTCCCAGGGTACAAATACTCCTCTAAGTGACCAATGCCTCAGGAACCTGGAGGCTTGTTGGAATTTTTACTGCTGGTGCTTGCAGGAAGGTCTGACCTGAGGGCAAGTAAAACCTGTTCCCATTTGCCATGCACACAGCTCCACTGCTCCTCCCTCCTGCATTACAAATCATCTCTGCTGGCTAATCCTCATTCTTTGCTCTTCCCAGGACGGTGTAAGTGCTCTCCTGGGATTGCTGTCAGTTCTGGGAGGTAGGCAAGGAGCCAGTGGCAAAAGGAGAAAGGTTTTTCTTGTCAAGGCAGATTTTTAACCCTTAGGTCTGATAGGAGTTGCCACAAATCTCTCATTTCTTGGGGCTTAGGGTCTCCTGTTACAACAACTTTTGTCAGCTTCACAGATTTGTTTTTTGCTTGATTTACTTATTTTTATAATTATATGTAATTAGTGAAGCCTTCTTTGGGCTTCTGTCCTCACTGCTAGCATTTGCTCTCTCTGGTGTCTCACAAACATACTTTTCAAGCTGTCATTGGACCCTTGACATTTCATATCTTCTTCTAACTTGGAGTTTAAGTAGAGTGAAGAATGTGGCTCTTTGTGCTGGCCATGCCACCTCCATCATTCTCCTCAAACTTTGATGTCATTTTGGCTTCTCCCTTGCCCAAATAAACCCCACTGCTGTTTCCACTAACAGGGGTCAGACTGAGGAAATTGTATCAGTGAACCCTGAGGACTCTTGTTCCTTTGCCAGGCTTTGAACCCTCCTAGCTCAGAATGTGTCTTTTCCAAGCAATTGATTGTTCTGCCAGGAGACTTGCACATAGCCAGTCCTTTTTCTTCTGGGCTGGTGATCATTTGGATTTACTGGTATCACACATCACTGAGCAAAATCCAGCTAGCAGTGTTTGCTTCTTATCCCAAACTTGTCTTTTTTTGATTGTTGTGATCATTTCAGCATCCATGTGTAAACTTTAATACAGCTTCCCTTCCCTTCTGCTTGGGTCAGGTTCTGGATGTCATCCTTCAAGCTTCAGCTTTTATCCATAAAACCTTAACTGAGCACTTTTTGTAGTGCTCTGCCTAATCCAAGCTTACTTAGGCCATGGAAAAGTTAACTTTTGGTGGTGTTGGGTGTTACTTATGTGATGAAATGACAATCTGAGAGAACTCTGCCTCCTATGACATCAGCTTTGCAATGAGTTGTTTAAAAAGCTGGATTTTTTTTTTCTTTTAATGCTGTGATGGGCCATCATTTCAGCACTAGTAAATATTTCTGATGGTGAGAACAAACTTCCTTTTATAGTATCCACACACTGCAGATTTCACTGAATGCAGCCTGGAGCTGTTTCCTATTTCTGAGTGTTGGCTCACACTCAGCAGCTCCTGGTGCTCACGTGCTCTGTGTGTCTGTTTCTCTCTCAGCTTTTTTAGCCCTGTTGATCTATTATTGTGACTTTGGCCAGACGACGCCAGCTTTCAGCAGTTAATGGGCTGGGAGAGCAGCAGCTTCCTCTGCCTGTGAGACCATGATGTCATCAGCTACTTTGGGTTCTCTCACCATCCTGATGCTTCGGTGGAGGTGGAAAGAATGCAAACAGCACTTTCCAGATGTTCCCAGGGCAGCTGGAAAACCATACATGGATTGTTTGGTTGGGGAATATTGCTGGTGTGCTCAGCAGAAGGGTAATGAAAACACAGCTCCTGTGCAGCAGTGCTGTCAGGTGTCTCACAGAGGGTGCTTGGGGTGTTGAGTGATGGCACAGCTAATTCAGGACTTTGAGCTGGGCAGCTGAAATATCTTCCTACCTGCTCTCCATTCCCTTTCTTTCCTTCTTTCCTTCAGCTTCAACTCCTGAGTGAAGCAGTGTCCTGATCTCGTGCAAGGCAAATGCTGTTTTGTTCCTGCAGTTCCTCAGAGTTATCTCAGCAGTTAAAGACTCAAGAAAAGAACAATAATCTAGTTTTTAAACTCCCAGCAAAGTATTTGATGTAGTAGGAGCTACTGAATAAACACAGGGGTGTTTCATCTTGCAGTGTAGACTGGGAATTTGGAAGCCCTCTCCAGGGCTGGAAAAAGCATCAGTTCTCACCCCTTGTGGCATATCCAAAAAAGTCTATTTTGAGGGAGAACCAGTCACTTCCTTCTTTTGGGTGGGTGGGTGGGGGGTGTTTTTAATGCATTAATTAATTTTTATTGAGTGATGGAAAAACTGATGTCAGAGCTGCTTTGTGGTTGGGCGTGCAGGGACACAAGGTGGTAGGAAATAATCCAGCTAACACATGAGGGCAGGGAGAGTTTAACCATGGGCAGTTTAAAATAGCAAAGCTGAGCCCTATGGATATTAAAAGCTATGACTGAATCAAAACAACAGTCTAATATTAAACTGGATTTTGCTGGGGGAGGAACAAACCTGTCGGGTTAATTTCTGTTGTTGTATCCAATGTCCAAGGGATTTTTTTTGTTTCAACACCTGGATTTCTGACTTAGGGGTTGTCTATTTCTGGCTTTGCAGGATACAAATGACAAAGGGCAATATAGGTTGTGTTTCACTGTGGGTTTTTTGCCACACATCTTTATTCAGGAGTCTGTAGAGTATCCTTTTCTTTTTTATAGTGGTCTATAAACTTGTCCAGCATGACTTCTTGCCTGGCTGCTCTCACAGTTCAAATTGCACAGATCCACAACAGGGAGGTGGAGGGAAGTGCTTTGGAAGTGGGAGCCAAAACAGAGCACAGTTACATAACTGTACAAAAGAAAAGGGTTTTTTAGTTTTGTTTTTCCTTCCCATATCCTCCTGCCTACTGAAAAAAATGTTGTTGGAAAGCTGGATGGAAAAAACTTCAGCATCGTCCATCCCTGTGGGGGCATGAAATGTATTGAAATGTTCCACCTGTTTTATGGCTGGTGCTTTTCCTCTTTCAGGTTTGACATCTACAGGAAGGTGCCAAAAGACCTTACACAGCCAACCTACACAGGGGCCATTAGTAAGTAACTTCTTTTTGATGTCCTTGCATAGCCCTGGTCTAAAATTAAAGATTGTTTGGCCTCTCTGTCTGCAGGGAATTTTTTTCAAGGGATGTTAAGCGTTGGAAAGGTGTCCTTTGTTGCTGAGACAGCTTGTTCTGCCCATCAAACAGTGGAGTAGCTTGTGTGAATTCAGAATTGTGGATTGGTTTGGGTTGGAAGGGGCCCTAAAGAGCCTTCAGTTCCAAGCAGTGATAGAGATCCACTCTCACTCCCATGTATCAATACCCAGATTTTGGCTGATACACATCTCTTGCCTTGGGCCCCTTTTCCTTCCTTCCTGCTGCTGAGGGAGGCTGGAGGCTGAGTAATGCCATTCACACAGGGATGTGCAGCAAACTGGCTGGGCAGAGGGCTTGGTAAACATTGATCAGGCTGATCCTGCCAGGCCTGTCATTCCCCTCCTCCTGCAGCCTTCCTGTCCCACTGAGCAGGACTGGCTTTGATCAGGGAGCTGTGCCCCATCCAGCCATGCTGGGAGATGGGTCAGTAGTCCTGTGTGTCACTGCTGACGTGAGTGATGTCACATCCCTTGGTGACAGCACGCAGGACTGAGTCAGTGCCCGTGAATCAGGACACAAAGGAAAGCTCTCTGTGGGCTGCAGGAGCTCCTGGCTGTGAGCAGGGTCCAGGAACAGGCTGCTGTGGAGTCTCTGTCCTTGGGGATGCTCCAAACAACCAGAGCTGGCCCTGAGCAACCTGCTCAGAGCAGGGGAGTTGGATGGGATGATCTCCAGTGGGGTCCCTGCCAGCTTTGACTATGCCGTGCTTCTGTGAAGATAACATTTCCCTAAATATTTACTCTCAGAGTCCTTGTCCCTGAGTTCTCCTGGCCACTGAATTACTTGTATCCCAACTCCCATTTGGGTTTGCTGAAGTCGTGAACAAAGAGCTTGACTCAAACTGTTTGGGAATTCAGAGGTGGATGAGATTTAGTGTTTTGAAAGAACACTTTGAACTGGTGAGTGATCCTGTCTTCTCTTCTGTTTTGGAAACGAAGAGTTCCCACACTACCACTGGGCTCCCTTTGAGAATTTGTCTTGTTATGAATCACCTGCAAAAGAGTATTTTAGAAGCAAAAAAAAACCATCAAAGGCCATCCAGTTTAGGCTTTCAGATCTGCAGTAACAGCCCAAGTGATAAGTCTGTTGTGGGAAGGCTTGAAGGTTGTGACTCTTACAATTATTAGCTGACTTCTTTCTCTCTATTGTTATTTACAGCTTCTCAGGCTTTGATTTTCTTCTCTAACTGGTTCTCCTTCTTTTTCTCAGAGTGTTTTTAGGCAGCCTGATAGAAGCTTCTGAACCACACAGGCAGCCAACAAACTGGTGGCTTTGCCTGTGAGGATCTTGGGAGCAGCTTTTCTAATGGGCTTTTCTGTCTGACCAGGCTTGTAATTTGAAAGCCACTAATCTTAGGTGTTGTAAGAGGCTATGGATGAGCCCAGCCCATTGCCAGGCCAGTTGGAAGCCTGGGAAGGTTGCATGACCTGATGATAGAATGCTTTAGGGAAGTCAGTTTGTGTTAACACTGAGGGCTTGAGTGCAGGGAAAGGTTCTGCCTTTCAAAAAAATCTTTTAGGCTTTAGTAATCATATGGAATTACTATGACTGCAACTTTATTTTGTCTTTCTTTAAGTCCTACAAGTTTTACAGAGCAGATATAAAATAGTCTATAATATCCAACTATTAATTTAGCTCTTTTCCATATGATTTCTGCTGAAACCTTAGTTCAGGTGCTGAAGCCTTTCTGGAATAGGACTGGACTTACTGCAGAGTTTCAGCAGTAGATTTTGGATTGTGAACAGGTCTATTTAAAGAAAAAAGGCTTGAGGTTTATTAGGGAAGAAGGCACAGGTCAGATTACAGAAGAAAAGAGATGGAGAAGAGCAGCTCTGCTCCTGACACCAGGGCTGAGGGGCCCAAGGCTTCTAGGGAAGAAGCAGCTAAGGGAGAGTAAGTGTTGGGGGATTTTGAGGGAGAAGAGCAGGTGAGCCTGAACATGAGCAAGTTCAGAAGCCAGCTGGAATGTTATTGAAGCTCTGTTAGGTATGGCTTTTAAATTCCCAAATTTGCAGTGAACCCTGCATAGAAGATACTTCAGATCTGTGTGGCAACCACTCAGCTACAAACAATTCCTTTAGGAATGAAGGAACCAAGAACAACCCACTGCCGTTTACTTGGAGTGAGGTTTGTCCAAAACAACCCAGCCACTGCTGTGGACTTTTTTGGGAAGTGTGTAGAAATTACTCATTCCTTTTCCTCCATAAAAATCCCTTCTTCAGGCAGCATCCCTGTCGTGCTGTTGTCTCTCCCACCATTTTTTGCAGGTGTACCGTGTCTGTGGTGCCACTGTGGCAGTGTTGGGACAGCCTGGCCATGTTTGGGTACAGAGGCAGCAGCAGCAGCTCTCCTGGCTGCCTGACAGCTGGCATCTGGCTGCACAGGAGCAGTGGGCTCTGGACAGGAGCCTGCAGCCCAGGCAGCTGCTGTCACCATCCTGCTCCCCAGCCATCGCTGTGGATGCATAGTTTACATGCACATGTTGTATGCACACATGGAAATGTTATCCAGAAATACTCTGGTGCTGTTTGGGGGCTGGAGTTTTAAATACACATCAGGAAATATCGAAGTTATGATTCACATGGCGCCTGTAACAGGACCCGCTCCTTGTGCTTCGTAACAGTTTGCTCCACTGAATAATAAATGCTATTAATTTTATGCCTTAATATAGGCATGGCTCCACGTTCTCAGTCTGTGTGATGTGTTAAACACTTTGCCTTTCTCTCATTTCTCATGGGGTGGGGAGGCAGAGCCAGGAATATACGTAGATGGGCTATGTAGTAGAAGGAACAAGTAGAAAAAGGTTAGTGCAGGAATAAAAAACCTTGGCAGAGTTTCCCATCCTTTTGGAATTGCAGGTTAGCCAACAGCAGCGTGTCTACACCAGCAACCTTTGATATATTGATCATGTTATCATATTAGAGCTTTACAAACCTGTCTCAGAGTTGTAGGAGCTCTGTGGGAACGTCGCAGTGCCCTTGCAGTTAAACGAAGCTTTATGCATGAATTGTTTGATTCTGTCTGATCCCAGCCTTTAATCTACTTTTCCAAATAAAATACGCTTGTCAAATGTGGGTGGTAGGACTGCACATTTGCATGGAAGCAAGTAAAAGGCTTCAGTGTGAAAGAAGCAGCTGAAGCACCCCGTGCATAAATTCCTGTGCTGGGAACGTCGTCTGTGCCTGCAGCTCCACGGTGAGAGAGGAGCTCCTGTTCTGCAGCTGAGGAAATGCTGCCTCTGCAGAGAGTAACTGATAATGCTGTCACATGAGTCTCATGCCAAAAACTCCCCCTGCCCTGGCAGTGTGTTTAGGAAGAGTTTAGCAGGCAGTGCAAGTGTCCAGTGTCCTCTGTCCCAGAGTGTTCACAGCAGATGCCTGAGAAGGAGCAGGAGGGGCAGGTTAAACATTTCTCCAGGTTTTGCTCAGTTGGCTCCTGAGTTTCCTAAGCTGGAGTTGGTTCCTTTGTCTTTAGTATCCCTCAGTGGATTTCTTCCTCAGGGCATGTATCATTCCTTTTTGTAATCTAACAGGTTTTATTTCTTAAGCATCCTCAGCATCCGTAGTCAAGAATCTTCAGAATTCAGTTGTGTTAAGGAAAACCTTCTCTTGTTTTTAACATTCCCTTTCCCTGTTCTTCCCATACTGGAAGAGACAGTGAGTGGTTGTTCCCACTCACCTCCTTCAGGTTGATTTTATTTCCCTCTCTCATGTTCACCCTCAGTAATCTTTTTTTACAGCTTCAGAACTGACTCTGTGGTTTGAAGACTGAGAAAAGCATTGAGGAGCTTTGAAAGTCAGCTCCTGCCAGGCACTTCAGAGCATTCTTGCAGGGTTTTTTAGATATAGGTTAGTGGAATTTTACTGTGCTGTATTTGGTAAGTATTGTCACGAACCTTCACTGCAAGAGCTGAACTGAAGATGGACTTGAGGGAGCAAGTACTGGAAAAGAAGATTTTTTGATTATCTAAGTGGCAGAGAAGGAAGTTTAAAAATTGGAAGAGAGAGGAAGCTCTGGGAGAGAATTTAGTTAAGAGAGTTAGTGGTAGCAGGCTTTCCTAGAAGTGCTTGAGAGCAGAGGTCTGGCTGATGCTGTGGAAAGCCTTTATGGGATTATAACAAGCAGCAAGGAATATGGGAAGCAATTAAAGAAAAAAGAGCTGTCTACGTCAAACACTCCCCTGCAACTGCTGGGGATCAGAGATCTCGAGTTTCTCTGACAGTGATCAGCAGTACAAACACTGGACCTGCTCATGTCCTGCCTTGGTTTCTTTTTTTGGGCTCCTGTGTAGGTGTGGATGTTCTCACAAGAATTTGTGTGCTTCAAGCAGACCTTTCTTCTTCCCAGGGACTCAACTGGGTCCTGGTGACCTTCTGTGTCCTGGCAGCCAAGGCTTGGGAGCAACTGTGTGGCCATCTGAGGTTTCTCTTTAGGATTTAATATCCCTTCTTGCTTTCTGTTTTCCTACTGGTCTCCAGGATTTTTCCCCTCTCTTTCCTCATCCTAGCTAGTGGATTTTTTGGCATCTCTGTTAATCTCTTGCACTTCAGAGAGTGTCAGTAAATGAACCCACAGTTGAAATTATTCTGATGAGGAAGGGGAAACAACACATTTCTCTTTCCTCAGAGCTGGAAGAATGAGGCACCAGGCTTTAGCTCACTCAAGGCTCTGTCTCAGTGCTTCCCTCAGCACCTCTTCCCTTCCCTTCCCTTGCCTCTCACATTCTGTACCAAGGGAATTTGGTCCAGGGCTCTTGTGTGATAAAATTGTTCCCAGCCTGTTGTTACTTGAGCTTCCTGAAGGAATGGGCAGTCAGGCTCTACAGGTCATGTGGAATAAAGTTGAGGAACAGGGCTTTCTTTTTTTTTTTTTTTTTTTAGTGTATTTCTCAACCCTAATTAGTGGTAAAGTGGTCATTTCACAGAGAGCTGTGCTGGGATGGAGGGGCTGTGCTGGGATTGTGCTCTGGCTGTCAGAGCCCTGGAGGAGCCTGTCAGTTCCTGCCTTGCCCTTCTGTGAGTGATTCATGGTGAATTTGGGTATTGTACTGAACACAGAGCTGCAGCCCTGTCTCCTTGAGCTGGCACATCCTTGTCTGCTCCAATCATCCCTGATCCCTGGGATTTACAGCTGTGCTTCCCTCCTGTGTGTGACTGTCACTGCTGCTTGAATGGCCAGTGGTTTGAATAATTTCCTGGTGAGAAGTAAACAGTGACATTCCAGTTATTTTGGGTTCCTTCCATGCAATTCCAGGTTGGAATTCTTAGGAAAGACGTGAGACTTGTTGTCTGGGTACAATTCCTTCAGTGGGGATTGTCCCTCTCTGCAGAGTCAATATGTCAGCAAATAGAGAAATTAGAGAAGTCAGGCACTGGCTTCACAATTCAAGGGTTGCCACTGTCCCAGCAGGATGTGAGGTGCCTTACACAGAGCTTTGAAACCTGACAAAGAGCCAAAATGTCTCCTCATCCCAAAAAAAACCATGTTAGGGCACTGTATGCTTTCAAAGCAAGGTTCTTCCTGCCTTCTGCAGGTTTTAACAGTGATAAAATTGGGAGCCAAGGCTCCAAAGAAGTGATGTGGTCAAGGAGCTGTGTCAAGAAGAGGGAGGTGCTGGCACACCAGCATTGTGTGCTGAAGGTAGAGAGTGCAGGAGCAGGGGGAAGGTGGAAATCATGGCAGAAAAAGTGGCCCAAAAATGGATGTTTGGATATGGGAATGGCATTGAAATCACTGCTCTGTTGGGTTCTCTGGGTCATGGACTCTAAAGATTGTTAATTCTCAGTTGTGTATGGGGGGAATGATATGGTGAAACCAGTTTTGTCTTTGTTAAATGTTCTAACCTAACCTTTTCCTCTCCTTACCTCTGTTCCAGTCTCTGTCTGCTGCTGTCTCTTCATATTGTTCCTCTTCCTGTCTGAGCTCACTGGATTCATAGCCACTGAAATGTAAGTAAAAGTCACATTTTCCCTTGTTTGTGTGGATGTGAATATTTACAGCTTTACTGTTATCTGAGAAAAATATTCCTGTAATTTCACTAGTTGCCTAATGGGTTTGGGATTCCTTTAGGTTGAGTCCAAATTCTCAGACATCCATTCACCTTTTTAATTTGCTAAAATTAATAGGCAAACTTGGTTCTGAACTATTTTTGATAGAGGAAGCTGTTCCAGACTCGCTTGATCCTTTATTAGCTGCATGCTGGATTGCATAATTAGCAGCATGGAGAAATGTATTGCATAAAATAAGAATTATTAGTTTAATATCAATAATTACTTTTTTTTTATAATGCCAGAGCTGAATCTCTGATTCATGCAAGTAGCTTTATTAATGTGTGAATTTTTTCTTCTTCTGTTGAGCCTTACTAGGAAGCCTTGTTCACAGATTTTGTGCCTGAGGACAAGTTGCCCCAGGTGGTGACAGCTTTGAGACAAATGGAAATTATTTCTAATTTTAAAAATTGCTCATTGAACAAGCATGAAGCACTTATTAACACCGAATTAATCAGATTTTTCTTTCCCCCTGTTCTCATATTCTTCCTGCCTCAAAATAAACTTTTAGTAACTCTTAACACATCTAACTTTGTTTGGGGCTCTAGGAAACCTTCTCCATCACCTGCTGATGTGGCAGTGAGCTCACTGAGTGTGAGGTACAGTTCCTGGATAGTTGGGAAGGGTGGAACTTCTGTCAGGCTCACATGATGCTCCTGATAGCAACAGATGTCAGAGCTGAGCAAAAAGGCTCTGAAACCTTGGTTAGATTGGCCATTTTGATAAGCAAGAGGCTCTTGCATTGTTTTTGTGCAGCTCTGTCATAGATCAAGAATATAATTTCAGGAATAACGTTCATGTTGACTAATGTTTAACTGAAGGCAGGAGTGTAATCGAGCTTGAGATCATTTTCTGTGCCTGTTGCACGTTACTTCAGAGATGGTATCTCAGATTTCTTGCTTGCTCACTGTTTCTTTGACTTCAGTTCCGTGTGTTTGCTTGTGAAATCCGGGGTCACCTTATCAGCCACTTCACAGAGCTGAGTTTCCTTGGGTTTCTTGTTTTAAAAAACAGAGCAAAGCCAGACAGACTGCTTCAAGTAAAGCACTGCTCTTTTTTGCTCTCCTCTTAGATCACATTCTCTTGCCTGGTTTTCTTTTTTTCTTTCAGTTAATGCTTTACAGGAGGAATTAGTAATATTTACCTAGTTTTGACCCAGTTATTGGAGTGCACATCCTTATGGAGTAGCAGTTTCCTGACTAGAAATTCCTTTTTGAACAGCACAGTTGCATAATTCTCTGAGGCCTCTTCTTGCTTTTTCCTTAAGAAGATGATGCATTTTCCACCAAAATATTGGGAAGTGCTGTAAGTATGCTCAGCTGGCAAGTTCCACATGAAAACCTCAGAGAGGTGGTGAAGTGCCTTTCCCAGCAGGAGCTGTGTGGGGAGGAGGTGTTTGCACACAATAAAGCAGTAAAATGTGAGAGAGGATGTCATGAAGGGTCTGGGACAAATGACTGCAGGAACCTGATTCGTCACGGACCATCCAACACAAAAGCTCACACAAAAGAGTAGGAAAACCTCCTTCTGATGAGTTACAAGTCATCAGACTCTTGCTGGGAACATTCACCCCCAGCACTTGTGAAAAAGGCTCTCCCAGAATAGTGGAAATACTTCAGAAAGTCACTTCAAGTCCTGCCCAGGTCAGCGACTTTGAAAGTGGGAGTAAACTTTTATTTTCCATTTCTTACTCACTGGTTTCTCTTCTGAGAAACCCAGTACAAGTTGTTGTGAGCCTCTTGTGGTTCCCTGTCAGTCAGGTGTTACTGGCAATGAATTGTGAGGCAGCAGAGCCTCATTATTGGGAATAAGAATTGGGAGTTTTGTGTGGTCTGGAGCTTGTGAGAGCTCTGTGCTGCCATCAAACTGGGTAATAGCAAACAACAAGGGAAATACTGTCTCAAAATGGTTATTGAGCCTTGTTTGCCCATGATACAAATACTTACAAATATATGGAAGATTCCTTATGTGCAAACTGTTCAGTTCTCATCAACTTTTATTGCAAGCTTTATTGCAAGGTTTTTTTTGTAGTATTAAGAGTCTCCTAGAACAGATACCTCACCCAGACTGAAGTTTCCCAATGCCAGCCAGGACCTGAATGATTACAGGTGTGCAGTTACATGGGATGAACTTTCCTGCTTTGTCACTGCCAGCTGTGCTGTGAGACTGCATCACTCTTTCTCCTTTTGTGTCATATTTCCCTTAAAGCACTTGACAGAGCCAAGCTGGGTGGGGAGAGCTGCACAATTCTGATGACAAGGTGAGCACTTGGTGTTTTACATCAGAGACGTGGCAGGTTCCCTGCTGAGCACTCCTGCTTCCCTCAGAGCCCTGTTACACCGAGTCATTTGTGGGGTGTGGGCAGGGACAGCTTCAGGGCAACCTCAGTGGTGGCCACAGGATTCCCTGTCTGACTCCCAGAGCTTCCCTTTTAAAGCAAGAGCCTTCCATTTAAAGCAACAGGTCAGCATGGTTTGTTGAGCTCGTGCTGCAACATGAGAAAAGAAGGTCTGCACCACACTGACCCCAAATTCTCACTGGCTCCTGCCCTGCTGGACTTTCTTCCACATTCACGTGGCTGCAGCAAGCTCAGTGCCTGGCGTTACTCGAAATCTCGGTTTGGCTGCTCTTGCCCAACTTCAAAGCTGTTTTTCCTTGACCAGCCCATTGTCGTAGCATTTACAGTCTCAGCTGCTGAAGGCTTGTCTGGGTGGCAGAGAGCCAAGAAATGACAGCCTCATCTCGAGGATCACAGTCATAGCCCTAAAGCCAAACATTACCTGTGTGAGGAGGACAGCAGCTGTGTCATAACTCGTGTGGGTATTTCTAAAGAGTGCTGTGTCTGTGCTGGCTCCACTTAGGAAGCCAAACCAAGGCACTGCAGGAAGCTCATGGAAGAGGTAACACACTCTAAAGGCACATCCTATTCTGCTGCTGACGGGTTTCCTGAGGAGACCAGCCCTGAGCAGCGTACAAAACTCCCAAGTTGCTCATCTTCCAGATTTATCGTGTGACCCTGAAAGGCCTGTGAGCAGCCATGAAGGAAATCCAGGCCTGGCACTTAGGTGGGGCTGCATCCTTCCCAGGAAAAGCACAGTGAAGGGCTGGTGAGGGAAAAGAGCTTTTTTCTTTTCTTAGTCACAACCCATCGTTGCCATTAAGGGGAGGGCGGGTTTAACTCTGGATGTTAAGGATCCACTTTATTTTTAGGTTTTCTTTGGTTCAGACTAAGAGTGATTGAAGACTTAGTCGAAACTTCAGGCATTGGAACGTCCCCAGGGAACACGTGGACATGGCACTCAGTGTCTGGGCTGGGTGACAAGGTGGGGATCGGTCACAGGTTGGACTCGATGGCCTTGCAGGTCTTCTCCAACCTAAGTGATTCCATACCAAGAACCTTTGTGAATCTCCCCAATTCTGTAAAATATAAAGGAGGTCTGTGCTCTACATTGGAACCTCTGAAAGATGAACAGCATCAAACACTCTTGTCCCACTGAGCCAGTGACTCAAATGGCTGAAGAAATTAAGCTAAAGTTTAAATGTGTCTGGTTTTTCCTGGGCAAGATCAACAGTTGGTTGAGTTGGGAGTAGTCTGAGGGCTAGAAATGGCTTGTCCTGTCTTTAGCAGCCTCTTCATTCCTCTGCTGCTGTGTTGCAAATCAGAAGCACAGAAATCACCCATCTCTTTTCTAATTAACTCAGCTCAACGCTAGACGTTATTAGCTGGCAAGATGATAATCTCACAGTTTTATCACCCTAATTAGGTCATGAATTATGTCCTGTAAGATCAATAATAGTTTTCCAAGTATTCCATCATTAAGGATTAAAGATGTAATTAACTAATCTGGTCTGCCTTGCATTGGCAGCCAGGGGAAGGGGTAGGAGGGTATGAATGTGGTGCTTGTGGTATGAATGTTGCTGCTCAACACTAATTCATCTGCCACAGCACACTGTAGGAAGCAACAGACTGTTCCTGGCAGTGTTTTGCTTTTTCTTTATTTTTTTTTTTTAATGTAATAACAGACAAAAACTTATCTGAAGTGACAAGTTTGCTAATTGGAAAGCTGAGCCCCCCTGCGAGGCAGTTAATTACTTCAGCAGAATATCTGCAGTAAAATTACTGCCTTTTCATGAAAACATAAACCTTGAATCATGGAATCACAGAATATCCTGGGCTGGAAGGGACCCACTAGGATGATCAAAGCCCAATTCCTGGCCTGAAACAGGATAGCCCCAAGAAGGCTGTCAGGAGTGTGGGAGGAAGCAAAACTCCAGCAGTTTCAGGGAGCAGTGTTCCTTGTCCACACTGGATTCATTTGGAGTTTCAGGGAGCAGTGTTCCTTGTCCACACTGGATTCATTTGGAGTTTCAGGGAGCAGTGTTCCTTGTCCACTCTGGATCCATTTGGAGTTTCAGGGAGAAGTGTTCCTTATCCACACTGGATTAATTTGGAGTTTCAGGGAGCAGTGTTCCTTGTTCACACTGAATTCATTTGGAGTTTCAGGGGGCAGTGTTCCTTGTCCACACTGGATTCATTTGGAGTTTCAGGGGGCAGTGTTCCTTGTCCACACTGGATCCATTTGGAGTTTCAGGGAGCAGTGTTCCTTGTCCACTCTGGATCCATTTGGAGTTTCAGGGAGCAGTGTTCCTTGTCCACACTGGATCCATTTGGAGTTTCAGGGGGCAGTGTTCCTTGTCCACACTGGATCCATTTGCCTGCCCAGGACTGATCCTGCAGAGCAGCAGGATTGTCACCAGACCTGTCTTCAGAGGCTTTTTGTCCCATGGCTCTCCAGAGCGTGTGGGGTGTGTTTTGTGGCTCTCAGCCCATGGGAATGGAACCAGCCAGCAGAGTGTGAGTGATCCTGCTGCAACAGAGGTTTCTTCTGCTGCAAACCCTAATCTGGGAGCACAAGCCAAGAGATGCCACAACTCCTGTTGGAGATGCACCTCCAGCCCTGCAGTGGAGCCAACAGCACGGGCAGCACATCTTTGCAGGCAAAGGGGAATGGGAGCTGTAATCCTGCTCCTGACCTTGAGCAGACACTTCTCTGCAGAAGGCTGTAATCCTCAGCAGCCCTGAGAGAGGTGGGCAGGTAAGAAGCTTAATTGCTGTTTGTGTGGCAGCCTGGGGATTACCTAAGCCGAGGTGCTGGACGTTGGTGGGGGCTGTGTGCCCTGTGTGGGCTTGCAGGAAGCGGAAGGTCGTGGCATGATGTCATTTGCAATTCCTGACTCAAGGCTACATTGACGTCTTTCGAACCCTTCTCCTTTCTTCCTGTCTCCTGGAGAGCTGTAATTCCTCCCTTTGTAGGGCAGCCTGCTTGCTGTGCTCCACAGCTGATCTGGGACAAGGACCTGCAGCCTGAGGAGATGACTGGGATGCAGAAGATGACAAATCTCAGAGCAGCAGACACACCACGCAGTGGAGAGTTTGCTGACCTGCTTGTTGTTTCTTCACACAAACTGAAAAGAAGATTTTTCTAATCTTTGTCTGATGTTTTCTGGTCTGGCACCACTGGAAATGTGGTGGTGCAGGAGTGTCAGCATTGGAAGGTTGTTTTTCTGGAAGGTGGTTGATTAGAGCTGAAAGGGCAAGGTGGAGCCAGGAGGGCTCACCTGAGAAAGTCTTTTGAGAAGCTTTGGGCTTCTTCAAGAAAGAATAATTATTTTCCCTCTTAGGCATAGAGTCCTGGAGATCAGAGGGTGCCTCCTGGGAGTTGGAGGACAAGGTAAAGTGCAGCTTTCTGCAGTAAGTGGCTGTATTTTCTCTGTGGCTGATGACTGAGGAGGAGGCTGGCTGATTATTTACTGTAAAAAGGGGGGAAAAAAGGCTAAAACCTGGAGCAGGGACATAGGACAAGGAGGAAGAGGACAAGGCAGATGTGTTCAGAGAGCACCCACAGTGTGTGAAGCTCGGGAAGGTGGATGCAGTGCCCACCCTCATATCCAGAGGGCTGCAGGCTCTTCAGCTGTTGAAGTGAATTTAGCGGCCAGAGCTGCTGGGTGGGAATAAGTTCCTGGGGAAGTTTTGTTTCTGGGGAAATGAAGCTGTTGTGTCATAAATCTGAGACCTGAAGCACAGGGAGCAGGTCAGACTTAGTTTGGGTAAAACCCTGCAGCCATGCCGTGCCCTCTGGCTGCTGTGGCCCCTCTCCTTGGCTCCCACGTGCCTTTGCCATCATCTGGCCAAAGGCCCCTCCAGCTTTTTGCTTGGAACACTGCAAGTTTGCTGGAAGTTTGTAAGCAAGCGGGGTAAGCAGCCCAGCAGCATCACTCAGGAATGTGAAGTATTTCCAAGTGGCTCTTTCTAGAAGTGGAGCAGATTCCTGGTGTCTGGATCATGGAGAAACTTCCCTCCCTTCCCTGGTCAGTGGTGGGAGGCTCCAGCTCTCACCTGTTGTGTTGTACTCCTTGTACTTTCAGAGCTCTGCACCCTCACCCTCCTTTACTGTGCTGCTTTTATTCAGATATTCCTTGTAGCAGCAGGAAAACACCAACTGCTGCATGTTTGGAGAAGGTACACCCTGCCTTTGGATATGACCAGTATCACTGCCTCTCTCTGCCTGCCCTCAAATTTTATTTCCCTTGTGACCGTCCCAGATTTACTCCTGGACACTTTGCATTCAACTGTAAATTAGAGTGAATTTACTTTCTTCCACCAGAGACCTTACTGCTTCAGGGAGAGTGGCTAGAGGGGGTAAATAGTGCTTTTCATCCCAGCAGAGTCTGATTAAATTGTAGGAAAGCTTTGTGCAATTTGGCTTTTTGGCCCTGGGGAGGGGATAGCAAGGGACATGTGAGTGCCAGCCCTTTGCCACTCAAACCTGACTGCAAGGAATAGCCTTGACCCTGGAAATTTGCATTACCTGTGAGATTTCTAGAATTCCTATACTCCAAATATTTGAGGAGATAAATATCCAGTTTGTTGAAAACAACATTTCTAGTGAGGTTTGCTCCAACAAGTGCAGCCTGTGGTTTGCTGTCATTGTACCCCTGGTTCCCCATAGTGAGAGGGAGTATCAGTGACACACAAAGGATGCACTTTGGAGCTGGATTTGTCAGTTTGGGCCCTCAGCAAGAGCTGATTGAGCCATGAGGAGGCAGTGGCTGGGGCTGGGAGGGGGAAGCAGGATCAGCTGGATGATGCTCCATGAAAGGTTGAAATGAAGGGAAGGAAAGGGGGGATCTGCTGTCACGAGCTGTCTGATATCTGTGGAGTGATAGATTGGGTTATAAAATTTGGAACATGAGTAGGAGAGGAGCAGGGGGCTAGTAAGTGAAGAGGAGGAGGAGGAAGTGGCCCTGAGCCTTGCCCAAGGGACAGGTTGGGAGCCACTGGTCCAGTGACCAGAGTGCAGGACAGGAAACCAGTTTCCTTTATCTGCAGTTATTGGGATGTGTGACCTGGACAAGCTGCCCTACTTCTGTGTGCCTCAGTGATCCAGTGAGCAGCCAAGTGACCTCAGCACTTGCCTTCCTCTGTCAGAGCCTCCACAAGCTCCCTGTGCACAGAAATTTGTCACTTGCTCATCACCAAGAGGCTCCTTTGCTGCTGGAGCCACACAAAATCTGACAGGTTCAGGGTTAGAAATGAGAGGAGTGTTGGATTTGTCTTTACAAACAAGCTGTGGATCTGCTGGTGGATAAAACCAGCACTGGGAGATAAAAGAAACAGTGGGATGGATTCCACTGATTGATGAATGGAAAAAGATATTTGCCTCTACAAACAAACTGCAGGTTTGCTGATAAATGAAATTGGATATTGGAAGATGAAAGAAGCAATGGGGGGAAACCATGAATTCTATAAGAATTAAAAATTAAAAGTGAGGGTTGTACATCAGAGGGGAATCTCAGGTATCAGGTGTTTGGGAAGTCTGTGCCTCTCAAGTACCTCAGCAATGGGGAAAGAGAGAGGGAAATTGGGATAAAAAGGAGGCTGTGTCCTCCAAAAATCTGAGAGACCCCAGGGGAATGGCCCATGGCCTCTCCCTTAATTTTAGTAAAGCAAAGAGGACTCCTCTGTCTCCTTTTTGGACATAAACCTCTGGTGTTTGTGGATTAATTTTCCTGACAGAAATCAGCAGATACAAACACTGACAGTGCTGGGGCTCTTCTCCAGGGAGCTGGGATGTTCAGCAGAGCTGCTGCACCTGCCTGTGCTCTGCTGTGCTCTGGGCATCTCGGCCAGCACAGTGCTGGGGAGGAGCCAGGGCTTATGAAATGGGCTGGCTGGGACTGGGAAATGGATGGGAGCACTGGGATCTGGCTTGCTCTGGGGGATTAATGCCCATCCTGGCTGGAGCTGCTCCTCCTGGCCCTATTTGGATATATGACTTAATCCCATCGCTGCCCAATCTGTCAGTAATGAACACGTAGAGGAGAGAATGCATTCCACCCAGGAGGACAGGGCTCAGCCAAAAAACTGCTAACTAGGTCACTGATGAGCAATCTTTCCCCTCCCTCTGTGTCATTTTTATTAATCACTTGAAAAATAGGTTGAGTAATGATTGCAAGCAACTTGTCAAGCCAATTAAAACCAGAGAAAGGTAGGGCTGTGAAGCTGAAGACAAATGCTGTGCTGGTTTTAAATGAGTGTCTGTAAACCCCACTGACCTGTGAGTAATTGCCTCCAAAAAACCTGACAGCATGTGTGTTTCTCAGTGTGAAGGTTTTGTTTCTTCTGCATCCACAGGGCAAACAGTTCATCGTGGCCCAGAGATGGATCAGCAGAGCAAAAATCACTTTTTTTTTGTGTCTTGTAGCTGCCTTAGTCTGGTGTGACTGTTGGCATGTGGACTCTCCAGTGGGGCTTGTCAAAGAGTTTAATGCACTTTGAATGTGAAATAAAAATGCTACAGAGCACTTACTAGTTTTGTTTTATGTAATTTGCCTGAATCTAAGTTCCCATTGCTTTATAATCTGCCCAGTTGGAAGATAAATTGTCAAATCTTGTTGGTTGGAGAGGGAAAAGAGCTTCTAGGTAATCTTAGCATGGTCTCAGTTCAGTGGGGTGAGTCTCCCCAGAGTGGATTCTCCAGGACCATTCATCAAATTCAGCACTGGGGTTGTTTTGGTTTATTTTCAGATGGATTGTGTGTGCCAACAATAAATATTTATACTCCTGCATTGCTCTGCCTCTCTATCTGTGTTTTGTCTCCTGTGAGATGTGTGCCAGCACTGTGGGTGCTATGAGACAACATTACTCCTTGGGAGACTGCTGCAGAGTGTGTGAGATCCTGCTGTCCAGGATGTTTCTTCCCATCTGTTCCTGGCTCAAATCCTCTTCTTCTCAATTTTAGTCACCACTTTTGGTTACCATTCATAGATTGAAATGTGATATTAAGGAGAAGGATATAAATATGTCCTGCTGCCTTCCTTCTCTTGCTGCTCTGTCAGCTGGGTGGCAATAACAAAAGGCAATTAGAGACACAAATAAGCTTTCCTGGGGGGTAGTTGACAGCAGCTTTTCTCTTGAACTATTTAAGGAACAAATGGAAAAACACATGCTTCCCTCCTGCCTGAAAGGAGTAGCAGCCTGGGGGTGGGGAAGGGTTGGATCAATAACCTGCCACCTCTTCAGCATTAGGGTCTTGTTTGGTAGCACCTCTGAAAACTCGGGGGAGAGAAGGGCACAAGAAGCACAGAGCAGAAGTTTTGTTTTCTGCTGGTGCAGAACTTTAAAGCCTCCTGCACTTGCCAAGCAAGAAGTCAAATTCAGCCATTATTTTCCCCCATTCCATCCTGGAGAGCTTTCCCTGCTCTCTGTAACCCTGTTGTAGCCATCACACAATCAAACCTCCTCTCTCCAGTCTCCTTTTCCCCCTCCTCATGCAGGTTTTTGGGTTTTCCTTGTGGGCAGCTGCCCTGTGCCTGAACCCACCTGTGTTTTTGCCCTCCAGAGTGAATGAGCTCTACGTGGATGACCCAGACAAAGACAGTGGAGGGAAAATAGAAGTGAACCTGAACATCAGTTTGCCAAACCTGCACTGTGAATGTGAGTACCCCTTTCACTTTGCAGCTTTCTTTGTGCTTTAAGTAATACTTGAAATGGGCCCAGACTGGTACAGTGGCCATTCTTCTGTAACAGGATGGAAATCAAGTATCTGCAGCCTCTGCCAATGTCCCATTGCTTTCTGTTCCAGGCCAGGGCACCTGGTTTCTTGGACCATGTGTTAGTGGCTGATCTCTCTCACTGGATTTTTTCCTTTTTTCCAAATCTCATTTCCTTTTTTTTAATTTTTTTTTTTTTTTTTAATAGCAGCCTTTTTGTGTCTGGGAGCAAGAAACCCCCCCGCAAGTTCCATTTGGAACTCTGAATGCACCTGCTGGTTGTGGACTCTTCCCAAATCACCTGCCCTGTGTCCCTGAAGTTTTTCTGTTTGTGTGATTGGGATTTGCAGGCAGCTGGCAGGACATGGGAGGTGTATTTGTGTCAGATAGGCAGAGTGAAAAGTTTGGTTACAAAGTTTTTCTGGCATAACAGTTTTTGACAAAGGACATTATAGCTCAGTTTAGTCATTCAGCAAAAGTGTGGATTTTTTTCAAGTAAAAGCAATACATGCTTTTCCTATGCAAACTTTCTGTTACTTATTCTGTTTGATTCATTTTTTTGTCTTCTCCCTCCCACTCCTGCAGTGGTTGGACTGGACATCCAGGATGAGATGGGAAGGCACGAAGTGGGTCACATTGACAACTCAATGAAGATCCCTCTCAATAATGGGGAAGGCTGCAGGTTTGAGGGCCACTTCAGCATCAACAAGGTGAGTGGCAGTGACAGTGGCTGATGCTGTGCTGGCTGGAAATGCTGGCAGGATCTATTGGTAAAAGTGAAAATTTGAAAATCTGTCTCTCCTTCCACTGTGTGTGTTGATGACCCTGATCACACAGAAATTTAAGTCAGAGTGGGGAGAGCAGCCTGCTTGGCCAGACCCATAGAGAATGTGTTGGGGCTTTTCTTCACTCTCCAAAGCAGGTAATGGGGACAGAATTGCTGAACGGGTAATGGAGACAGAATTGCTGAACTGGGAGAGCAGCTCTGTGCAGCAGCCCCATGTTCAGGGGATGTGTGAAAACCCTACAGGTGCCAAAAGGCTTCTGTGTTTACTCCTCACAACTTCTGCACCTCCAAAACGTGATTCAGTGTGGAGAGGTCTTTGGCAAGGGCTGCATCTGAGCTCAGCTTCGTTCTGAGAGCTGCAGAATGACAGGAATGTTCCCTGCTGCAGGGTGCCAGGGCTCCGTGCTGGGCTGTTTGGAATACAGCACGAGGCCCAGCACATGCTTGGTGGGGATGCTCTGCTTCTGTCTCAAGGAATGAAAATCCAGGCCTGGAGGAGGCTCCTCTTTGGGATGGGTGTGTTCAAGATTGAATAATCTGGCTGTGTAATGCTGGAGATGACTTGCTGGGGTGGGGGAGGCACTGGTGGGACCCGCTGATGTCCTAAGAAGGGCACACCCTTTATTCACTCCTCTTGTGTACCACAGGCTACAGAATCCTACTTCCTTCTTTTCCTCCCAGGTCATGTTAAAGCACATCTAAAAATAACAGACAGAACCTCTTGCTGATTCTGTGGCATGGAAAGGATCAGGGATTTGAAAAGAGGACTTTTTCCTCATCTCCAAGCCACGAGGTTTGCTGGTAGTCCACAAAACTGGGAAAGGGCTTCTGGAAAAGTGGAACAATTCCCAGAGCACAGAGCTGAGATACCTGGGGGTTTGTCTGCTGATGTGGTGTGTCCTGCTCACCAAAGCAGCTCCAGAGTGGAGTGCAGAATGTGCAGTGAGGAGCTTCCTCCACTAATTAGTGGCTGGGACAGCTGTCACAGGGAGGGGAGCTGACCAGGACTTCTGGCTCTGGAAACCTGAATCTCATGTGTGTGACCTGGAAATCTGCAGTCCCTTGGCAGGAATTGGGAGCTGGAGTGGGACCTGGCCAGGCTTGGGAACTTGAGCAAGGCTTGCACTTGGGTGTTGCTGTCCCAGCTGCTGAGGGAGGACAAGGTGACAGTGTGTGACAATGATGGTGTGTGCTGCTTGCTGCAGGGCCTGACGCCCTGATTGCTCAGCTTGTTTATGACACAGCTGCTGTCCACACCTGAAAGTGTTCCCAGGAGTCCTTCTGCTCCTCAAGTCATTAAATCAGCTTTCCTGAAAGCACATGGAGTGGGCATGTGGCCTCCCATGGCCCTGCTGCTGAGGTGTCTGCAGAGAGCACACTGGGCACCAGTTGTATAACCACCCTCCCACTCCTGCCTTGGGCTGTGCCACATTGATCCAGTCTTGCTTCATTTCTCAATAGGAAAATATTCTTGCACCCTCCATGACAGTGATGGATCTGTATCTGCTGAAAGACTTCAGGGCTAGTGACCTGGAAAGTGTGTACATGCAGAGTGGTGCCATCAGAGTGACACCAAGGCTCATTTTGTGTCTTGGAACTGAAACTTATGTTTTTCAGTTTTTTGTGTTTTCCTCTATGAAAAAATTAAAAGGAAAGGCTCCTTCTGCCTCCTGCCTGGTAGAGAAGGAGAAGTTCTAGGTTAGTTTGTATGGGATGCCCACATGGGTTTCGTGGTGGGTTTTGTCTGTATATAAAACTCATTCTTGCACACAATCTCAAAGGTAAAGTTGCTCATGACTGGTACCAGAAGAGAAATCCATCCCCAGCTTCCTGGGCTGTTCTGCTGCAGTGGGCCCCTTTGCAAATGCCAGATGTGGGAGAAAGGCATTGAGCAAGAGAGATGAGAATTTTATTTTAGTAGGGATGAAAGACATAGCCTTAAGTGCTGGGAATCCCTGGAGCTGGAAGTGACCCACTCACCATCTCCTGCTCAGGAACAGCAGCAGTGTGGGGGTGCCAGACTCTGAGTGCGGTGGTGTTGCTCAGGTGCAGGAAGGTATCACAGATCCTTCCATCTTCCTGGATGGATCCAGGCATTCATTCCCATGTCACACCACAGAGCCTAGCAATGCCTTGAGGGATAAAATGTGAAATCCTGTCTTCCCTGTCTTGGCTAATTTTAGGTCCCTGGTAACTTCCACGTGTCGACGCACAGCGCGACGGCGCAGCCCCAGAACCCCGACATGACTCACGTCATCCACAAGCTCTCATTTGGGGACAAGTTACAGGTGAGTCTGAGAATTCCCTGGCTCTAGGGGAATGCAGTGAGAGTGGTTTAATACTAGACACTTGGGTTTTATGGAAGGCCTGTGTGTCCCTGCAATGTAAGCTCAAGTCTGGAAGAGTTCACAGCTGCCACCAGTTTGGGCCGGAGCAGTCACAGAACAACTGTGCTGGTTTTTTCCTAAGCTGGAAAACTCCATGGCTGTTTTCTGCAGGGAGTTAGAAATGAGGGTTTGTGGCTCAGCAAAATCCTGTTTTGAGCATGACCACAGCAGACAAACCTTTCTGCCTTTGTGGAGGAGCAGTGATGCACTCAGGGAAGATGTGTGCTCGCTACTGTGTTCACCCCAGCAGCAGTCAAGCTCTTCTTAATTCACCTCACTGTACTTGTACAGCAGACACCTATTAGTCAAATCTGTTCTGTGAAGCACAAGTCAGACTTAGCACTGCCAAATCCCTGTTGGGAAGAAGCTGAATGCATGCACTTGCCCAGTGGATAGAGTTTCACCAGGTGCTGCCAGTTATGTAACATTACCTGATTTCTCAATAAGGACAGATTACAGCACTTCTCTAGCCTACTTCCAAGTAGCTGGCCTCACAGGTGGGAGTTCCACATGTGCACACCCAGCTTGAGACTCACCCTAAACATTGCTTACCCATAGTCTCTCTGTAATCTTCTCTCCTCAGCACAGACGTCTCATTAGTCTGCTCCTTGTACACCCACTTCCAAAAGCCTTTTTCATGCTAACAAGGCTAAGCGTTGCTTTGTAGTGCTCTGATTCTGCTCCCGGCTTCTTTTAGGAATTATCTTGTGTGGGAACCAGGAAATATTAGCGTATAAATAAGCTTGGCTTAGTGTCTGCAAAGCACACTGAGATTATGAAAAATACTAGGTGAGTGGTAATAGGGAGTTGTGCAGCCTGCGTGGGAAACAGGAGCTGTGAGGGAACATTCCCATTGTTTTACCATGGAATCCTGGAGCAAGGCAGCTGGAGTGTGAATCAGCATGAAGGAGGAGCCTGGGGAGACATGCAGCAAGTGTTCTTCAGTTCTTGTGGTGAGAAACCTGTCTGGCAAACGTGGAGCTGGCTCCTGATCCAGACAAGCTCAGCTGAGTTTTCAGAGTTCAGGGTAACTGCTCATGGTCTGGGTGCTCAGGGTGCTGCTGGTGCTGCAGGCACTTCAGCAGCACAAATTAAAGAAGGATGTGTTCACCAGACAGGTGCTACCACAACTCAGCAAGCAGTGAGAGCCATGAGTGTGGAGAGCTTGAAGTCTGCCTTGGTGCACCTTTGAATATTTCAGGTTGTCTCCACCTGCTTTGATGTAATAAAAGCTTATATTCCTTAAAGAGGATGAGGAGCTTCTCATTCACTTGTGCTGGGAGTTTGTGGGTTGTTACTGACTCTGCCACAGTGATCCACTGAGGGACAGGCTGTGTTCTCCAGAAAAACCAGCCTCTTTGAAGCAGAGATTTAAATATCATCTGGCACTGAATGAGCTTTGAGTCTTCATCAGTACTTGGTGTACAATAGTGGCAGACTTACTGTAGATTTTCTCCCTCATTTAGATGAGATCAGAATTAAAACCTGCAAAATTAAAACTCATGCAGTGAGTTCCTGCATGTCAGGTAACCCAGTAAAGAGAGAGATGAGGAAAGCAGGAGATGATGCCTTTCTACTATCAGGGGCAGACAACTCTCCTGGCAAGGTTAAAACCAGGATTATTTAACACCATAATGTAGAACTCAGTAGAGATTATAATTAAAAATATAACATCTCCTATTTGTACATCTCTCTACTGGGTTGCCTGACAGCTCGAGGTAGAAACTCACTGGTTTGAGTTTTGGTCTTGCCTACACAAGGGGAAAATCTACCAAAAGTTTGAAGTGGAGCTTGAAGTCTCTGGCCCAGAAATTCTATAAGAAACTTTGTAGCTGTATCAAGAATGGAACATAATACTGTAGCCCATTCCAGGGGCTTCTTTTTTTTCTTATGCCTTTTAGTGAGTAAAGAATGAGCACAGCCTGCAGATGTAGTTTGGGAATAGTGGTGGTAGTGTGAAATTCCAGCAGAGCAAAGGGCCCTGCAGCAGGATCAGCTGCTGCTTTTGCTCTGCTCCTGCTCCCTACACCTTCCAGTTGAACTTGCTGATAGTTTTGTCTTTCCAGAATTTCCTTTATGCTGAGCAAAACTGGTTCACTTGCTGCTTCCTCCATCATCCTCTCTGTAGGGTTGGGAATAGGGAAATGTCCATTGGGGTGAGACAGATCCATGTGCTGTCAGTTGTTGAGAGGGTCTGGAAGGAGATGGCAGTGCCCTATTGCTGAGGTGAAACTGTCACACCCATGGCCAGATCCTCCTTCTAAACTCTTCTTCCCTGAGTTAAGGTCAGGAATTTCGGGGTTGTGGAGTTCCTTGTCCTTTCTTTGTGAGCAGCACAACCTCTGACCTACAGCTGCTGCCATGGGCTTTTCCCTGCCTGGAGAGCTCACACATGGCTGGTTCTGCTGCTGGAGAGCAGACTCCAGGTCAGAGTGTGTGCAAGGCAGGGAAATCCTGTTCTGGGATAACAGATCCTCACAGCTCTGAAATCAGCTGCAGGAAGAGCTGAAGGGATGTCAGTGCTGGGGTTTGTCCTTCCCATCTCCAGGCTGATGAGTTGTACAGACCCAGCTGCTCTGACATGAAACACCTTTAGAGAACTCCTGAGTTTTAACCCCAGTGTGACTCCCATTTATTTCCCTGATAAATTAATTTCACAGTTAACTCTGCAGACCTCTTAGGAAATGCCTCACGGTGAAAATTTCACAACTGCCCTCTTCCAACTGCAATTCCTTCAGCTTTGGAGTGGTTTTGGAGTTTCATCTTGTAAGATGTTGTGAAATCAGCTCTTTCACTTGGAACCAACCACTGTGATGATGGTCACTGAAAGATATTTGGGGTCATTTTACTGGGTTGAGGCTTTGTTTTTTTGGGAAGGTTGAATCAGGCTGATCCCCTGGTTAAAGGGTAGGGAAGCAAAGGTCAAGAGAATCAAGTCAGAGCAGAGTTTCTTCATCCTCCTTTTTGCTTTCCAGGTCCATAACGTTCACGGAGCATTCAATGCCTTGGAGGGAGCAGACAAGCTCAGCTCAAACCGTGGGTATTGCTGGGGATTGCAGCCCTCAGCCCCCTCTGCAGGGCCATTCCTGCAGCACTGCTGTAGCCAGAGCTCTTTCATTTGCCTCTTTAGCCAAAATGATCCAGGCATTGCTGGCTGACGTTTCCATTTCCTCCCGTGCTACAGAAAAGGCTGAGCCCTAAAGGTCCCTTGCAGTCTTTATGGAATTTTTTATCCATATCCTGTTCCTGTAGTGTCCCTTTGCTGTTGTTACTTCCACCAGAACTTTTTCTTGTACTTGTGCTGCAAATTACCTTTAAATTTCTACTCTTTGGATGGCACAAGGGACATTTTCATGGCCCTTCTTTATGACCAGCACAAAAAGGAAGAATCAATGCTACAGTTCAGTGCAGAGAGTTGTCTCTCAAATGTTCAGGCTCTTCCAGGACATCAGTCCTGTCCATTTCTTGGACCAAAATTTCTGTGGCTCCTCCTGAAGCTATGCAGATATGGTTTGTTGGGTTTTTTTTTACCTCTAGGAGCCAAATGTCACTATGTTGCACTTGGCTACAGCATCCTGCTGAGATGTCATTTAGAATTCTGTTTCAGAACTGTTTTAGCAGACACAAAAACTTGACTGAGCTATTTAAATAATAATAATTAAAAAAAAATAGTTAGGAGAAGGAAGTTGAGAAAACAAGAAAGAAATGGAAGTACACAGGTTGTGATACCTCAGTGGGCTGCAGCCCTAACCTCAGCCAGTTCCTGATTTAACCAGGCTGTTTGTGGTGATGATGAAAGTGTTACCATTTATAGTTGCAGGCAGTTAGGAAGGTTCTGGTAGCCCAGACCTTGGGTGGGTTGTGGTCCTGCAGAAGTGGTGGGAGGCTCCTGGTGTCACCCAAGTACCCACAGAGCTCTGCACAGAGGGCAGAGATGTGGAGTTTGTCACCGAGATAAGGAGGAGGGTGACACCCTTTTGTGTGACTTTTGGGATTGTTCTGTGGGCTGGCTCCTTGCTCTCAGTGCTGACTTGTCCTTCCCTTTCCTTCCCTGAGCACAGCCCTGGCCTCTCACGACTACATCCTGAAGATTGTGCCCACGGTGTACGAGGACATGAGCGGCAAGCAGCGCTACTCCTACCAGTACACGGTGGCAAACAAGGTAAAGGAGCAGCTGCTCCTCCAGGAGGCTCCTCTGCACCCCAGGGGATGCTCAGCTCACTCCCTCCCCTCCTGCTCCTCTCTGTGTTTGTAGGTGAGCAGTAGCCTCTGCTGGGAGAAGGAGGAACTGAAGCTCTGCAGAGCTGGCATTTGGGATTTTGAAGTTTTATCAAAGCAGGTGTTGCTGTTGTTACTGGGGAAGGTGGTTTTTTCCTCATCTATCAGTTTAGCTGATGTGGATTTCTGTGAATTGTGTGGGAGGTGTTTACAGGCTGCAGGAACTCCTGTTGTGCCTGTCAAGATGCATCTGAATGGAAGCTGTAATCCAGCTGAACACACAAAACATCACTGGCACCTGCTTTCAGTAACAAAACAGTGATGGATGGATGAGACAAATCAATCAGCAGTTTTCAGCTTTTTACAAATGTTGATTTCAGACATTGAGCCACTCAACTGTAGCAGCAAATATGTGCTGGTTGAGTATTTCACAGTCCCTGCTTTATGATAGTGAATTATCACAGAATCCATTATTTTGTAAAAGGTCCAAGATCACTAAATTCTACCAGTGACCAATTCCCCCCTTGTCACCCAGCCCAGAGCACTGAGTGCCACATCCAGCATTTTAATAATTCAGTGTATTGAATTTTTTTAAAGGAAAAAAAAAGACCCTATTTACTTTTTAAGGTAGAAAGCATCTTCCAGTTGGAAATGATTTGCCATTCAAGTGCTAAATGAAAGTCCAAAATCTGTTTGTAATACCTAATTACTTCTAGTTTGCCCTAACTGATAGTTAAGCACACACTCTCCTGGACTATTTCTCAGATTAATGTTCCTGACAAGTGACTTTTGGGTTTGCTTGTATGGTGTGTCCCAGGGATTTGGACATCTCCCTCTGTACAGATTACAATGTATTTGTTCTGCTTAGTGTCACAGCTGCTGTTCTGATAAGACTCCTGTGACAGGAGTTCTGAAAGTAATTTGGAAAATAGACAGCAGGAGCTTTTGACACTTCTGTGAGCTTGGCTGCAAATTGGGGCATTCAGCCAAGTGTGACTCATTAGGGCAGGATTGCTGGTGGGGAGAAGGGGAGAGGAAGGAAAAAATGAGGTCAGTTCTGTCAAAAATGAGGTGTTGAGAAGCACTGCTGCCTCTGTGCTTTCTGCTCCTGGTGCTTCAGTCCTTTACTCCCACACTGAGCAGTGGGAAAGGGAAATGGGAATAAAGTGGGAAAGGGAAATGGGAAAGCACTGGAAGAGCCTGGCAGAGAGGGGCTGGGATGAGCAGAGTCTGAAGGGTAAACTGTCTCCTCTCTCAGCTCCTCTGCTTCCTCACTCCCACATAACCACTGTCCCAGAGTGAGCTGCAGAACTCCAGTAAAAGCTCTGAAAATGACATGACTGAGGAGTTCTGCTTCTTTTGTCATCATGGATGAACCGCCTAAAAATCAGGAAATTTGAGATTTATATAAGTGATAGAGGAGAAATGCTGTTCCACTAGCACACAGAGAGCAAAATTAATTTTTTTTTGTGTCATGCTCACAAGCATCCTGTTGCTTGTTCATTTTTCATCTTTCTGAAGTGTCTGAGGCTGTCTTTGCCTCTTTGTGAAGGAGAATTGAACCAGGAGAGGAGATCTGAGCTGGCAGCTTGTCCCAGAGCTGAGGGAAGAGCAGCTGGGTGCAGAGGCAGCTTGTGCCACACTGGGCTCTCCTTGGGCTGCTGGGTCCCCAGCCTGCTTTCCTTGGATTTTTCTTCACCCTCTGAATGTCCTGATCCTTGAAAACTGAAAATATTATCTCAAGAAGATGTGACTTTAGTCACAAAGCTGGTGTTGGTGTTGTGCTGGGCAGTGTGTCCTGCTTGGTGCTGTCCTGTGGCCCTGGACCTGTGAGGAAACAAATGGAAATTGTTACTGGAAATCTAGAAGATGTCTCTCCCAAACCAGCCTGGGATATTTTTTTGTATCTTTGCCAATATTTTCTGAACTTTTGCCAATATTTTTCTGCATGCAGTTTCGTCCTGGCTCTCAGCAGGAGTTTTTTACATGGTTTGAACATGGTTCCAGATGATGCATACTAAGAGGACAAAGCATTCCCATTGCTGGTCCCAGTGGGGAGGGGACCTGACAGAGGAATGCAAGGACAAGGAGGGATTTTCAGGCTCTCACAAACTAAGTTCCATTTGTTTGATGAATGATTTATATACAAAATACAGACTTACATGTGATTTACAGAACCAAAACTTCACCTTTGACTGTATTTAAATAGAGCAGATCTAGGATGCAGAATCAATGACAGCCTTTGTGTTTAGTCCTGTAACTCTGCATGAAGGTGTGAGTAATCACCATCACTCTGTCCCAGCTCTTCCATTATCAGGCTGGAAGGAGATGCTTTTGCTGTTATAAGGATGGGAGGTGAGCAGGAATTCCCTGTTTGCTTCTTCCTATCTGCTCCCTGGTACAGAACAGTGGGGTGAGTGCCATAAGCACAGAGGCAGTGTTGTGGCAGACACTCTGTGGGATGAGGCTGCTCACATTTTGTGCCATTTTCCCTGTTTTTGCCCAGGAGTACGTGGCCTACAGCCACACCGGCCGCATCATCCCGGCGATCTGGTTCCGCTACGACCTGAGTCCCATCACAGTGAAGTACACAGAGAGGAGACAGCCCCTCTACAGGTTTATCACTTCGGTGAGTGCCCCAGAGCCTCCTCCTCCCTCCCCTGCCTGCCTGTGTGTCTCTCCTGAGCCTTTCTTGTCCAGAGCAGTTGAGTTTGTGCCTCAGGGCGTTGTGACGTGGGGGAGATACAGCAGCACATCCCTGGGGAGGTGTGAGGTGACTGATTCTGACAGTTTGATTGAATAGCTGGGCACAGAAAGAGGGGAAGTTCACCTGTCCAGGCAGGATGGGCTCTATTGCAGCACGGCAGAAGCTTGGAAGTAAAGCTGATGTGGTGAGCAGGAAAACTGCAGTGAACTGCTCAGTAATGATGAGATCAAATGTGCAGAGAATCTGGGGTGGTTTGGATTGGAAAGAACCTTAAAGCTCATCCCATTCCACCCCCTGCCATGACCAGGGACACCTTCCACTGTCCCATGGTGCTCCAAGCTGTGTCCATCCTGGCCTTGGGCACTGCCAGGGATCCACAGCTGCTCTGGGCGCCCTGTCCAGGGCCTCCCCACCTTTTTCCACCCCAAAGTCATCCTGGTCTCACCTAGAGGGTTTTCCTTTGTTCAAGTGAAGGAAGGAGAACTGTTAGATGACACAGAGCTGCCTGTCCTTGCTATCTGCTGGCATTTGGGTGATATTTACAGTAAATAGGAAGAAAACTGCCAGTGGAGATTTTTACCAGCAGCCACTTCTCTCTTCTCCTACAAGAGACTGAATTTTTTTTTTTTTACACTGAGTTTTACTCGTGCTGCTGCTTGGCTTAATATGGGAATGCCAGTTCCAGGCATTTACTCCTGGGTAGAAGTGGAGAAGAGCTGCATTATCAAATTCCAGAGGTGTTTTCCTGACAAGTTATGTTTGGATCTGTCCAGAGAGCATCCTGCAGTCCTGATCTCAGCATCCAGAACAAAGCTGTGCTGGCCAAACTACTCATTATGCAAAGGGCTATTTAAAGATCCTCCAGAACTTTAAAAAAAAAAAAAAGTGTCTTCAGGGACTTGGCTTAAAAGTGAAGCTGCAGTGAGCTGTGCTAGTGAGGCATGGTGGAATGTGAAGCAGTTGATAAATTGGCTGGAGTGAAGACCTCAAATTCTGATTTTTAAACTGTTTGACTGTTTTAATTGGAAGTCGCATAAACAGTGTGACAGAGTTGCACTTCAAGATTTTGATTTTGCAGCTTCTGATAAACAGCAAGTTCCTTTCACTGAACTTTAGAGAGTGACCTCTGGAATACACAAATAACCAGATAAGGGGGCTTGAAATAAAACCTAGATGTCGTGGTGAAAGACTTCCTCTCCTTAGCACGTCTGCTTGGCTTCAGAACATAATCCTAAAAAAGGTCAAACAGCAGCATTTCATGACTTGGCATCTCATTCTGCCTCTGCTTCTTTCCCTAAAATTAAGATCCCAGAGGTTTCTTACACATCTAGTTGGGGGTGAAGGTGTGGAGGTGTTTCCATGGGAAATGATTTGATAGCTGGGATTATTCTTTAATTTTATTATCAGCATTGATTCACTGCTGATCTGCCATTATATGCCTATAAAAAGCATCTTTTTTGAAAGATGCCCTGTTTCTGAGTTGACATAAGGGACCACAGGAGAGAATTCCCTCCCTGGTTGCCACAGTGACATTTTTGGGTTTGTATCTCATTTGAATTTGTATCCAATAATCTCAGAAACTGAAATGTGTGTTTCCTACTGAGAATTCAAAACCAGAACAGTGGTTCTATTTCTGAAAAGATTGAAAGGTTGATTAATTTTCATTAAATAAGAATTTCAGTTTCTCCTCTTCCCCAAAAGAACAATCCTTTCCACACACCATATTCCTCACTGGCCCCAGGGTGAATTTTGCCCTGTTCTGTCTTTAAAGATAGCCAGGCACTTTCTGGCTGCTGGGCTGCTTAAGGAGAGTTTGCAGCTGATTTTTGGCTGCTTTTTTTGGTCTTGTAAATGGCTGTGGTGTCAGGCAGCACACTGGGGGCTGGAATGTCCTTCCTCTGGAGGATGAGGATGGTGCTGCTGCTGGCAGGGGCTGTGTCAGGACGTCACCCAGGTGTGACACACTCAGGTGTGGAGGCAGAGCCTTGTTCCAGGCTCTCAGTCTGGGCTGCCTGGCCCTGGGGAGCTGCTCTGGGTCTCCTCTGGGCCAGGATTGCTGCACAGCAGGGCAGCCTTGGCTCTGCAGCACAGCTTCCAGCCTTCCAGGAGGCACTGGGCAGCTTGGGAGGGGGAGCAGCCCTGCAGAGGATCAAACACCTCCAGCCCTGCCCTGTTTGCATGACATGAGCTGTTCTTTAGCCCCTTCCTGTATCTCCAGCGTGGCCTTTTGCATCACAGTTGCTCTGGAGACCAGTTAGTGATGGCCAGCACTGGGCTGAGGGCCAGCAGGGGTTGGGCTGGGGCTTGTGGAGTCACTGCCTGGCTGTGGAAAGCATCAGCTTGTTCTGGGCAGCAGCTGTTCAGCTGAAAAACCACCAGACAGGCTCTGGGACAGGGGCTCCTTCACTGCTTACTTGGGCTCCCCTGTGGCTCTCAGTAAATTTAAATTAGTCCTGGGGTGGGGGGTGATCCTGGGGACCTCAGAGAGGCTTTAGGGGGGTCAGTGCTGAGGAAAGGACACACTGAGGGGTGATCCCATGGGAGAGGGGTGTTCAGCAGAGAGCCAAAGGCATCTCCAGCTGCTGCCAGGGTTATCTGATGTTCCTTGTCACCCATGACTTTGCCCTCCAAAACTTCATCTCTGCCAAGAGCAGCATTCCAGCCCTGTAGCAGCATTCCCACATCCTCTGTCCCCATTCTAACTCGTGCCTGCTCCTTAGATCTCTGTGGTGTGAAGAATTATCCTCATTTTCTGCACCATGTGAGAGGTGCTTCCTGGGCAAAGGCTTTGCTTTAGCATCAGTTTCTGGTTCTTTTGACTTGTCATGCTTGAAAAAATTCAGTGCTAAAAAGGATTTTGCATTACTTGTGGGTCAGTGCTGCCACTGTCACTGTTCCATGAGTTTGCCAGGGATCCTGGGGTTAACCACAGACACTTGGCAGAGTGTTAAACACAGATTTTTTGCTTGTCAAACTGCACTGCTTAAAGTTAACTCATCTCTCATAAAGAAAAGCCATTCAAGACCTCCTGGTTGAGGTTATGGAGCAAGGGGAGAAGTTTCACTGCTGAAAATTCATGAGTTCCTATAAGTGGCCAAGCTGAAAGAAAGTTTTATCATGAGATCAGTGTAGGGGCTGGGAGGGGAGAGCAGGCAGAAAAGCAAAGTTCTGATGAAGCATTCATAATTGAAAGAATTTTTTTTTCCTGGTATGAGAGGACTCATCTGGCCTTTAGGTGTGAAAAAAAAATTGGACTGGAAATAATGGAAGGTGGGAACTGGAGCAGAGTGGTTGCAGGCAGAATAATTTTTTGCCAAGGGAGCTGGTCCTGACAGGTGTCACAGATTCAGTCCTGTGGCATTTTTATACCCAAGACCCTGTTCTGCAAGATGTGCTGAAAATCCCTGGGTGGGATTCTGCAGTTTACCTTACTAGGAATTGCCTGAGGATCCTACTGGTCCCCTATGACTTCAAAAGCAATTTTCAGACTTTTGGACATCCCAGAGGAGCTCAGTCATGTATCTGACACCTTTCTGTCACCTTGCTTGCAGCCTTGCCTCCTCCTGTGTATGCACTCCTGTTCAGGCATGAGCCTGCATCCCACTCTGCTGTGATCACCTGTTCCAGGTGATTCCCCATGCCCAGAGGATGAGGGACTATTCCACTTCTGTGGGATTCCACTCACTGCTGGGATTATTCCACTTCTGTGTCTCTTTCCCTTCATCCTTTCATGGCTGGGCCTGAGTCAGGCAGACCATGGAGCTAAAGGCAGATCACTCCCAATAATTTGTAATTAAATCTACAGAAGTGCTGATGGCTGCCTGTACGTATTAGAGCTGAGATGATGAAGGAGCACTGGTGCAGCTCCTGTGCTGAGCTGGAGCCCAGCACTGGTCACAAGGACTCCAAGCCCTTTTTTCGTCACCAGGACTCAAAGCTGTGTGTGCAGGAGGCCCTGAGCCAGTGCCAGGTGTGTGTGACTCATCCCCACTCAGCACTACACAGCTCTGCAGATGAATTTATATTTTTTTTTCTATTCCCCAGCCCCTTGTGCTGCTGCTCTGAAGTCAGATTTTCCTGCTGTGTGATGCAGGCTCTGGCTGTGGGATGGGGTTTGTGTTTGTGGTGTGACATCTGAAATAACCCAGCTCCATGGTGGGCATTTCCCCTGGGAACTCACCCTGTGTCCTGCCCTGAGGGGCCACAGGGGCAGGAGCTTTTTGTCCCCTAAAAATCCTGACTTTGCCTCAGGCTGGTGCTCTGGTTTTAGCAGCCTTGATCTGCTGGAATGCTGAGTGTCCTGCAAAAGCCACATTTCCTGCAGCTCCCTGTTTCACTGAGCTCACTAAATACCATCTCTTGGTTATAAATACCCCTGGAAAGGAGCTGTGGTTCTCACTGCCTTCGCCCACCATTAATGAGCTGTTTGTTCCTTCCCCTCAGTGCTGCTGCTGCTGCTCTTACATTATTTTTTTTGTCTCTGACTTTGCCCATGGGGTGCTGTGTGGGAGAAGAGACGTGCCAGGGTGGCACCAGTTCCCTTCTGGGCCAGCTGTGTTGCAGTTCTATAAGTTTTATAAAATTCTATTTTATCATAGAATTATTTAGGTTGGAAAAGACCTCCAGGGCCATGGAGTCCCAGCTGTGCCCCATCCCCACCTTGTCCCCAGCCCAGAGCTCTCAGTGCCACCTCCAGGAATTCCTTGGACACTCCAGGGATGGGGATCCAACCCTCCCTGGGCAGTTCCATCCCTGAGCTCCCTTTCCATGGGGAAATTCCTGCTGCTGCCCACCCTGAGCCTGAGGCTGTTCCCTCTCCTCCTGTCCCTGTTCCCTGGAGCAGATCCCAAATCCCCCTGGCTGTCCCCTCCTCTCAGGGAGTTGTTCAGAGCCAGAAATTCTCCCTGAGCCTCCTTTTCTCCTTCTGAGCCCTTTTCCAGCTCCCTCAGCCCCTTCCCAGCTCCAGCCCCTCCCTGTCCTTCCCAAACTGAGGGGACTGGGCACAGCACTCCCAGTGTGACCTCAGCAGTGCCAGCACAGGGGACAGTCCTTGCCCTGCTGCCACACTATTTTTGATACAAAAATATCTGAGTTATGCTCAAGACTGGCTTCATACAACCCACCTGGTGGGGAGGCAGAAGTCAAACACCACAGGAGGGGAAGAAAGTCCCAGGGTGCCAGCAGGGAGTGTGATAAACCACAGTGTACCCTAAAAATGTTACAGCCATGGTCTCATTACACAGCTCTAATTTCCTACCTCCCACATTTTTAACTGTGATGCTCTTTTAATTTGGGCTTTTACACTGTGTAGGATGAGCTGGTTCTGAGAATAACAACACCAGGTTGTGAGAAGGAGAGCAAGATATGGAGCTTATCTCCTGACAAAGGAAAAAGAGAATTTGTTATGAGCTAGGAGCTGAAGGAGAGAGTAATCCCAAAGCAGTGAGCCACTGGAGCAGGGAAATATTTTGTATTGTTGGTCTTCTCCAGCCTGATCAATTCTGTGATGCTGTTTCCACGAGGACTCTGGTTTGACAGAATACACAGAATATTTCTGTGGTTTTATAGCATTTGAGATGTGAAGTAGGCTAATCAGGAGATTAATTTTTTCCCTTACCTTGTTCTTAGAAGTAATTTTGTGTTTTAATTCAACCCAAGATCCACATCTTGTGTGGAAAACTCTGTCCCACAAAGAGTTAAGTTGGCTGCTGTCAGCAGCCCTTGTCATGGAAAGTGTTAGGCAGAGCTGTGCTGTCACTGGGAGCTGGGTTTCTCTCTTACTCACTGCCCTTCACGTGCTTTTTCAGTGTCTTTTGCCTGTTTGTAAACGATTATCTTGTGAAATGGGGAAAAGTCTGCAAGACTGTGGTGTTTCTAACAGAAAACAGCAGTAGGAAGATGTGAGCAACACAGAGCTTCTAGAAAGCTGAGTTAGGTGTTAGCCCAGAAAGGAGCAGTGTTCGTGCTTGGGAGCTGGGATTTGTGCTGGGCTCAGGCTGTGAGGAGTTCAGCACTAATTTATTCCACTCTAGGGAATGGTTTTTGTGAATGATCATCATGTAATTCCATCCCCAGTTCTTACTGTGCTTCCAAAAAATACCCCAGCAGCAGGATCCCTCCTCCAGCTTCAGCTGTGTAAAAGTTTCCCTCATTGATGACAAACCTGTCTCCTCTCTCTGTAATTCCAGATATGTGCCATCATTGGAGGAACATTTACTGTAGCTGGGATCCTGGACTCCTGCATTTTCACAGCATCAGAGGCCTGGAAGAAGATCCAGCTGGGCAAAATGCAGTAGCAGTGAAACTCTACCCTCGACTCCAAGGACAGGAGCAAAGATTGACAAATCTACCACTACCTGTTTTGTCTTTATTTTCTATTTGATTGAATCAATATGTTTTTCTCTAATCAGGCAGTTCAGTGAAGATGTCTTCAACAAATCAAAGAAATCTCCATGCATTTCAGAGCTCTGAGAGGGAAAAATCAGTGGAATCAGGGTGTGGATTTTGATTCCCTCCTCCCAGAAAGAGAGGTTGAAATGCCATGTCAGATCTAAGTAAGGGTGGCAGTCTGTCCTCTGGGAGGTTCCTATGGCAGTGTACAAGCTAGGGAGTAGATGGCAAAGAGCTGAACTGTCCTGTGGCACTTTTTGGAGTTCTGTAGGATTTGCATGATCAGACAATCGACTTTTGTATAGGGCAAAATTACACATGAGGAAGAAATTCCACCCGTGGTGCCAAAAAGGTGATGTATCTGTTGGTGAGGAATGGAAAGTGTTAGTCCCCACAGCAAACCTAAGAGACAGAGGGCAGAAATAACATGTCAAGAAATGTTTTGTGCTTCTGTTGAAAGCTCAGTTGTTGAGATACAACCTTTCTAAAGAAGTGAAAAAAGGAGAAGAGGAAGCCTTCCCCAGCTACCTTTACCTGGGCAATCTGTGAGCCCAGCAGTGGAGGGCATTTCTTTTACTCTGGATGTAAAAGTGGTTTCATTTCTTCCCACTAACTGAATATCCAGTCTTTTGTTTACAGGTGGCATGAAGTAAAAACCAAACTGAGCAACACAGTTTTATGTGGCCTTTGCTTTGAAAGGGAATAGTTGTCTTTACAGCATTAGCTTTTATTTCTTCTGTTTCTAAACACAGACCACCCAAAAGTCTGGATTCTGCACTTCTGCTTTATTGTTATTGTTGTTGTTTTTTCTTTGAAAAGAGGTTTTATATTCTCTGTTCTCAGAAAAATGGTGCAGCCTTCTGGGTGGATGAGCACAGCTTCCTCTCTTGCTTTGTGTGTGTATATTCAATACACCTGTCAAACACAGGAATTCTGACTTTTCAGGATTTAAGGTGCCTCCCTTTTCCTTTAAAACTCAGTCAGGCATCTTTTCTGAGCCCTGGACTGACACTGTTCTCCCACAGGTACACAGGGCAGCATTCCCATGGGCTGACCCTTGCTGGGAGTTCTGTTTGATCCCTTAAAATGGTACCTGAGCTTCCCTGCCCATTCCTTCAAGCCTTGCCTTCTGGAGCCTCCAAAGACACGGAGGTGTGAGGGGAAAACCCCTGCCAGGGGTGTCTTGCATGTCATGGTGTCATGAAATGAGACCAAATGTCCATCAGTGCATTTTCCAGAGCCTCATCAATTGTTCCTTGAGTAGTGACAGTCTCCACATGCCTTGGGAATGCCTGAGCTGAGGATACACAAATTTTAAGTCTTTCAGGATGGATTTTAAAAAAAAAATTATAAAATTCTTGAAGTCAGTGCTGTAAATTCTAAGATGGGTGCAGGTTTCTCTTGGATGATATCCATTGCCTTTTCCTGGAGGCAAAATATCCAAACTTTATGCTGTGATGATATGAATAGTTGAATATTCAGTGTTATTGTTAGAGTCAGATGCATTTCAAAAGAATTCCTGATTGTCTGTTGAAATTGTCCCATTGCTTTGGAAGCAGGGAAAGTGTAGCCAGTTTTATCCACCCACTAAAAAGCAGCAGCCAGCTGCTCTCCCCCTGCCATGCTCTGCCCTGTTGTGACTTGGGACAGCGTTGGAATTTTTCCCTGTTCTTACTCTGGACTGATTGCTCTTAATTTTAGGTGTAAACTGGATTGTGTAACTTCCTGTACCCATTCATGTATGGATAGATTTTTTTTACTTCATTTTTTCCCCCATTTTACAAAAATGAACTTGAAAATTAGATGCTTGTGTTCATTTGGGGTGTGTGTCTGTGCCTGTGAGTGGATCCCTCTGATGTGGGATTTTCCATAACAATTGCTTCTCCTGCTGGCTGAAGGATTTCCTCTAATCCACTGTGAAATTCACAGCTAAAATATCCTCATTTTTCCTTTTGGATTTAGTGAGTCTTTGCTGACAGCTTGGGAACAGTGGATTACTACAATGAGATTTTTAATATTGTAGCATCTTCCTTAAACTGAGATTTATTTAGTGCATCCTTCTCCTGAGCTGAGCAAGGGGAGATCTTTGCAGTACAGTTCATTTTCTGAAATGTCTCCTCTGGTGCAATTTCTTTGGCACAAAGGTGATTGCAGATTCTTTGTGTTCCCTGGTGTGTTATTCCCATCCTTCTGCCCATTCCCTGTCTGTATGAAACTTCCTCCTGTGCAGTCCAGGCCAGTTCTCTAAACCAGAGCAGTGAAATTGGTTTGTTTGGGTTGTTTTTTGGTTTTTTTTTTCCTTTGGAAATAACACACTTCAGCATGCCTGTTCTCTCTGCCAAAATATCCCCTGCAATAAGTTAATAAATCACTTTTATTTTCTTCTTTTTTTTTTTTTTTTTTTTCTTTTTTTGCAAGATGTGGAAACCAAATTGTACTCAAGTTCTGGCAGGAGAAACAATCTGTACCTTGGTTCTCTGAACCAGTCTAAGCCTTTGAGTGCTGCCCAGCCCAGGCCACCTTCTGGTGTTGGAAGTTGTGGTGAGCTTGTCCTTTTGTCCTTCAGGCATGGCTGAAGGTCACACCATGGAAATGCTTTGTGTGTTTGCAGAAGAATCTGCTCTTCATCTCTCCAGATGTGAAAGCAAGGCAGTTACTGCCTGTGCACCCATGAGATTTCACTTTTATTCTTAATTTTCCAATGACAAAATGAGCTTAGTCGTGCTTTTAAACATCCTTGCAAACAAAAGAATTTCGAGTCAGAGCAGAAGGAAACCCTCAGTTTTAGGGTTCTGACTTTGTCCTTTCAGTGTTTTGATAGAAGTTTCCAAGGAAGACATCCCTGTAGGAAATATTTAAAACTCCCATTTTAAATTATTCCCTGTAATTCCAGACTCCACCCTACGGTGAGAACTTGAGGCATAGGATGCTTTGCAGTGGTGGAGTTAAAAACTTCTAGCTTTAGGGAAAGTTATTAGCTGTATTCTAGGCAGTATCTGGACTGCTGAAGAAGATTTTTAAAAGAAAACAAAATGGAAATGGGGTACAAACATCCAGGAGAGATGTGAATGTTTGATCTGATCTCTCCAATACTTGCATTTATGTGCGCTGTAAAAACGAGATCTGCAATGTGGGTGGCCCTGTCTGCCACCAATGCCTGGATATTTCTCATGTAATGTTCTTTCTCTGTGTGACACACGGGCAGTTGGGGCTGGGGATGGCTGGGATGAGTCTCTGCTTTCCAAGAGTTGTTGGAATTTGCAGTTTGGGATGTCAGAGAGGGGCAGGGAGGAGGAGCAGCCCTGCTGTGTCTGGTACAGCAATGTTTAAAGCACAAGTCTTTTACATTTCTACAGTGGAGACTGTTAAAGGAGTTCTGGCATTTGTCTTTTTTAATTTGCAACCTTATGTTAATAAACTATTAGCCTTTTTAGTTCCATAATTAAAAATAAAACTCTTACATGTTTCGATTGGCTTCTTGCTGTGCTGTTGCAAAATCAGTCTAAAGGGGCTTTTATTCTTTGGTTTTTAATTGTGATTTCAGTGAGCTGAGCGTTATCACACAGTGAAATCACTGGGAGCCAGGTCACTGTGGTGAAAGTTAGCACGAGGCTCTTTTGTAATCAGCCCTGAGTCATGTCTGGACATTGAGTGCTGGGTTTTGTACAGCACCAAGTGTCCCACCCTCCCTTTTTGTAAGGAAAGGTGAGGATTGTGCTTGGGACTTGCTGGGTTTGGCTTTCACTGTGCTGCTTGGTGTATGAAATAATCCCATTTTTGTCCCCCTCCTCCTTTAATGTCCACTTAGGCTTGCTTCATAACTATTCAGAAATAAGTGTCTGAGGCAATTATTAATCAGTAAAGGGTTACACCACAGTGAGTTTCAGCTCAAGATATCTGCACCATCTTAAGAAACCAATTCCCTTTATGTTGGTGTGGGCTGTACAAGATCTTTGTGCAGGAAGAGATCTGCCTGTTCAGTGGCTGGAACTCACATTTCCACCAGTGATGGGGTGCTGCTGAAAGTCCTGACTCAATAAATGATAAGTAAAAGCTCTGGGGAAGGTGTTTGTCCAAATCCCAGCCTGCTGCAACTCCCAAACTTTCCCAGCCTATCTTTATAAAAAACCCAACCCAAACCAAATCAAGCTGTCTCTCAGCCAATTAATTGTTTAATTACTACCAATTTTCATTGAGAATAAATTAATCTGGGTCCTGAAAATATCTACTAGGACAGCATCTACCTGAAGTGGAAGTGGTTTGTACAGGTGAGCTGGGTTATGGGGGCAGGGATACAGGTGACAGTGACACAGGTGCCGGGACATGGGACATGTCCCCTGGGGCTGGGGGACATGGGGGTGGTGTCACTGGTGTCCCCTGGGGCTGGGGACATGGGGGTGGTGTCACTGGTGTCCCTTTGGGATGAGGGACATGGGAGCAATGCCACTAATGTCCCTTGGGGCTGGGGGACATGGGACTGGTGTCACTGGTGTCCCTTTGGGATGAAGGACATGGGAGTGGCGTCACTGGTGTCCCTTTGGGATGAGGGACATGGGAGCAATGCCACTAATGACCCTTGGGGCTGAGGGGCATGGGAATGGTGTCACTGTGTCACTGGTGTCCCTTGGGAGCGGTGTCCCGCTCTGTCCCCGCTCTGTCCCCGCTCTGTCCCCGCTCTATCCCCGCTCTGTCCCCGCTCTGTCCCCGCTCTATCCCCGCTCTGTCCCGGTTCTATCCCCGCTCTATCCCCGCTCTGTCCCGGTTCTATCCCCGCTCTGTCCCCGCTCTATCCCCGCTCTGTCCCGGTTCTATCCCCGCTCTGTCCCGGTTCTATCCCCGCTCTCTCCCCGCTCTGTCCCGGTTCTATCCCCACTCTGTCCCCGCTCTATCCCCGCTCTGTCCCGGTTCTCTCCCCGCTCTGTCCCCGCTCTGTCCCGGTTCTATCCCCGCTCTCTCCCCGCTCTGTCCCGGTTCTATCCCCGCTCTGTCCCCGCTCTATCCCCGCTCTATCCCCACTCTGTCCCGGTTCTATCCCCGCTCTGTCCCGGTTCTATCCCCGCTCTCTCTCCGCACTGTCCCGGTTCTATCCCCGCTCTCTCTCCGCACTGTCCCGGTTCTATCCCCGCTCTGTCCCGGTTCTCTATCCCCGCTCTCTCCCCGCTGCAGCGCTGCCCTCCGCCCGCCAGGGGTCGCGGCTCTGCGGGAGCGGCGGTGCAGCCGGAAGCGGAAGCAGAAGCGCTGCCGGCTCCTCTTCCGGGCGGGCGGCGCAGCGGCGGCAGCGGGTGAGGCGCCGGGAGCCGCCATCCGGTTCCATCCGGGACCATCCGGGGCCATCCGGGCCATCTCCGGCCGGCGGGGGCTCTGCGAGGCAGCGGGAGGGGCTCGGGTGGCCGGGGACCCGCCCGGAGCTGCGGGACGGGGAGATCTCGGGCCGCGGGGGGAGCTCGGCCTCCTTCAGTCTGTGTTGACTTAACGCAGCCCAGCCCGCGTGGAAAGCGCCAGTGTGTGCACTTTAGAGTCGGGGAGTTGAGCAAAAACAGCCTTTAATTTAATTTATGCTTGGTTTAATTTATTCTTTGCTATCAGCATCAGTGGTGTTCTGACAGGCAGTTATTAAAATTTAGGAGAAGCCAGAAGATTTGCAGATGTACTATCTATACGCAGTGGTGAGGAGTGTTATTGGAGGTGCTGGAGTGGTGCGACTTCTCTCTGCCAGCCCAAAATAGACATTTTTATAAATGGATATAAACAAGAGCAGCGTGACTGCGGGGCAGGATCCGAGTGTCCTGAGTGCTGAGAACGGACAGCTTTGGGTTGGAAGAACGATCTGATGTGTGTCAATCACTGCCAGGCAGGGAAGAGGCTTCAGCCTTACTTGGAGCCCGGGATATCAGGGTTTGTTGATTAAAAAGAATTGAAATTGCTTTTTTGCCGCGGCAAACTCTGTGGGCGTGGATGATGGAGTGTGCTGTGAGCACCCCTCCAACTTGTTGGATTTTTTTTTTGTGTGCAGCCAAAATGAAGTTCAACCCCTTTGTGACCTCGGACCGCAGCAAGAACCGCAAAAGGCATTTCAATGCCCCCTCCCACATCCGCAGGAAAATCATGTCCTCGCCCCTGTCCAAGGAGCTGCGGCAGAAGTACAACGTGCGCTCCATGCCCATCCGCAAGGACGACGAGGTGCAGGTACTGCCCTGGTTCTGTGCTGCTCTGGCACACCTCCGCTTCTCCCTGGGCACTTTCCAGCAGGAATTTCTCCGTGGAAAGTCATTGGACCTGCCCTGGGAGGTTTGGAGTGCCCATCCCTGGAGGTGTCTGAGCAGTGATTGGATGTGGCAGTCAGTGCTCAGGGGTGGGTCATAATTTGGGTTTGATGATCTTGGAAGTGTTTTCCAAGCCAGCTAGTTCTGGGATGCTGTTTTCATCCCTTTGCAGCCTGTGCAAAAGGGAGGCATGAGACAAACTCATATTGGTGCTGGAGCTTTGCCCTCAGCATGGCAGAAATAATCTAAGTTAATCAAGTCATGCCTTGGGATGTTAAGTGTTCCTTAAATTTATTTCAGTGACAGGGATAACATGAGAAACACAAATGTGCTCGCAAGTCTGCTGCACTTTATTGATTGTTGTGCTAAATTTAAAACTTTAAACAAAAAAGCACAAAGCAAGTAGCCATTCTTTTTTATAGACTGTTTGCTACCTGTGTTATTTGAAAGATTGGATTAGAAATGAGCCCAAGCTAAGCGGCTTTTTTATATAAAACACAATGATTGGTGAAAAATTAGGGTAAAAACTTAAAAATTGAAACCTGACTGCAAAGCTACAGAGCTCCATTGTATGTTCCATGTTATTCATGCTGAAATTGTCAGGTCAGTGGTGGCTTTGGGCTGTGTGTGCACGGAGCAGAGCTGGGGTTTCATCCTGGGGAACTCACTGATGGTTGGTAGGATGGGGTGGCTGTTCAGGGGTGCTCTGGGGCGTGGCTCAGTGTGCTGGCTCTGTGCAGGTGGTGCGAGGACACTACAAGGGGCAGCAGATCGGGAAGGTGGTGCAGGTGTACAGGAAGAAATACGTGATCTACATCGAGCGCGTGCAGCGGGAGAAGGCCAACGGCACCACCGTGCACGTGGGCATCCACCCCAGCAAGGTACAGGGCACTGGGGGCTGGCAGCTGCCAGCAGGGCTGGGGGCACTCTGGGATTGGGTAGGACCTGTTACCAAGTGGTGGGAATGCACCTGGATGAGAGCAACCCCTGGGATTAGCAGGTGGAGCAGCCCTGGGAGAAGGATCTGGGGGTGCTGGTGGCCAAGAGCTGCACCTGCCTTGGCCCCTAGGAGCCCCCCATGCCCTGGGCTGATCCCCAGTGGGCAGCAGGAAAGGGGCTGGGATTGTGTCCCTGTGTCCCTGTGCTCAGGTGAGAGCCCTGCAGAGCTGCCCCAGCACAGCACAGCGAGGAGCTGGAGCTGTGGAGAGAGCCCAGGGGAGGCTCCAGGATGGGCAGAGGGATGGAGCAGCTCTGCTGGGAGAGCTGGGATTGTTCACCTGCACAGGAGAAGCTTTGGGGTGACACAATTGTGGCCTTGCAGGGCCTGAAGGAGCTGCAGGAGAGATGGAGAAAGACATTACAAGGAATGAAGTGACAGGACAAGGGGGAATGGCTTCAGCTGACAGAGTAGGGTTAGATGGGATGTTCCCTGGCACAGGTGCCCAGAGAAGCTGTGGCTGCCCCTGGATCCGTGGAAGTGCCCAGGGCCAGGTTGGACAGGGCTTGGAGCCACTTGGGATAGTGAAAGCTGTCCTTGCCCAGAACAAGATGATATTTAGGTTCCCTCTAACCCAAACCATTCTGGTATAAGGCATAAGGAGTGGAGATGCTGCCTCAGGGAAATACTAGGGTGTTATGAGCAGAGATGTGAGTTGAAACCAAGAACTCCTCTCTGTAGAAAGCCACTAGAGGCTTTGGAATCTTGCTAAAACACTTCTTTGAAGAGATTGATGTTTTCAGAGCACAAAATGGATCACTTAAAACAATCCTTTGTCTTTGCTATGTGACCCTTGCACTGGATGAGGAGGGTGGATGTTGGATAGGCTTAAAGAGATGCTCAGAATTGTGATTGTTCTTGCAGGCAGTTGTGACATAAATACTTCTGAATTTGGGTTTAGCCTGAGGTATTTAGAGCTGGTATTTAGGCAAAGTCTGTTTAGATCATAACAGGAAACATTTCAAACTAAACACAAAATCTTGCCAAAACCTGGTTTGAAGCAGATGAGTTCAGTCTGCTTCAGCCTTGCCATGTGGGCACAAAGATGGAAGTGTTGGTGGAAAAAATCCAGTTGTAACAGGTTTTCTGGTGTAAATGGTTGGTGTGTTCAGCAGAGGGAGGGCAGAATTATTCCAAAACATCATGACTTGTGTGCAGCAACAACATCTGACTGACAAGGTGACATTGTGGTGGAGCCAGTGCATGTATCTCTGTAGTGAACAGCAGGGAGAGAAACTGAATTTTCTGCTGGTTCTTCACTCTGTGAAGATTTTCATTCATTGGGAACTAGAATAAATATTTGCATAAAGATTCTGGGTATTAATGCAGAGAGCAGAGGAATGTTTTGTTACAGAATGTTTTGCTGTGTGAACAGTTTGTACCTCTCCTGGGCAAAGAGGTGGGAATTACAGTTAAGAGAGACCTAAATGCACAAGGAATTAAGGAGAAAGTGTGCTTAGAAGGGATTTCTAGGATTTGAGTTCCTTCAATTTTCCAAGTAGTGCTTTCAAGTAAGACCAACAGAGCAGTTTCTTTGCCAGTTTGAGGAGGCAGGAACAGAAATTGTTGGATAAATTCTTCCCTGGAAGGGTGGTGAGGCAAAAGGTGCTGGAGAAGCTGTGGCTGCCCCATCCCTGGTGTCCAAGGCCAGCTTTGGTGGTGGGATCAGCTCTGTGCTTCAGGTGGATTTGGCATTGCTTGCTGCCCTTCCTCTGGCCAGGAGCCCTGAATTCCTTGTTGTCCCCAGGTGGTGATCACCAGGCTAAAGCTGGACAAGGACCGCAAGAAGATCTTGGAGCGCAAGGCCAAGTCCCGCCAGGTGGGCAAGGAGAAGGGCAAGTACAAGGAGGAGACCATCGAGAAGATGCAAGAATAGATCCTTTCCTGATTGACACCATTAAAAAAACTGCCAAAATTCAGCCTGTTGTATGTCTTCTTTCAAAAATATGGATGTGTCCTGCTCAGCATTTAAATATTCCTTCTTGTGTTTTGACTTTGTAAAAGATACACTAAATTAAAAAGCTGTTTTTACTATATATCTTTTACCTAATTTTACTGTTAAGAAAAAGTTTTTTCCTGTAAAGAAATGTTTCAACCAACCTAAAAGAGCAGTGTAATCCTGAAACATTCATCTTCATAGTCATTATATTTGTCTCTTCACTAGATAGTCCTTTTTTTTTTATATTAATGTGTTAATTCTGTGCACTGTATATATAATTAATATTAATTATATTACAGAGCTTGAGGACAGAGGGGTGCTGACAAGGCAGAGCTGACTGGTTTGGGAACGGATGGGGTGAAGCAGTCTGTGCTGTTGGTGGTGCTATTTTGGATGAATTTTCTGACAGGAAATCTTCCCTGGCATTTTGTACCTCCATAATTGAGAGCTGCTGCAGCTATTGAAAACAGCTCTGCAGTTAAATGACTTTACTGGCTCAGTGAATGGCCCTCTAATTGCTGGTACAGAGGAAAAGAAATTCATCTGCTTGAGCAACATTGGAATCAAAAAAAGAGGATGCTGGCAATTGAGGAAAATTGCATTTTAGAAGCCATTCATCGGCCTGACAGTGAAGCTGTGTTTGCTGAGTGGGTTTCTCTCAAGGTTTTGTCCCTCCAGCTCGTGCTGCTTGATGTGAAATTTCTTCACCTTGAGTGGGTGTTTGAGGAATTTCGTGAGGTTTGTTCATTACCAGGACTTTTCCAGGCACGGAGCTGCTGTGTAGGATCGTGTCCCACGTCCCCAATTCCCTGGGGAGCTGAGTGCCAGCTCTTACCCGGCAGGAGCTTCGTGTCCTCTGACCGGGCAGCCTTTATGGGATGGGGATGAGAGGCGGGCAGGGCCGGTGATCCCATGTCAGCTCCGATCCCATCTCATCCCTTATCCAGTCTCAGCTTCGATCCCATTTCACGTGCCCCGATCCCATCTCATCCCTTATCCCGTCTCAGCTCCGATCCCATTTCACGTGCCCCGATCCCATCTCATCCCTTATCCCGTCTCAGCTCCGATCCCATTTCACGTGCCCCGATCCCATCTCATCCCTTATCCCGTCTCAGCTCCGATCCCATTTCACGTGCCCCGATCCCATCTCATCCCTTATCCCGTCTCAGCTGCGATCCCATCTCGGCCCCGATCCCATCTCATCCCTTATCCCGTCTCAGCTCCGATCCCATTTCACGTGCCCCGATCCCATCTCATCCCTTATCCAGTCTCAGCTTCGATCCCATCTCGGCCCCGATCCCATCTCATCCCTTATCCCGTCTCAGCTCCGATCCCATCTCGGCCCCGATCCCATCTCATCCCTTATCCCGTCTCAGCTCCGATCCCATTTCACGTGCTCCGATCCCATCTCATCCCTTATCCCGTCTCAGCTCCGATCCCATCCCGGCCCCGATCCCATCTCATCCCTTATCCCGTCTCAGCTCCGATCCCATTTCACGTGCCCCGATCCCATCTCATCCCTTATCCCGTCTCAGCTCCGATCCCATTTCACGTGCCCCGCGCGCTCCCGCGGCCCCGTAACTCCCGCCCCGCGCGCTCCCGCGGCCCCGGTGACGTGGCGGGCGCTGATTGGCGGGCGCCGGGCGTAGCGTGGAGGGAGGCACCGCCCCCGCGCCCCTCAGAGCGCGGCCATGGCGTACGGCGGCCTGGCGGTGCCCATCATCGTCATGAGCGTGTTCTGGGGGGTGGTCGGCGGCGTCCTGCCCTGGCTCGTACCCAAGGGGCCGAACCGCGGGTGAGTGACCGGGGGGCGGCGGGCAGCGTGCACCTTCCCTTCCGTGCCCGCGGCTGTGGGGGGAGGCCCTGGCGGAGGCGGCCCCGCAGCCCTGAGGCGCCCCGAGGTTCCCGGGCCTGGGGCGGCCGCAGCCCCGCGGGCTCCCGGTGCGGCCTGGGCCGGGCCGAGGTGCAGCGAGTCACCGGCCCTGGGGCTGCCAGAGCCCCTGGAGCCCCTCAGGGGGTTGGGGTTCCCCTGAGGCCCTGGCTTAGAGCAGCTGTGCCTGCCCCTGGATCCCTGAAGTGTCCCAGGCCAGGCTGGACGGGGCTTGGAGCAGCCTGGGACAGTGGAAGGTGTCCCTGCCCGTGGCAGGGGGTGGAACGAGATGAGGTTTAAGGTCTTTTCAACCGAAGCCTCTGCAGACAGAAGGTCCTGTGCCAAGGTGGCTCATTGTCAGGCGGTATTTGAGCAACAACTTCCTCTTTCTTTCCTTACTTGACCTTTCCTAACTTACTCCACCGTCCCCTGGTTTCACACTGGGTGAGATTGGAAGGGCTGCAGTAGTGGGTTGCAGTTCTGGGTTAAATGTGTGCTGGTGCCCTTGTAGCTGAGGTTTTGCCTGCACAGATTAAAAAGCAGACAGGTTTTTGTCTTTCTCTTTTCTCTAGGAGATAATGGCTTCTTAATCTCCCTTCCTCTCTCTGACACTCCCTCTACTCCACAGGTACCAACTGTCTTTTCTCTCAGTTCTTTATCTAAACCCTCAATATTCCTCAGTCTCTGGTATTTCCTGCCTCACTTTCAAACCTGATGTGTGTTTTATGCCTGTCCTCAGAAATACCTTGGAAAAATGGCTTCCAGGCATGGAAGTGTGGGAATTCTGTGCCTCACTAGCAGAAATTACTGACCTACCATGAGGTTTTGTTACTCAATTGGGGGGAAAAAATACATAGATGGAAATGCATTTTTATAATTTAGAAAAAAAAAAACCATTCCACTTTGCCACTGAGTTTCGTGAGCTGCAGAGATCACTGTTAGAATTTTTTTCCTCTCCTCCCATTTCAAACCCATCTGTGTGTGTGTAGCTGCAGTTTTGCCATTTTCAGTTTCAAGAGCTTGGTTCTTCCTTCTTTTCAGCTTTCCAGTGATTTCTGATACAGCTGTGTTTCACCAAGAAAGGACAATTTTACACTACAGCTTTGAGGGTTTATTTTGTATTCAGTTTGTAAACCCCTCTTTCATTATATTAAATTAAAAGTGATGATTTGACACTAAAATTTTCTTGAAGTAGAATTCTACAAATGGAGAAATCATTTATTATGTGCATGCAGCCTCAGTGGTTCACTGATGTGAAGGACACTGCATCAGATTTTGCTGCTGTTCAGTGATTTTGTCAAATCCAGCTGTAAATGTTGGGCAGAGCTGTCAGTCCTGCAGATCTGAGTCTCTGCAGTTTCCTCAGCTGGAAGGAGCCAGAACATTCACACTGAGTCATCTTTCATATGATCAAAGTTAAACTTGTCCTTGTTTGCTGTGGGGTTTTTGTGTGGATCTTGTGGTCAGTCACAACAATCACATTTCTCCTTCCTCTTGCAGGGTTATCAACACCATGCTGGTGACCTGTGCTGTTTGCTGCTACCTGTTGTAAGTACAAATAATGTCCTGCCTCTTGAGCAAGGCCCACTCCTGTTGTCACCACAGGTTCCTTTTTTATAGCCTCAGAGCAGTTAGAAGCTGTTTGAATGTGTCACAGAGATTTAGACATGTTCTTTTGCAGATCTTGGAATTCTGAGTTCTAAAGACCTTCAGTGTGCTGAAGGAATTTTCCAGTTGGAAAATAATGAGTTAAAAGGAACCTGAATTTTTGTCCTCTGCATGGACTTGCTGTTCCTTCTCTTCAGTTCACTGCCTCATTTGCTCAAAGTATAATGATATTTAGTCAATTCTAAGATTTTCCTAATTCTTAGGCTTTTTTTTCCTTTTTCCTTTCCACTTTACGTTTAATTCTGAGGTAATACTAATTCAAACCCACTGAACAATTTTGCTTTTAGATTCCTTGAATATATTCTCAAAATCTGTTTGAGTAGTGGGTGGAAAAGCTGCTGCATGGTGGTTTTTTTAGTGAGACTTTGATATATTAAGACCATTTCTGTTTAAATGCACAGTGTGTTTTGAGGCTGCCTCCTTTCTGTAGGAGATTTGGTAGCAATAACAAAGTGACTTGTTGAGAGCTCTTCATAAAATGTTTTTTTTAAATCAAGATTTAAGCCAGCTGTAGCTGCAAGCTGCAAGACAAAGCTTGCTTGTGTTTTTTCTCTCTCTTTTTAAAGACTGTAGAGACTGATCTTGTGAAAAAAAAAAAGAAATCTGCTGTGCAAAAATAACTGAAAGAATTTTTTATGGAGAGTAAAGTGGTAAAAGTCTGGTTTTGATCTTAAGGGTTAACTTGTTATAAAAATTATTACTTGGAGTTCCATTCAAACCTGAGTAGTATTTGTACTTTCTTGAATTATTTAGGCATTATTTTTGCTACTCAAAGGAATTTAATAGGAATATTTACAGAAATGCAGCTCAGTGTTGACATGTTCTAGGAGAGGCCTGTTGGTTTAGACTGTGGTACAATTGACACAGGTTTGGTTGTGATATTCAGGGTTAATATCAATTTATACCCTGTAAAATTTATTTCTATTCAGAGTATTTGATATGTGAACTCCTAGGAATTCACTCTTGCTTAACTGTGAAACTCCAGTAAACTTGGGTCTATTTTGAATCCACAGTTTTTAAATTAAGTTTTGCTGAGTGGATATGGAAATTTGAGAATTGAATTTGAGAATCTCAGTGCTATGAAGGTCTCCTTGCCCTGCACATGAAGTTTGTGGCAGCCCAGTCTCATAACAAGTCCCAAATGTTTGGCTAAGAAAGGGTAATTTTTTTTTTGTGATTTTTTACTGGGTTGCTGCATTTATGTCACAGTAAGTTGGGTGGTTTTTAATTAGGAGAAGGATTGAGCTTTTGGTTTTGTTTAAATTTAAAGTTCTCACTTGGTTGTTTTTTCTACAAAACTAATGTCCCACTCTTCTAAAACCTTTGAAGCTTAGGGTTTGGTGTCTTTATTATGTGAAGGAGAGTTTTCCTTGAAGTAGAGACCTTGTGGCATCTGCAGCATCCCCTGGATTGTCATGTGAAATGTATTTGTTGTAGAATTTCTTAACTTTTGGCTGAATTCTTGCATGTCCAGGGGTTCTTTGGTAATTTTGTGGACTCTAATGAGCTCTAACTTGTTTTCTGAATTTCCTTTGGCTTTCTCCAGTTGTACTTTGAAAAAAAAAAAAAAAAAAAAAAAGCAGCAGCAAAATCTTAGGATGTTTTCAACCCTCAGTAGTTGTACCCAACCACAGAAATTGCATGTGTAGTGTCTGCTTGCCAGAATGCAACAAAAAGCAGATTTTCCTCCTCATCTTCCAAGAACTTGCCTCATCACACAGTCTTTCTTTTGTTATTTGCTCATTTATTCTGTATAAAATTGTGGAACAGCCCTGGTTGGAAAGGACCTGCAAAGATCAGCTCCAGCTTGTTTCCCTCTGTTTTATCCAAACACATTGAAGTTTATTGTTCTTGTATCCTTTTCCTTTTGGGGGAGGAGGAGGCACTGAAAACATTTAAGACCTCAATTTTAGGTGATTAAAGAAAGAGATTAATTTTTCATACCAGTATTGAAGGAAGCCCAAAGAATTGTTTCTGAGGGTTCTTGACTGGATATATTAGGATTGAAATATTTTCTGCTGTCCCAGGTGTTTGTGTGTCCTTAGCAGGTGGCTGGTTCTGTTCTGTGCTCCTCTGCACAGCTGCTTAATCTCTGCTAGACCTGCTTTTATACTTTTGAGTTACCTTTCCAGTTACAAATAGGGAATAAACAATTTCCTCTCTTCATTAAACACCACTTGACTGACAAATTGATTTTCACTGAACTGAATTCGAAGTCAATCACATTTCAACTTAAAGCCATTTCTTCTGTACTTAGATTTAACAGTAGTAATTTTGAATAACCATATTGATTACATGGGATTCATTTGGTTGTTCTATGGAAGATATTTGCATCTAATTTGTGTACAGATCCTGTACCCAGAGCCTTTTGAAGAATAAAACATTCCCAGGAATCTCATAAAATCTAAGGCAAGTCTAAGGAGTTCCTGCTGCAGAAATTAGAGGTTACACCATATTGTGAGGTACTGTCAGGGTCTAAATCTATTTTGCTGTGCACAAAGCAGTTCCTGAACAGTGTCATCATGTCCTAAGAGAGGACAGGGTGCCTGGAAAATTGTATTATTTGCTACTGATTTTAACAGGGTTAAAATATGGATGCCCAAATTGACATTTAAACAGAGATAGCAGGACCTTAATTTGTAACACGAGCACAGACAGATGGCAGTTGTGGTGGGAAGACCTTTTAAAAAATCTCTCTGGTACAACAGAAGGGACTTTAATTTCCTTGTCTGAGCTGGATAATTAACAGTAGCTGTTCTAAGTGGGATCTGGTAGAATTTAAGGACCTGTGGGTGGCTCGAATGCCATACCTGCTTTTAGCAGCTCTGGAACATTGCATCTTGGATCCAGAGGTTTGTTTTACTCTGAATGCTGCCTTTTGTTGGGTGTTGTCAGGCTGGATTATTGTATAAAGCAGCATCACTTAAGCAAAACACGGGAAAAGCTTTTTCATGACTTACCTTGAATGCAAGGCAGTTGCAGCCTAACAACTGCTTTAAATTCCTCAGCCCTGGCAGAGCAGGGAGCAGGAATGTGCTGCTGCCCTGGTGCCACCCTGCCTCAGAGCTCAGAGCCTTTTGGAACCTCCAGGCTGCTTTTCCCAAGCCTGGGTGCACAGGCTGGGGTTCTGAATGTGCTCCCAGCTCCTTTAATTCACAGCCATGCTGAGCCTGAGCTCGGGGAGCAGCGAGAGGTGAGAGATTCCTGCATGGAGTTCCTTCCTGCTCTGCAGTGACAAAGGCAATAATGTGCTTTAACAGGCTTTTAGTGTTCTACCCTCCTCCCACTTGTGCTGCTTCAGGATGCTGGAGGCAGATGGCACAGTGCTCTTTGGATCTGTCTGTTGGATCTGAAAAATTAACCCTCACAAAAGAAATTCCCTGATAATTTGAAGAGCTAATTTGTTTTTCTCTTAAGTAGATTTAACACCATGGTCTCAAAATACATTGTTGTCACTGCTTTGGACACAAAGTAGAAACGTGTCACCCTAAAGGTTTTTGGCTGCTCTCAGTGGTGCCTTGCTGATGTTTTAATTCCTTTGTAGAGCCTGCTACGTGTTCCAAGGCTTGTGTGACTGATGGGCTGCTGCAGGCTCAGCTCCTTGTTTTAGCTGGAGTTCTACCCCGTGCAAAACTGAAAGGGGCATTGCAAAGAAATATTGATAAATGTGAAGAGGATTGATGTGTTTTCTTTAAGTCTGACCCACATCTCGTGGCTGTTGCAGGCGTTTTGCAGCCGACCTGCACTTGGTTTGCTGGTCAGAGCATCAAGGTTTGTGTGGAATTTTCCATGACTGCCTAAGCACTCTGATACATTTGTGGCAGCTCCCATTACAAAGCTGCTCTGCTTTTTCTCCTCCTTACAAAGCATTCTAGAAATAGCAGACAGATGAGCCAGTGTGTTCACTAAATGTGTTTATATAGTTAGTATTTAACATAGATTTAAATCCATGGAAGCATCCATTGCTTTTTCTGACTCTTGTAACGTTTACAAAGCAAATATATCTTTTAACAGTGGAATATTTATTTCTGTTTAGCTTTCCTGGATATTTTCCACAAACTACATTCCTCTTGTTCTCAGTTCTGGCCATGGCTTCTGCAGTGTTAGTTCGTGCCCTGCTCCAGTGCAAGGCTGATAATCTGGGGTTTTTGTCATATTGGGGTTGTTTTTTGGTCTTTTTTGTGTTCTTTTGTACCCTTTTGCTTCAGGTCCCTATTTCTTGACCTCTGTCCCAGGTTTAAATTCACTTTTGTTCAGTCTCTGAAAAATCTACCATGTCTGCAAGGGCAGGTTGTTGTGCAGTGAGAAGCAAATGAGAGAGGGGATGTTTCTCAGAGGTTGTTGTTTAAGGGCTGCTTCAAAGGCACTGAAAAAAGGTCTGTCTCTTTTATGTTTCCATCTTCTGAGCCCCCAAATACCTGAGTTTCATGTGTCTCAAAACACTTTCCTGTCAAAAGAGAGGGCAGTGCTATCAGGTGATTTTGTGTTGTTTTCATTTGAACAGGACAATCTATTTCAGTTGCAGAATGATTTGGTGGCAAACTTCATTGCTGGTGTCTGGTCCTTGTGTATGAGCTTGAGTAGAATTTTTATTTGAACCTAGACCTTCCTGAAATACCCTTTTATTCTCTAATAGTTCTCATATTTGGACAACTTTTCCTTTGTCACAAGCTGTCATTTGGCTGATTTGTCTCTTTTGGGTTGGGGGGTTGTCTTGCAGTTGGCTGATTGCAATTCTGGCTCAGCTGAACCCCCTCTTTGGGCCACAGTTAAGCAATGAAACAATCTGGTATCTTAGATATCACTGGCCTTAAGGATGTCTGTGCTGTGCTGCAGCTCATTGGCAGGTGAGTATGATCAGATTTATTGATATATTTGGTGTGTTAAAGCTTCAGGAGACATTGAATAGTAATGGGAGCAGTGTGCTCAAACTGCTGTAGCTCTTTTGGAAGAGGAATCTGTCTGTAGGCTGCAACAAAACTTTTTGGATGTTAGTCTTGATTGGATACGTGAAAAGCTTGAACTGAATTATTAACAGTTATTTTTCTTTCTGTCCTGTTGTGTGGTGCTGTGTTCAGAGGTTTGTGAGGAGAGCAAAACATTACTTCTAAAAATATAATTGGACCAGGGTGTTTTTTAATAGCTAACATAAGTGGATTTCCTAATCTTTACCAATTGTTAAACCTCTCCTCAAGCCTGCTACCATTTCATCTAAGACCTGTCCTGATTTCCAAGGCAACACAGCATTGCCCTCATTCATCTGGGAAGTTGGACTGGGAGCTGCCATTAGAATGTTCTTTATCTCCTGAGCTCACAGCTTGATGGTTTATTTTGTTTTTAATGACAGCCTGTGTGCAGCTTTAATCCTGGGTGAGCCTGGTGGTTGCTATCTGGGCAGTGCTGCTGGAATGTGGTTCTTGCACCTCCTGGGCTTTCTGACAGGGCCAGCAAAAATAAAGTGTTGTACTAAAAGTACCTTGATGCTGCTGGGCTTCTTCAGGAGGGCAGCATTTGGAATTGAAAGTTGAAATAAAGGAAATGTGGAAACAAGCAGCCATGATTATGGTTTAAAAGCTGGTAACTGAATAATTAAACACATTTTTTTTGTCCTTGTACAGCAGTCTCAGTTCAGTGCAGCAGGCAGTGACAATTGATGTTATAGCTCTGTTAAATGCCTTCTGTGAAGCGTCCTGGACATTTGCTCCCCTTCAGAGGTTTCCTGTGGACTGGGATGTTGTCAAACTGGGTCTGTGTGTGTGTCTGCAGCTCCTTTTGAGCACCAAGCAGAAGCTAAAGGTAGACTTGGCCCTGCTTCAATTCCAGGCCTGTAATTAGCTAAGTCAGTCAAGCAGAATTTCCTAGGAGCATTTTCACTGCTTGGGTGCTAACATATAATTAGTTAGCTAAAACAGAGAACAGTGTGTTTTGGTAATGGGCACAAAGATCCCTGAATCCCATAGGATGAATCAGTTGCCTGGGATCTGAACAGTCAAAACCAGCAAGGACAGGCAGAAGCTGAGACACAACCTCTGGACTCCTGCTAACAGAATCAGGCCTTTCCCTCCATTTCAGTGAAGGATTTTCCAGAGAACTGGAGTTAAATTTGTAGCAAGGAAGAGAGGGAACTTGTGTGTTTGAAGATGACTGCAGAGTTTCTGTGGAGCTGTCATTTTTAAACTTATTAATGGAGCATTTCAGCACATGCAGGAGTTTGTTTTAACCTTTCATCTGATTGTATTGGCTTGGTTTTTAAATTAAGGTTGTTATCTCTGAAAAAAAAAAAAAAAAAGGTTTAGAAAAGTAGAAGCATATAATAATCCTCAAATATCTGTTCTTTGTTACTTGAAATGTGCTGTCACACCACTACAGTGTTTGAGTGCTGCAGCAGGGCTGAGGTGCTCCATGTCCTGTCCTTGCTGCTGTGGAGTTTGTGCCTAGTCAGGAGCTGGGAGTGAGATTCCATCTGATAAGAGCTGGGATATCTCTCTGACACTGCATGGATTGCCATCAGTGTAGCAACCAGTTATTTCTGGATTTTGAGATGTGCTTTTCCAGCATTCAGGGGACATGCACTATACTTGTTTCTGCCTCCTGTTCCTTTCAGTTAAGGTTTGGGTAGATTAGTATGGAAAATGCAAAGAGAATGAAGTGCTAACTCCCAAAGTGGAAAGATCCTTAAAAATAAGGATGATTAAAGCAAACCCATTTTACTTTACCAACTGAGCAGCCTGAAAGTGCTCCAGTGAGCTCCTCATGTTCTGCTGAGCAACTCTGCATATGCTGGCTTGATTGATCTGTGCCAAATTCCACAAGTTTGCTCTGTGTTTTCAGGCAGTTTCCCTCCCATCCAAGGGATGACTTTATAGCAATTCAGCTGATACGTCACCAGGTTAATGGCTTGGATGGCAGCATGTAAGAGCACACAGAGCTCTGTAAATCCACTGTGGACTCTTCCAAAGTGTGATCCAGCACTGCCTTTTCTCCTCAGCTTGGTGAATTCACAGGCTGTGCTCTCAGAGCAGGAGCTGTCTCTGTGCAAGTGGAGAAGGGCTGGCATCCAGCTCACTGGGTGCTGTTACAGCAGTGAAAACATTCCAGGGAAATAGTTGTTCTACCAGCTTATAATGTAACTAAAACTACTCGCAGTAACTTCAGAAATGAAACTGCCAAGAAAACATCCACACAGATGAATTACCTCCAGTTCTTGACCATTGCTCAGTGCATCTGTGGAATGGAAATTGCTGTGGTTAACAGCCAGGCCTTCAATTAGCAAACTGTCTCCATGGACGGGAATAATGAGGTTGCCTCTTGCTTTGCAGGTGAAGAAGAGATGAGAATCTCCACTGGCCCAAAGGTGCCCTTGCTGTAGCTGGTTGGATACGAAGCCTGCAGTAATGCCTTAACTTTTCTAATGTTCTTCAAGTGGCCTCTTCAAAATTCTGTGGTTTTTCTTACTACTCCATTTAACAGAGTGCCTAATGCAATTGATACTCCTCTTTGGTGCTGTCAGTTTTTGACTGTTAACTCCAGATGTGATGAAAATTTCTATTTTTACGGGTCATGGAATCACATTTTATCTGTAAGAACACTCTATATTTGCAGGTCTTAGCTTGTCTGTCATTGTGCTGTTCACCCCTGTTCTGCTTGCACTGGACAAAAATGTGTGCAATAAATTGTGTGAGGAGAGGAGAAGCAGTGGTACCATGTGCTGATGGCAATTTTTTTGTTGCTTTTTTCCAAATGAATTGTATTCTTGAGAAATCTGGCCTTAAATTTCTCATGCCTGGAAATAAAACTAATCCTCTGCTTGATACAAAATGTTCTTGTGCCATGTTTAACTGTTACTTTTCTGTGGGTTTAATTGGATACTTAGAGTAGAGCTGAGGATATTTAGATGATGTGGCTAAATTATAAGGAAGTTAAATAGTAGGAATAAATGGGGGATTGTTGCCTGTATCAAGACCTCTGGGGTAGATCTATAATAGGATTAAATTTGCAATTTAAAATTGCTGAAAGATGCAGGAATAAGTGAGTGCTTGGCTTGAGAGCCTCTTTTCCAGGAACTTCCTATTTTCTATGGGGGACTCAGAGCAAAGGTAACATGGTTTGGATGAAACCTTCAGAGAGATTTTGACAGGAGGCTGATTTAATCCCTGGCATGTTTTAGGATATTTATAGGAATTGAACAGCAAACATTGCAGTTGTTTTGTGCTGACCTGACCCTTGCATGTGGAATTGCAGACCTGGGAAGGCACATGGCAACATAGGCAAGAGGTTCCTGAGGCTCCTGAGTCCATGGGGATGGGGATGGATCTGCTCAGTTGTTGGCTGAGGAGCAGCTCCAAAGGATAAAAATGCTGCTTCCTGAATGCTTCCTTTCCTCATGGCCTTATAAATTACAGTTATTGCCTTCACTGTTATGCACAAGGACATAATGGAATGGTTAATATTTGATTTGCTTTTCCCTCTTGGATAGCACCATTAACATGTTCAGTGGGACAGCACTCATTACTACACAGGAAATTCCAAGATCCTGACATCTAACTTGCAGTGATCCAGAACTGGACAGTGTGAATTGCAAAAGAAGGAAGAATGTGCCCATTTTTACAAATAAGCACAGCAGCTGTTGGGACTGGAATAGTGGATTTTTGTGTCCTGTTACCTTCTAAGAGCTGTATTTTACCATGCAATATGTTGTACACCATCATGTTACACAGTCTGTACCAAATAATTCCTAGGAAAATTGAAACCAAGTGATCATATAAAACCTGAAGGTTGTTGTTTGAATTTTGAAGTGTGTGGAGGGTAAAATATGTTGACATTGCATGAGAAGAGGGAGAGAAATACTTCAAAATATCATTGACAGTTTAGAGATTTTAAAATATGTTGTTCTGCTTGTCATATATATCCTAAAGTGAAATATCCCAAAAGAAAACACCCAGTGACAAACAGTGCTGTTTATTGTGTTACCACTGTCTTTAACAAGCTTTCTATTTTAGGTTCTAAGCTACTCAATTGCTCTAGAAGAGAGAAGTGAAGCAGAGTTCCCATGGGGTGTCTCACTGGTGCTGAATTTAATGGAAAGAGCGATTCCAAGCCAGGACAAAGAAGCAATTTTCACCTAGATACTTCCTAGAAAGACATTCTCCTTTTCCAGAGTGGTTAATATTTCCTCTGAAGCAGATGCCAGGTGGTAGCATGAATGAAGAAGCCAAAATAATAATATTTTGTGTCTGTTCTGCTGGATGTTGCATGGTGGTTGGGGAATGATCTGCTCCATGTGTGCCAAGAATTAACACCTGGGATAATTTCTTTATTTTTTTGCATGACTGCAGGAAATGAGAAGAGAGGGATTCAGCCACTGGTGTTTAACAAACAATGCAGGTACCAGAGCTTTTATCAGGCATCCCTCTGTTTTCTGGCAGCAGAACAGAATGCAGAATGTTCAAGTATAAAAGAAAGAAGTTTGTGCTTGAAATGGAAAACTTGTGCCTGTGTTGAAAGATACTTGGGTAAAAAATGAGGAAGGTGAAGGAAACTGACTCCATAGTCAAGTTGCAAAGACTTTTAAGTCATAAACTCTGGCAATGTGTGAAGCAAGAGTTCAGGTCAGGGTCATTTCAAATGCTTGTAACTACTTTTGTTCATATTGTTTAGGAAATGCAAATATCTGCATCTCTGCTCCTCACAAGAAATTTTTCTGGAGAATTAAAAGAAGTTTACTTTTCCTGTTGTGGAAGTCATGGAAGCATTTTACTCCTGTGAAGGACTGAGTTATCAGAGGTGGGTGGCTGCCTCCTTGTTTCCAGAATTAAATGTCATGGACTCTGTGGGGCAGAAAATAGAAAAAATGGGCAAAATGAAAAAACTTCTTTAAAGCATAGAAGACATTCTTCACAAATAGCAAGATAAGAATGGGTGGGTCTATTTTTTATTACGTTTATTAGTAATAATTTCTCCAGTTGTATCTGAAGCAGTCCAGGCCAGCCACCTGTCACTGTGAAAGGTGGTTGTGCAGTAGGGAAAATACAGATCTGCAGGTAGAAGATGGACGGATGAAGGGGGTAAAGGCAGAGCAGCAGGAGCGGGGTGTGGGACCGAGCCCAGCACGGACACAGGACCCCGAGCGCCGCCGCCTCCCCGCCTTAAATACCCCCCGCGCGCCGCTCCGCGTCACGTGACACACAGAGCCCCCAGCCATTGGCTGGCGCAGCCCCCTTCCCCCCGCCCCCCGCGCGCGCCCGCCCCCTCGGGCCACGTGAGGCTCGAGTCACGCGATTTCCGGGAACCCGTCAGGAAGGGACATAAACAAACAAACCCGGGGCCGCATGGAGGGGCCGGGCCGGGCCGCGCGGGGCTGCGGCCCCCGCTGAGCGCCGTGAGTGAGGGGCTCGGGGGGATCGCGGAGCTCCGCGGGACCGCGAGCGGGCCGGGGGTCGGGGGGCGCGGGGCGCGGGTGGTCCGGCGGGAGGAGGCGGTGCCGCCGGGCAGGGGGCTGCAGGGAGGGAGGCAGAGCGGCACGGAGGTGTGTGCCCGGCTGCTGAGGGCAGCGGGACGGGGATGCTGCCAGCGGCCCCTCCGCTCCTCTCCGCTCCGCTCGCCCGCCGGGGGGGTGTGGCTGCCGGGGCCGCGGGAGAGCAGCGCTGCGCGGGGGGCGCCCGGTCCGGAGCGGGGCTGTGCGGGCCGGGGCTGGGGTAGGGGCGAGGAGAAGGGGCTGCAGGGACGGAGCGCGGGCTGAGCGGAGAGCTGTCGGTGTTGTCCGCTGCAGCCTCCGCCCGGCAGGAGCGGCCCGTGCCTTTACAAGGAAAGCGAGGCTCGCAGAGGAGAGGAAAGCGCCGTCCTGCCGGGGGAGCCCGGCCGCTCTGGGTGTGCGGGCGGAGGGGCTGCCCGGGAACGGAGAGAAGGGTTCGGCAGGTCCTGCACTCCTCTGCCTTTCGGGCTCGGAGTCACCTCCTCCGATTGCGACCTGTTTGAGTGCTGGGGACGGCCGGGGGTGACCCGTGGGCGTGCGGGATCTCTGTGTCCGGGCGTGTTGGTGCCCGACGGGCGGCTCCTCTCCGAAGGCTGTGGAGCAGAGCTGGCGGAGAGGAATCCCCGCTCCGCGAGTGCGGGGCAGGGCGGGACGGGACCGTCCCCGCTCCGGCGCGGCGTTTATATAATGACAGAGCGGGGGGACGGCTGTTCGCTGCGAGCCGCGGTCCCGGGAAGGGGCTTCTCTCGGGCAGCGCGGCTGAGCTCCGGCTACCCGCAGCCCTGGCGGGGGTCGCCGGGCGGGGGCCGCCCCCCTCTGCACACGGGTCCCCGGGCGCTGTGTCCGGCTCGGCGGGGCCGGGAGCGGCCGGGCGGGTGCGCGGAGCGGCGGGCGCGGCGCGGGGGTCGCGGGGCCGCGGCCGGGGCGGCGGGAGGGGGTTTGTTTACATGTCGCCTCACCCTAGCTTGAAAGGGCCGCTGGGCGGGTGAGCGGCGGCCGCGGCGGCCAATGGGAGCGCGCGCGGAGGAGCAGCCGGCCAATGGGCGGGCGCGGAGGGCGGGGCGGCGGCGGCCGGGGTAGGCTGCGCTGGGCGGCGGGGCGGCCATGTTGGCCGGAGGTGTGTTAGTGGGTCAGGGCCGGGCCGGGGGACGCAGGAGGGACGCAGTGGGGACACACGGGGGACGCGGGCCCCGCGCGGGCCGTGGCTGCGGGACCCACGCGCGGTGCCCGTCCCTCCGCAGCGCTGTGCCTCAGGGGGCTGTCCCACCCGAGCGGCGGGGCCGGCCCGGGGCGGTGCCCGCGCGGGGGGTCCCGTTCCCCGCGCTGAGCGGAGCACGGGCCGCGTTCCCGTGTCCTGCTCCCGGCCCGTCCCTCAGCTTTGGGTTATAAAACATCCCTGAGTTCCCGGAGCCGCCCGCGGGTCCCCACACGGGGTCCAACCCCTCTCCGTGTCTG